>NC_053023.1:434038982-434370984 GCF_003073215.2 Triticum urartu | reverse complement strand
ATATTATAAAAATGATTTGGTCCAATTTTGCATCAATT
The DNA here is from genome assembly GCF_003073215.2 of Triticum urartu. Lineage (NCBI taxonomy): Eukaryota > Viridiplantae > Streptophyta > Magnoliopsida > Poales > Poaceae > Triticum > Triticum urartu. The sequence continues at coordinate 434,370,946 of NC_053023.1, read as the reverse complement.
ATTTGGTAGGTCCTTCACAAAAAAACCTCATTTGGGGCACTCGAAAAATGGAAAATGATTTTTTGTGCAAAGAATATAAAAAATCCCTTTGTCGATACTGTTTACTATTCCAAGATGTAAACTTTTGCAGAGTATAAAGAACTCATTTTGAAAAAATATAAAGAATATAAAGAATATCATTTGAACAAATATTTGGTAGGTCTTTTACAAAAAAGAACTCATTTTGAGCACTAAAAAATGGAAAATGATTTTTTCGTGACCTATTTAAAAGGTCATAAAGTCTTCAAATTGTTTTTTGTGTTCTGTTTGGTCTATAGGCATATCACGCGGATCACGCATCAACCACCGTCGGATGCTTCTGAATCCAACGGCCCAAACCCACCCGAGTCGAAACCCTAGGTCTGTCCTCATGGACATTTTCCACCCACCCCCGCCCCCCGCCTCCATTCTTTCTCACTCTCTCTCCCTCCCCCTCAGATCCTCTCCCATCTCCCCCGTGCAGAGAACCCTAGCCCCTCTCTCCCCCGCACACCACCTCCTCCCTTCCAGATCGCAGCCGCCACCTCCTCCTTTCTAGATTGCCACCTCCACCTCCCCGCCGTCCATGGCCTCCCCCACGCCCTTCTCCCCCGCGAGCCATCTCTCTCTCCCTCCCGCGAATCCTCTGCTCCACTCGATTCCGGTGAGTTGAGGCGGCTCTCGCCGGCGCGCAGCACACCCCGGGCTCCCCTCGTGCAGATCTTCCCCCTCCCATCAGATCCGTCTCACGCACCCTCTAGTGCGCAAGCCCGCAACCTCACCAGTGGCTAGGGTTTCGGCCGCCACTTTAACTTCGTCGGGATCTGCCACATGCGACGATGGCGAGGCAAGAGGTGGCTGGACCTGGAGCACATCTCCTCCATGGCGTCGCCTTCCAGATCCGCCTGGTGCTCCATCTTCCAAGGTCATGTGCTTCTTCTCTGGTTCTGGTTTCTAGTTCATGTTCCCGTGCTTGCGATCTGACTCTTCTTCTTGTTCATGTTATTGTTGCAGCCATCTGGGGGGCTTCTTCGTGTTCCTGGGCCTCGCCGTCGCCGGCCAGACGGAGTGGCGGCTGGCCGGAGCAGCCGCGGCGCCGGGGTTCATGGCGATGGTGATAACGTCCGCCAACGCGTCGTCGCTGGCGACCAACAACGGTTCGGTAAGAAAACAAAAACTCCTTCCTCACTCGACGACTAATTCTCCCGCATCTTCACTAGTTTTTCTTCTTCTCTGAGATCGCATCTTACTAGTTGGGTCAGAACAGACTACTAGCAATTCTAGTACTAATCATGGAGTTTCTGCTATTTTTAGTTTGGGGTGCGCTGGGGTGGGGTAAACAGAGGACGATGCACTACCAAGTGCACAATTATGCTTGCTATTTATTACTCATTCGTATTGTCTTACAACATGCACAATTATATATTCTACTACAGCTGTGCTACTAGTAGTTCATAGGCCATTAGCTCCTGCTTGCTTTTTTTGCTGCACAATGCTCAGCCTGACTGACAATAATTGACCAAACCTCCTTTTCTTCAAATTAAGTTTCAGCTTCACGACCAGCTCAACACTAGTCAGGGTTAATTTACTTCCATCCTTGGTTTTTAATTTTTGGTGTCCCTGAAGCTGCTGTTATTGACAGTGAACTATGGCACTCTTAATTAGCAAAACAATGAGCATGCATTCTTGATGAACATTGAAGCTCTTAATTAGCGACAATATTGAGATGACATCCACCTATTTCTTTATTTTTGTGAATGGATATAGTGATCTATATGTTTGTACTGGTGTGTTTGTTAATTCAGTAAGCTAGGGGATGTCAAGTTAAGTGCTTGCTGGTGTGTTTGTTAATTCAGTAAGCTAGGGGCTGTCATCCATTAAATTCAGAGAAACCCCTGTCAAGCATGAGGTTCTCCTACATACCTACTACTATATGTTTGTACTGAATATATTGACATGCCATGACACTGTGAAGTAACAGAATGGCTAGCAGAAGCTTTCACTTCTAAGAATGATAGCAGTAGGAAGAATCATTATAGTCAAGTGACCATAATATCTATTTTATTGTGCTGAACTTTGTTGTTACCTGGATGTTGCAGTCCTTGACTGTTCTCATGATGTTGTACAGGAGGCCCTTGTGGTCACCGCTGGAGGGGCTGGAGCTTGGCGGCAGCCTGGCGGATGATGGGGACCTGGACGGTGGCTATTTCTGCAGCAGGATGATAGCTTAAATTTTGTGATAATTTTGGAATAGCTTCAGCACCTACAGTTAATTTTGCACATAAAGCTTGATTAATTTTGCACATGAAGCTTCAGTATTTTAGCACATGAAGCTTCTTCTACTGTTATTCTTGTCATGAATCTTCCACCATTTTTCAGTAGCTTAAATTTGACTTGGTGTAGTAATTTTGGTGCTTAGTGCTGCTTGTATCTCATGCTAATTGTTGCATGAGTAGTTTCAGTAGTTTTATAACAGCAGCAGTAGCACAAATTTAATTGAATTCAATTAAAATTTCCAGAATCTCTTCTTGATCTGTAATGAGTGTAGAGTAAGTAATTAAAGATAGGCTTGCTGTTAGTAGTAGAGTAAGTAATTAAGTCCTGTTGTTTACTGTAAGACTTGCTATTTAGCAAGGCTTGAGTAATTTAGTGTACTGCATCTATAGTTTCAACTGAAATTTTTATCATGCTACTGTGACATCTACTGAAAATTTCAAACAAATGAAAGGAATACTGTAGTTACAAATGGAGCCTAGAAATTATGTACATCTATTGTAATCATTTTTCAGTTATTTGTAGTTACAAAGCATTAATTGTAAGACTGTAACTAAACATATCTTCTTATCCTCTGTTATTTTACTCATACACATGCTTATGATCCTGTTAACACATGCTGATGCTCATTTTACTCATGCACATGCTCATGATCTTCTTAGTTAAGACTATAACTACTCCATTTGATTGAATGATCTCTATTTGAATGCATGCTCATAATATTGTAACATGAGTTCAATATCACAGTGAACATGCTCATGATCTCTATTTGAATGCATGTTCTTCTGTTGCTGCAAGTTCTATGATATGTGAGTTCCTTCTGTTGCTGCAAGTAGAGACACAATATGCCGTGTGCATCTGGCTCCACATCCAAGTCCTCTCCGTCCTCCGCAGCAAGGAGCTAGGCCAAGGGAGCAAACAGCGCCACTGGTTCCTTCAAGGATGCGTGCTGCTGGTCGAGTCTTGTGGAGAAGCAAGGCGAATCGGGCATTGTCTCAATTGTTCCGCTGTGGTAAGAACAAAACACCACTCTCACTTGATGTTCATGTATTACTACAGCAAAACATTCTTACATGGTGATTGTTAGCGACACAACAATTATCTCGCATAATAGTGTCATTCTCTTCATAGTTAACAGATGCATCTTGTCCAACCGAGTAAACTGGACCCAACTTGTACAATAAAGTGAACTAAATGCTGTCACATTCTGTACATGTTACTTTCTATTTGGTGTCTGGTAATGATATCTATGGAAATTCTACTTTGTAAAGAATAAATATTGTGTTATGGATCACAAGCTAATTTTTGTTGACATGAATTTGTTATGCTCCTTATTTTGACTTGGTTTCACCCACGTTGCTTTTCAAAACATCAGATTGATGAGTTTTTCTTGTAGGCAACATTGATTTAGGATTGATTTAAGATTTTGTGAGTATGCCAAGGTTCTGCGAATATGCATTGGAAACATCTAGTGTTCTGCTATAATTGGTCTCTAAAACATCTAGTCATTAATTTGAAGTTGTTTGAATCTGTTGCTTTATCATACATTTGATCCATAAATCTGCATTTCTGTGAAATTTTGTTAAATATATATTTTCTAGATTGTCTATACACTAAACCTGGAGGTTTGAATATCTACTCCAGGAATTAAGATGGTACTCTAATGCCTTTGTGTTCACCCTTTTACAGGAGCTCCAGGCCTAGGAAATTTCAAGTTTGAAGTGGCGTGTAGCCCTAGCAGCAAAGATTTGTTCTGTTTGACTGTAATAAACTGCACATATTATAGTACTGTAATAGTAGGCATATCTGGGTTGTAATAGACTATGCACAGATTGTAATAAACTATGTATAGGAGGTCCAGGCCTAAGAAATTCTAAATTTTTTCTGTTCTATTTAAAATATTGATTATTTGTGTGATTTGAAGACGTGTGAAATGGAAACCTGATTAGTGGGCCCATTTGTGAAAATAATCTAAACAATGCTCACATTTTTGACATGTGGGACCAATATAGGAGATTATGACAAGTGGGACCCATCTGACTTGTGGGACCAGATTAAAAAATATATACTGAAAAACTAAAAAGGCCATGGCCCAAAATATAAAAAAAGGCCAAATTGTTGGGCCAGGCCCATGTAGCTAGAGAAAATTAATAGAGAAAATATACAGTAAAAAGGCCGAATTGTTGGGCTAGGCCCATGTAGAAAATCGAATTGGATCGGGCTAAATCTTGTGCCACATCAGATTGCCACGCTGGATGCCTACGTGGCCTGGGGAGGTTGCTAGTGACCAAAACGACATAGTAGACGTATTTTGGTCATAAACGTCTACGACCATTCCAGAAGAAAGGTCGTTATAGTCAGTTTACGACCGCCAGCTTTTGACCTTATGTTTTTGGTCACAAAAAGGTCACAAATTGAAAACAGTGACCATTCAGTGACCAATAGTGCTGGTCACAAGTTGACATATTTCTTGTAGTGCATCCGGAGCAATTCAGGACTCTTTTCAGTTTGATTCTCCAAAGGCCATCATTTCAGAAGATTTATTCATTCTTAGCTTTCAGCTCTCGTTCTCCAAATCTTACCGGTGCGTCATTCAAGTATTCTCTAATCAGCTCGTGATCTATTCGTTCTCATGTATCTAAATTCCTTCAAGTATCTTCATTTTTTTTCCAATTCTTCCCGGTGAATTTGTGCTATTGCTACTTTCATGTGCAATTCTTACGGTGGTTCGTTCAAGAGTTCTCTTCCTTGGTTATCATATCAATTCATTCGTTCTTTACAATCCTACTGGCGGATCATTGAAGACCTTCCTCAAGTTTGCGCTATCTCTCTCTTAATCCTTTCTATGAGAATAAGTAGTATGCCAAATCCGTTGCTTGTCATCAATTTAAATTGGTGAAGGATAAGCATAATGCAACTCTTATTCTTGTTTCATTGAGTAAATTCAAATCCTTATTCTGGAGGTTCATCAAAATTCTCGGTTTCAATTGTTCATTTTTCTTTTCCGGAGTTCCAAGTTTTCCACATTTTATCATCATGAAGCTCCATCCAAATCATTTCAAGGCTTCACCTTGTGTTTTCAACTTCTCTTTCTTTCTATCATCCTTTCAATACCGGAGTCCTTTAAGCTTTCCTTTCGTTTGATCATTCTTTTATTACCGGAGTTCTTCATGGAGGCTCTACATGGTGGTTCGTCGAGGATTCCTTTCATTCTTCAATTGTTCTTCAAGATTTCTCTTGAAGTTTTGATCCGCCAAGCTATACTCAAAATTGAACATGGTGCTCAACACGTGTTTTGTTTTGAGGAGTTCAAGCATTATTCATCTTGCATTCCAAAGTGCAATGCTTTTACATTATCTTTTGAGGTGGTGTTATGTCATTTTTGACAATTTCCATTCTTGTTTCGCGATTCACAAGTTCAGGAATGACATATTTTAAACCCATGATTTTCAATTCGTTCATGAGAGCCTTTGCAACCCATCAATCTCTTCATTGGAATTATCTTGGGTTATATTTCACCTAAAAGCCTTCCCTGAGGATTGTTGCTATCCATGGTGCTCATAAATGACCCAAGTTCTTCATTTATCCTCCAGGTGAAATAAGCTTCTCATCTCCTTGTTGATGTCAATTCAATCTGTTGTTTCCGCTAGTGGCAGAATTTCACCTCAAATTTCGAGATGTTTTCCACAAGCCCACAACAAGCTTACTTTTTCGTTGTTGTTTTTCCAACAACTCCGTTCGACCCTTCTCCTAAAGATGCTTTTTCAAGCTCATTTGAGGTAGAAGATGTTGTTTTCTCCTTCGTTCTTTTGATTCCATTCTTACATTTGTTCCGAAGGCATTGTGATGTTGCTCTCTTCGACCCATCATCTTGTTTTGTCAAGATCATGTTCAATTCCTTCCATTTACAGTCGGAGTGCTGCCCAAATTATATCTTTATTTTTCCTCCTCTATCTTGTTTTAACCAGAGTGTTGTGGCTATCATTCCTCTTTTAACCGGAGTCCCATCCAAGTGCTTTCATTTTGCCAAGCTCATATTCTTTGAGTTCCATTTTCAACCGGAGTGTTGTCGTAATTTATCTATATTATTCATTGTACTTCTCGTTTCAACCGGAGTGCTTGCATGTACTTCTTGTCCATTGTAACCCTTTTCTTATGTCTTTCAACCTACAAGGCTCTAGTAAGGTTCCTTGTTCCTCTTTTCTAACGGAGTGTTTTCAACTTTGTTCAACTTCGCTGTATTCTTTCTTAAAAAAATTCAACCTCGCAAGGTTCTTTGGTTTCACAAATTTGTCAAAGAAGCAACTTAGTTTTACCTCTTCTCTTCCTCTTCCGTTTCCCTCCGGTGCCATCATAGATCTCGGGACAAGATCCTCTTGTAGTGGTGGAGTGTTGTAACGCCCCGAGCCCGATGCGCTAGGTGTCTTTCAGTTTTTCGCTGTTGTTGCCTTGTCTTTCGCTTGCGTGTTGCATCTTGCCATGTCGTCATGTGCATTGCATCATCATGTTTTCAAAACTTGCATCCGTCCGTGTTCCCCCAGTTCCGTCCGTTGTCCGTTCCGAGCCCAGACACACCTGCACGCTCCCGCGGCACCTCCGAAATATTATTTTATAAGTGGCCTGAAAATGTTCTCGGAATGGGTTGAAAGTTGGCATGCTGGGTTGTTATGTTGTGAGTAGGTCGCATGCCAAGTTTCGTCGCATTCGGAGTCCGTTTGAGGCCCCAACAGTTAACTATAGCGGCATTATAGTCGGTCAAAACGTCGGACGTTTTCGGTCTCCGGAAACGGTTGCCGGGCTGCCCTCTTTTCTCTCCTCTGAACCCACACCCTCCTACACAGCCCACCTAGTTCCCCCTCTGTCTAGAGCCATCCGATGATGATCGAATGGTCCGAAAACAGATGAAAACCCCCTCCTCTAGCCCTCCTTTTCCTATTTAAACACCCCCTAGTCCATTTAGGGCATTCCTAGTCTAACCATAACCCCCCTAGCCCTCCTTCATCGGATCCGACGCCGCCACCTTGAAATCCACGTCCAGCCGCTGCTCCGCCACCACTTGTCGCCTCCCTGCAGGCCAGCGCCGCCGCCAGCCTCGCCCTCCACCTCTCCCTGCTTGCCACGTCGCCCTCAAGCCTGCACACGCGACACAGGCCCGTCGGGCCCATCTCGAGCCCGCCCGGGCGTGGAACCGCGCCACCGCCTGCAGCGCAGGAGCGCTCGCCCCACCCCCGTGCGCCTCCCGCCTTGATGTACAGGATCGGGACTCCGCCGCCAGCAGTGCCCCGCCTCTCTAGCGCCGCCCGTGTCCTCCCGCTTCGCCGCCTCCCCGCCGGAGTTTTCGCGCGCGCGCCTGCCTCCGCCGCCTAGCGCCTCTCCATCGGCGACCTCGTCTGCTCGCCATCATGCCGACCCTCGCCGCCTCGTTTCACCTCCGCCGCCGACCGCTTAGCGCTGGAGCACGCCGCCCCGGCCGGATCCGGTGCCCGGGCAAACGGAGCTGCTCGTCCCAGCCACCTCCTCATCGGATCCGGTGGCTCCCCGCGACGCCACCACGCCGGAGGTCTCAACGTCGCCATGGCCGCACCCGACCTCCATCGTTGCCCGCGTCCGCGTGGGTTGCATCCCCGCGGCCTAGATCCAGCGCCCGCATGGGCCACGGGCAGGCCGGCCCAACCGGTGCCTCAGCCGGCCTCCTCTGCTTCCAACTGGGTCGAGCCCATGGGTGAGAAGCCCCTCCAGTTCCCCTATTCCTATCGGGCCTTCCAGTTTCGAATTATCCAGAGAGCACCTGTTTTGTGGAAAACCCCCTAGTCATCATGCATATTTAAACTCATCATCCGTGCATCATATGTAAAAACTTAATATATGAAAAATGACAAGAATTTCATCTAGTTTCATAATATGACACTCTCATCCATGTTTGAAATTGTAAAAATGTTTGAACTTGCTGTTTGTTTAATTTACTAAAATGCTTTATTTCATAACTAAATAACAGTAGCTCAATTTTAAATAATCTTTATATGTAAATGGGGTAGAATAATGCCTAGTTTAACATGGTGCACTCATCTTGCATGTTTAACATCACTAAAATATGGCTTAGGGCAGAACAATACAAAATCAAAATATGCACATGGGGATTTTCTGGATTTGTTGTTTGTTATATCCGGCCTCATTTAAACTTGCCTAGATAGGTAGTTTTCATATGCTTCACCTTTTGCCATGTTTAATAACATTTAATATTGTTGGGTACATAAATGGGAGAGAACTAAATAATTGATGTGGTGTTTCGTCAATATGCAACTCGTTGCATATTGAGCTCCACTTATTTTGTACTATTTTTTGTGCACTTTGCTATGCCACGCCTCTTTAAACCGGACATACATCATACTTGGTTGTCCATCATGCCATGTCTGTGTGATGGTTGTTTACTATGTTGCTTGCTTCTTTTCGGGTCGCTTCTCTCGTTAGCTTCGGTTTCATTCCAGAGTTGTGAGGATTCATTTGACTGCGTCCATTTGTCTTCTTCATGGACTAGTTCTTCTTCCTTGTGGGATCTCACCGTGCTAGCAAATCGTTGTTAGGCTATGTTACCGCTTTTCCTCAGCCCCTCTTATAGCGTTGCTTGTTAAGGGTGAAGTTGGAGTTTGTTCCATGTTGGAACATGGATATGTTGGGATATCACAACATCTCTTATTTTAATTAATGCATCTATATTCTTGGTAAAGGGTGGAAGGCTCGGTCTTATGCCTAGTGTTTTTTTCCACTCTTGCCGCCCTAGTTTCCATCATACCAGTGTTATGTTCCTTGATTTTGTGTTCCTTACGCGGTTGGGTGTCATGGGAACCCCTTGACAGTTCGCTTTGAATAAAACTCCTGCAGCAAGGCCCAACCTTGGTTCTACATTGGCCTAACAACCTAAGACTTTTTCCCTTGGGTTTCCGGAGCCCAAGGGTCATCTTTATTTAACCCCCCCCCCTGGGCCAGTGCTTCTCTAAGTGTTGGTCCGAACTAGAGCCCCTTGCAGCGCCACCTCTGGGAAACATGAGGGATGGTTTTAGTTGTACGGATTGCTCATCCGGTGTGCCCTGAGAATAAGATATGTGCACCTCCTATCAGGATTTGTCGGCACATTCGGGCGGCTTTGTTGGTCTTGTTTTACCATTGTCGAAATGTCTTGTAACCGGGATTCCGAGACTGATCGGGTCTTCCTGGGAGAAGGAATATCCTTCGTTGACCGTGAGAGCTTGTGATGGGCTAAGTTGGGACACCCCTACATGGTATAAACTTTCGAGAGCCGCGCCCGCGGTTATGTGGCAGATGGGAATTTGTTAATGTCCGGTTGTAGAGAACTTGACACTTGACTTAATTAAAATGCATCAACCACGAGTGTAGCCGTGATGGTCACTTTTCGGCGGAGTCTAAGAAGTGAACATGGTTCTTGTGTTATGCTTGAATATAAGTAGTTTCAGGATCACTTCTTGATCACTTCTAGTTCACGACCGTTGCGTTGCTTCTCTTCTCGCTCTTATTTATGTATGTTAGCCACCATATATGCTTAGTGCTTGCTACAGCTCCACCTCATTACTTTACCCTACCCATAAGCTTAAATAGTCTTGATCTCGCGGGTGTGATATTGCTGAGTCCTCGTGACTCACAGATACTTCCAAACAGTTGCAGGTGCTGATGATACCAGTGCAGGTGACGCAACCGAGCTCAAGCGGGAGCTCGATGAATATCTTGACCGTTGTTTTGTGTCTTTTCCGGTTGATCAGTAGTGGAGCCCAGCTGGGACGATCGGGGATCTAGCATTTGGGGTTGTCTTCTTTTATTTTGGTTCCGTAGTCAGACCTTGATTGTATTCTAGATGATGTATGTTTAACTTGTTATTTGTGTGAAGTGGTGATTGTAAGCCAACTCTTTATCCCTTTCTTATTCAGTACATGAGATTGTGTGAAGATTACCCCACTTGCGACTAAACCACCATGCGGTTACGCCTCTAAGTCGTGCCTCGACACGTGGGAGATATAGCCGCATCGTGGGTGTTACATGACGCCCCAAGACCGACGCTCCAGATGCCTTCCTTGTTTTGTGTGTCTGGTGTGTTAATTAATTGTTTGTTGCATTCATCATGTCATCTTTCGCATTGTATTCGCATGTTTCTTAAAAAACTTGCATCCATTCGTGGTTGCCACTTCTTCCCTGTCTCTGCCAGACCGTTCTCTTCTCTCTTGTCTTCTCTATCGCAATGTTGTCAGACCGCTTTGACTCCATTGACCATTCTAAGTCCAACGCACACTTAACCACGTCCGCGTAACCCCTCTTTGCACAGTGCATTAACCCCTCGCCCATGTCCGAAACTTTCCCAAACCCAAAACCGAACCGGGCACTCGTCACCGTTGCATTCGGATCATCCCCAAATATCCCTAAAATATCTCCGTTTTCTTATTTGGACTCCCTAACCCATTTATTCCGGACCGCCCGATCACGATCGGAGGATCCAAATCATCCCGCTTTCGTATATATATAGTCCATTCCTAGTCCATTTTGGATAACCCTAGAAATCCTCCCCTTGTCCTATCGTGCCGCCGCCACTAGCTCCACCCGGTCGCCTCCCTCCTCGAGATCTCCCCCCGTAGCAACCACCGCTCCACCTCATCGTCAGCGCTGGGCCAACCAGCGCTCGTCCCTGCCACCATCGACTCCATCCAGCCAGCAGCCTCCACCTCCTCCCTTCTAACCATCCTCGCGCCCGCCTCTAGATCGAGCAGGAGGCTCATTCCCGGCCTCCTCCTCCCGCAGCATGCCCGTCCTCAAGCCCCTGCCCCGAGCCTCCCCGTGCTCCTCCTCCTCACCTCGTCATCCAACGCCGCAGTCGGTGACTAAATCAGCTAGCAAGATAAGCCCCATCGCGCCTCCCCTATCCTTCCTTCCCTCCTACATCGTTTCTCACCTGACCTGATCTCTCTTTTCTTGGACAGCAGTGCCGCCATGGGAGCCTCGCAGAAGCTTCGCGGGGGTCGCCTCCTCACCAAGTCCCACCACTGCCACCCACTAGATCTGGCCGGCCTCCGCCGCCCTTGCCCGTTGATGGCTGGATCCTGCCGGTAGGGCCCCGTCCCCGTCGTTGGTGCCCCTCCTGTTCACTGGCTGCCGTCCCTTGCTTCGCCCACTCGTCTTCCTGGAACGCACGCAACGCCAAGTCCCTGCGCCCATTGACCCGGCCTCGTGGGCCTCGTCCCTGCCCGGCCCAGCAAGCGCCCTCCTCACCGAGCTAGGCCTTGGCCCAGGGTGAGCAGCACCCACCCCTCTCGTGTGCATGTTGGGCCAGCCAGATTCAGCCCGAGTCACGTTTTTTCCCGTAGAACGTCTTTGCAAATTAACCAGTGCACTACTGTTTTGAAGAAAAACCCTTGCTGTTCATGCATTTAATAACTAAATAACCATGCATCATATGTAAAAAACTTAAAATATGATAAATGCTTAGAATTTCATCTAGTTTCACAATATGTAACTATCATCCATGTTAAAAATGTTGTTTCCATTTAATTTGCATCATGACATGCTAAAATGCTTTAATTAATAACTAAATAATCATAGCGCCGAATTTAATAAACTTTATATGTAAATGGGGTGGAAAATGCATCGTTTAACATGGTGACACTACTCTGCATGTTTAACAACTCTAAACTTATGTTTAGGGTAGAACAATACCAAATCCGTAATATGCATATGAGGATTTTTCCGGACTTGTTGTTTGGTGTTCTGGCCTCATTAAAACTTGCCTAGATAGGTAGGTTTTATTGTACTTCACCTCTTGCCATGTTTAACAACATTTAATATTGTTGGGTACATAAACGAGAGAGAACTAAATAATTGATGTGGTGTTTAAAAACATTTAATATTGTTTGGTGTTCCGGCCTCATTCAAAATCATTGCATATTGAGCTCCAGTTAACTTGTAGTATTGTTTGTTGCACTTTGCCATTCCATGAATCATTAAATCGGACATGCATCATACTTGTTTGTGCATCATGCCATGTTTATGTGATGGTTGTTTCTTTTCGGTTGCACTTCTCCTTGATAGTTCTGGTAACATTGCGATTGTGAGGATCCGTTCGACTACGTCGATTTGTCTACTTCATGGCTTCGTTCTTCTTCCTAGTGGGATTTCAGGCAAGATGACCGTCACCTTGGATACCATTACTATCTTTGCTATGCTAGTTGTCTTGATGCTATAGCTATGTCGCGCTACCCACCACTTGATTATCAAGCCTCCCAATATGCCATGAAACAGCCTCTAACCTTTTTCACCCTTCCTAGCAAACCGTTGTTTGGCTATGTTACCGCTTTGCTCAGCCCCTCTTATAGTGTTGCTTGTTGCAGGTGTAGGTGCAGTTTGTTCCATGTTGGGACATGGATATCATGAGATATCACAATATCCCTTATTTTAATTAATGCATCTATATACTAGGTAAAGGGTGGAAGGCTCGGCCTTATGCCTGGTGTTTTGTTCCACTCTTGCCGCCCTAGTTTTCGTCATACCGGTGTTATGTTCCTTGATTTTGCATCCCTAACACGATGAGGGGATGGGACCCTCTTGACAGTTTGCTTTGAATAAAACTCTTCCAGCAAGGTCCAACATTAGTTTTACCATTTGCCTAATCACAACGAAAACTTGCATTGGGACCGGCTAGCACCCGTGGACTTAATCAACCCCCCGGGCAGTGCTCCACATGAGTGTTGGTCCAAACTAGAGCACCGTACAGGGCCGCCCCTTGGCAACTTGGGGTATTTGGTATATACCTGTACGCTTCGCTCATCCGGTGTACCCTGAGAACGAGACCGCGCAACTCCTACCAGGTTAGGTTGGTGCATCGGGAGGTCTTGCTGGTTTTGTTTTACCATTGTCAAAATGTCTTCTGCACCGGGATCCCGAGTGTGATCGGATGACCCGCGATGGAGGATTGTCTCTGCGGATCGTGAGCTTGTCATGGGCTAAGTTGGGACACCCCATCAAGGTTTTAAACTTTCGAGAGCCGTGTCCGTGGTTATGTGGCAGATGGGAATTTGTTAATATCCGGTTGTAGAGGACTTCAAGTAAACTCAATTAAAATACACCAACCGTGTGCGTAATCATGACTGTCTATTTTCGAAGAAGTTCAAGAGGAGAACACGGTTTGGGTTATGTTTGAATGTAAGTAATTTAGGATCACTTCTTGATCATTACTAGTTTGCGACTGTTGCGTAGTTTCTCATCTTATTCTTGTATTCTAAAGTTAGCCACCATACAATGCTTAGTTGTTTGCTACAACCTCATCACTTAGCCTTTTCATACCCCTTTAAGCTTTGCTAGTCTTGATACCCATGGTAATGGGATTGCTGAGTCCTCATGGCTCACAGATTACTACAACAACAGTTGCAGGTACATGTAATGCGATAATCTGATGCAAGTGTGATGCTTGCTTGTTTGGAGTTCTTCTGCTTCTTCTTCTTTGATCAAGGGATAGGTTCTAGGTCGGGGGAGCCTGGGCTAGCAAGGTTGATGTTGTTCTTCTTTTTCGTTTGATTTCATACGTAGTTGGATCCTGCTGTTCTGTATGATGATTGTTATGTATTGATGAACTATTTTATTGATGTTGTAGCTTGTGGCGAGTTTAAGCCTTTAACTTGTATTCTCATCTATTCAGTACATGGTATGTTGTAATGATATCCACCTTGCTATGCGCTCGAAATGCGGTTGTGCCCCAATCATGAGTTCATCACGTGATTGGGATAGAATCGCATCTTGGGCACTACAAGTTGGTATGAGAGCCTTACCGACCTTAGGAGCTCCCTTGATTGATCGAACCGCTGACATTGTTGATTCTAGAACAAAACTGTTTTGAGTCTTACGATTATATATATCGGAGAGTAGGATTCTTTTTACTCCTCAGCCCCCTTCGTCGCTCTGGTGAGGACTCCGGACGTAGATGTTTTGACTTTCCTCTCCTCATTTTCACTAAAAAAAATTAGGTTCACGCTGGTATCTTGGGATCGTTCTGATATTCTTGTGACAAGAACATTGTTCTTGGTGCCTCCTGACATTTAAGGGTTGTGGCAGTGTCCTGGGGAGTTGAGCTCCGGGGTGTTGTCGTCATAATTTTATCGTTGCAGTTCTGGAATACCTGAGCTCGCCGACATCGAAAATTTATTTTATGCAGTTAGTGGTGAGATAACCTCGATGGCACCCAGTACTCGGGAGGGAGTTCGAGAGTATTGCCACAACACATATAACTGATGCTTTTCGAAGGTTGAGGTACACGATTTCCAGAGTTTTCTTGGTTATGTGTTGACGGATTGATACAGTTGGAGCGTAGGGCTTGTTACTTGTGTGATATATTTTGTGCCTCCCTGTATCACCAACACCAGATTGCATAACCAGAAAGTTTCGGGAGTGTTTAGGTGGGAATTCAAGTATCATGTAGCATATCTTTCCAACAGACACATGATATGATATGGGGTCTATCATATCTTTGTTTCCGGCTTATTCTACAAGCCAAATCCATTGTTTTATTTTGAGTTGTGGTATTCGAGTTGCTTTAGTGTCAAGTGTTGATTTCATACCTTTCCTAAGTGGTGTTCTCATATTTCTATGTGAATACTAATCCTTCATGATAATCGAGATTGTCATGTCAATTCTTTTCCAACCAGCGTGCTTCTCTTCAAGTTGATCCGATCATTTCAACATTCACGAGATCAATTCTAAGTTTTCTCAACGGTGTTTGTTTCATTCATCCCAAGTTGTCTTTGGTTTTCCTGCCCTCCCACCCTTTTTCTTCAAGGATTCAGATTTCATAATTATGTATCCTTTTATTTGTGAGAAGTCTCTTCAGTCTTTTCTTTCAATGTTCTTATCCGGTGATTCACAGGAAGATGCTCAGGAAGCTTCAAGTTTATCATTCTTCATTCTCGTATTCTTTTCCGGTGGATTCAATTCAAGTTGTAGGTGTTGATCATAAAACTTTCCCCGTCTCAAATGCTTTCCCATGTCGGTGCACCTCTTACCTCTCTCTATTCATATCCGAATTGCCGAAGATATCTCAGAAGATTTGTGTCTCCATTATCAATCCGTTCAAGCTATTTCGAGGTTGTTATCTCATTCAAGCCATTTAATTCAACTGGTGCAATCTCTCTTTTCAAGCAATCTTTTGAACGGTGTTTTCTTTTGAGTGGGCCCTAACCCACAAGTTTTTTCCCAGGATCTTACCTGACTCTTCTAATTTTTCAGAGCTATTCTGAAATTCTTTTCGAAGTTTGATGTAAGAATGAATTATCATCATTCATATCCCTTCTCCAAGATCTTTCAAATTCTTTTCATCGTTGGTTCAACCATTCTATTCTTCATTCTGGAGTGTCTCAGCAATTTGGTGGTGTTTCTCCTCATCATTCTCAACATTTGAAGACCGAAGAAGAATTTTTCCTAAATCTTGGTACGTTCCCTTGAAGATTCATGGTTCTAGCTTCATGACATCCTCATAATTGCTCCGATCATCAAGGATTCTTTTCATACCCATCCGACGCATTTCAGGAGCTGCTTTCCGTTCTCGATCATCCGAAGACCATCATCTCAGAATTATTCATTCTCAGCTTTCAGGTATTGTTCTCCAAATCTGACGGGTGCATCGCTCAAGTACTCTCTAGTCACCTCGTAATTTCTTTGTTCTATTGGATCTAAATTCCCTCAAGTATCTACGTTGTTTCCTAATTCTTCCCGGTGATTCATTCACTTTTCTTCGTTTGTTTTCAATTCTTATGGTGGTTCATTCAAGATTCCTCTTCCTTTGTTATGGTTAAATTCAGTTGTTCTGTCCAAAAATCCTACCGGTGGTTCGTTGAATACCTTCCTCAAGTTTTTGTTCTATCTCTCTTAATCCTTTCAACGAGAATAAGTAGTATGCCAAATCCATTACTTGCCATCAATTTAAGTTGATGAAGGATAAGCATAATATATTTCTTATTCTTCTTTCACCCAAGTGATTAATCTCATCCTTCGGAGTTTGTCCATGATGAGGAAATTCTCAGTTTCAAGTTGTTCATATTTCTCTTTCGGAGTTCCAAATTTTCTCAGTTATCTAGTCACAAAGCTCCAGCTAAATCATTGCAAGGCTTCAATCTTATTCTTTCAAACCTTCACGTATTTTCTACCATCTTCTCGTTGCCAGAGTTCTTCATGGAGGCTCTACATGGTGGTTCATCAAGGATTTAATTCATTCTCGAAGTTTTCATCAGGATTCTTGTTGGAGGAGCTCAAACTTTCTTCATCTTGCATCCGAAGTGCACTTCTTTCTATCTCATCTTTGAGGTGGTGTTATGTCACTCTTGGCAATTTTCCTCCGTGTTTCATGATTGACAACTTGTCAAGAATGAAATATTTAAACCCACCATTTTCTTTGTTCAGGAGATCCTGTCAACCCCTTAATTTATTCGTTGGAGTAATCTTGGGTTGTATCTCACCTAAAAGCTTTCACTAAGGATTGTTGCTATTTATAGTGCTTATAAATAGCCCAAGTTTTTCATTTATCCTCTCGGTGAAAGAAGTTCTTCATCTCCTTGTTGATCTCAATCCAACCAATTGTTTCCACTAGTGGCAGAATTTCACCTCCAGTTGAGATGGTTTTATAAGTCCACGAGCAGTATATCATTTGATTGTTGATTCTTCAAAAACTTCGTTCAAGCCTTCTTCATAAGGATGTTTTTTTTTCAAATTCATTTGTGGAAGGAGTTGTCATTTTCTTCTCTGTTCTTTTTCTTTCCATCAATCCAGCTTCTATTCTTTCGTTCCGAAGGCATGGTGATGTTGCTCTCTTTGATCCATCGTCTCATTGTGTCAAGATCATGATCTTTTCCTTGCTTATCCATTTAACCGGAGTGTTGTGTCACCTCTTCAAGTTCTTTTCATCTTATCAAGTTTTACTCCTCTTGTCAACCGGAGTGCTGCCGAAATTGTTCTTTCTTGTTCCTTGTATATCTTGTTCCAACCGGTGTGGTGGCATATTCTTATTGGTTCATTGAGCTCATGTTCCATGTTTCAACCTACAAGGTTCTTGTAATGTTCCTTGTTCCTCTTTTCTAGCAGAGCTTTTCAATCTCGTTCATCTCCACTGTATTCTTTGTTTCAATTTGTCCAACCTCTTACGGTTCGTGGTTTCACTCGTTTGTCAAAGAAGCAACTTTGTCTTACCTCTTCCTCTTCCGTTTCTTCCCGGTGCCATCCTTAGATCTCAGGTCGAGATCTCTTGTAAGTGGAGGAGAGTTGTGACGCCCCAAGACCTATGCTCCAGATGCCTTCCTTGTTTTGTGTGTCAGCTATGTTAATTAATTGTTTGTTGCATTCATCATGTCATCTTTCGCATTGCATTCGCATGTTTCTTAAAATTTGCAAGCGTTCGTGGTTGCCGCTTCTTCCGTGTCTCTGCCAGACCGTTTTCTTCTTTCTTGTCTTCTCTGTGGCAGTGTTGTCAGGCCGCTTTGTCTCCATTGACCATTCCGACTCCAACCAAACACTTGACCACGTCCGCGTAACCCCTCTTTGCACAGTGCATTAACCCCTCGCCCGCGTCCGAAGCTTTCCTGAACCCGAACCGGGCACTCGTCACTGTTGGATTCGGATCATCCCCAAACATCCCCAAAATATCTTTTTATCTTATTTGGACTCCCTAACCCATTTATTTCGGACCGCCCGATCGCGATCGGAGGATCCAAATCATCCCGCTTTCGTATATATATAGTCCATTCCTAGTCCATTTTGGATAACCCTAGAAATTCTCCCCCTTGTCCTATCGTGCCACCGCCACTACCTCCACCCGGACGCCTCCCTCCTCAGGATCTCCTCCCGCAGCAACCACTACTCCACCTCGTCTTCAGCGCTAGACCAACCAGTTCTCGCCCTGCCACCATCGACTCCATCCAGCTAGCAGCCTCCACCTCCTCCCTTCGAACCATCCTTGCGCCCACCTCCAGATCGAGCAGGAGGCTCGTTCTCGGCCTCCTCGTCCCGCAGCATGCCTGTCCTCAAGCCCCTGCCCCGTGATCCTCCTCCTCGCCTCGTCGTCCGGCGCCGCCGCTGGCGACCGAACCAGCTAGCAAGATGAGCCCCATCGGGCCTCCCCTATCCTTCCTTCCCTCCTGCCTCGTTTCTCACCTTCCCTGATTTCTCTTTTCTTGGACAGCAATGCCGCCATGGGAGCCTCGCAGAAGCTTCGTGCGGGTCGCCTCCTCGCCAAGTCCCACCATTGCCACCCACCAGATCCGGCCGGCCTCCACCGCCCTTGCCCGTTCATGGTCGGATCCCGCTGGCAGGACCCCATCCCTGCCGCAGGCGCCCCTCCTGTTTGCTGGCTGTTGTCCCTTGCTTTGCCCTCTCGTCTTTCTGGAACGGACACAGCGCCAAGTCCCGGGGCCCGTTAACCCGGCCTCGCGGGCCTCGTCCCTGTCTGGCCCAGCCATCGAGCTGGGCCTTGGCCCAGGGTGAGTAGCACAGGCCTCTCTCCTGTGCATGTTGGGCCAGCCAGATTCGGCCCAAGTCACGTTTTTTCCCGTAGAACGTCTTTGCTAATTAACCAGTGCACTGCAGTTTTGCAGAAAAACCCTTGTTGTTCATGCATTTAATAACTAAATGACCATGCATCACATGTAAAAACTTTAAATATGAAAAATGCTTAGAATTTCATCTAGTGTCACAATATGCAAGTTTCATCCATGTTAAAAATGTTGTTTGCATTTAATTTGCATAATGACATGCTAAAGTGCTTTATTTAATAACTAAATAACCGTAGCTCGGAATTTAATAAACTTTATATGTAAACAGGGTGGAAAAATGCATAGTTTAACATGGTGGAACTACTTTGCATGTTTAACAACTCTAAAATTGTGTTTAGGGCAGAATAGTACAAAATTCATAATATGCATTTGAGGATTTTTCCAGACTTGTTGTTTGGTGTTCCGGCCTCATTTAGACTTGCATAGATAGGTAGTTTTTTAATGTGCTTCACCTCTTGCCATATTTAACAACATTTAATATTGTTGGGTACATAAACGGTAGATAACTAAATAATTGATGTGGTGTTTCGTCAATATGCAACTCGTTGCATATTGAGCTCCACTTAACTTGTAGTACTGTTTGTTGCACTTTTCCATTCCATGAATCATTAAACCAGACATGCATCATACTTGTTTGTGCATCATGCCATGTTTATGTGATGGTTGTTTACCATGATGTTTGCTTCTTTCCGGTTGCGCTTCTCCTTGATAGTTCCAGTAACATTGTGATTGTGAGGATCCGTTCGACTACATCGGTTCGTCTACTTCATGGACTCATTCTTCTTCCTAGCGGGATTTCAAGTAAGATGACTGTCACCTTGGATACCATTACTCTCTTTGCTATGCTAGTTGTCTTGATGCTATCGCTATGTTGCGCTACCCACCACTTGTTTATCAAGCCTCCCAATATGCCATGAAACAGCCTCTAACCTTTTTCACCCTTCCTAGCAAACCGTTGTTTAGCTATGTTGCCACTTTGCTCAGCCCCTCTTATAGAGTTGCTAGTTGCAGGTGAAGTTGGAGTTTGTTCAATGTTGGAACATGGATATGTTGGGATATCACAATATCCCTTATTTTAATTAATGCATCTATATACTAGGTAAAGGGTGGAAGGCTTGGCCTTATGCCTGGTGTTTTGTTCCACTCTTGCCTCCCTAGTTTCCGCCATACCGGTGTTATGTTCCTTGATTTTGCGTCCCTAATACGGTGATGGGTATGGGACCCTCTTGACAGTTCGCTTTGAATAAAACTCTTCCAGCAAGGCCCAACATTGGTTTTACCATTTGCCTAATTATAACTAAAACTTGCATAGGGACCGCCTAGCACCCCGGCCAGTGCTCCACATGAGTGTTAGTCCAAACTAGAGCACCGTGCAGGGCCGCTACTTGGCAACTTGGGGTATTTGGTATATACATGTACGCTTCACTCATCCGGTGTACCCTTAGAATGAGACCGCGCAACTCCTATCAGGCTAGGTTGGTGCATCGGGAGGGCTTGCTGGTTTTGTTTTAACATTGTCGAAATATCTTGTGCACCGGGATCCCGAGTTTGATCGTATGTCCCGCGATGGAGGATTGTCTCTGCGGATCGTGAGCTTGTCATGGGCTAAGTTGGGACACCCCTGCAGGGTTTTAAACTTTCGAGAGCCGTGCTCGTGGTTATGTGGTAGATGGGAATTTGTTAATATCTAGTTGTAGAGGACTTGAAGTAAACCCAATTAAAATACACCAACTGCGTGCGTAATCATGATTGTCTCGTTTCGGGGAAGTTCGAGAGGAGAACACGGTTTGGGTTATGTTTGAACGTAAGTAGTTCAGGATCACTTCTTGATCATTACTAGTTTGCGACCGTTGCGTAGTTTCTCATCTTATTCTTGTATTCTCAAGTTAGCCACCATACAATGCTTAGTCGCTTGCTAAAACCTCACCACTTATCCTTTTCATACCCCTTTAAGCTTTGCTAGTCTTGATATCCATGGTAATGGGATTGCTGAGTCTTCGTGGCTCACAGATTACTACAACAACAGTTGCAGGTACAGGCAATGTGATGATCTAACGCGAGTGCGATGCTTGCTTGTTTGGAGTTCTTTTGCTTCTTCTACTTCGATCAAGGGATAGGTTCCAGGTCGGGGGAGCCTGGGTTAGTAGGGTGGATGTTGTTCTTCTTTTTCATTCGATTTCATCCATAGTCGGATCCTGCTCTTCTGTATGATGATTGCTATGTATTGATGAATTGTTGTATTGATGTTGTAGCTTGTGGTGAGTGTAAGCCTTTATCTTGTATTCTCATCTATTCAGTACATGGTATGTTGTAATGATATCCACCTTGCTATGCGCTCGAAATGCCGCTTTCCCCAATCATGAGTTCATCACGTGATTGGGATAGAATCGCATCTTGAGCGCTACATGTGCGCTCGCTGGTGCCCGCCTGGCCTTGGTCGTCATGGCTCACGTCATTCAAAACTCGTGAGGTGAGGCTTGCATAGGAATCTACGATCCTTGGGAGCCAGTCTGGGGAGGCCGCTCCTCGTGGAGGTCTTGGTGTCGTTCGCCTCACGAAGCTTGGTCCCTCGCGCAGGTCTTGAGTTGTTGATGATGAAGCTGGGCCGTACCAGGCCGTCCATAGGGCCACACCATGGGCCGCACGCACGCAAGTCTGGGTACCCCCATTCCCAGATAACCGACGGTCACTATAGAGACATTTAGGTGATACATGCCTATAATGATCGTATCCTAGCGTTTAAATGAAGCTTGAGATATGCAACTTCCCATTGGGTCACCCATCCTGAGACTACTCCAGCCCAAGCACGCTTAACTTCTGTGTTCTATTCGACTAGGCTAGCGGATGGGAAGTTGTCCCTTGCTGATAAGAATTGCCTCCTTGCCTTTAAGGCATTTCACACTGGTCACCCTATGGGACCTACTCCCTACTATCACACATGTTTGTGCTTTTAGAAACTATGTGCAATATTTACGTGGCCGGTGTGTCGCCACCTAGCCTTCTATGAGCACTAACACTGGCAGCGGGAAACCGATTGGAGAAGATGCGGTAAACCGGTGGGAGGAGTGGGGGGAAATGATAGCGTGTTTGGATATATAGCAACATTAATATGGAAAACTTAGTAGAGAAGGAACCGTGAGCTAGCACGACGCATGCGCACAGTGCTTACCCACGGGTGACAAACAGTTGACGAGGACTTCTTCAAATATTCAGGGTTCGTTTGGGCTTTTATACATTATAATTATTATTTTATAAGCATTAATTTAATGTGCATAATTCAAATTAATGAACCAAAATGGCTACAAAAATCATGCATGTGTCCCTGGATGCATGTTTAGGTCCCATGGAAAGAATGAGAATGAATTGCAACTGTCTCAGCGTCTCGCTTGGCCTCGGACATTGAGGATCTTGGTTTTTAAATCCCCATAAATCCAAAACACCCGAAAATCATGAAACTTGGCATGGTGTCACGACATGGCACATATATGTCAAGGAAAAATTTTCAATTTTGAGGCAAGTTTTATTACAAGCCTCTTACAAACCAGAGCTTCTCTCAAGAAGCCTCGTGGTTCTGATAAGGAAACGTGTCCCCCTTGTGGGTGAAAGGATAATCACTGCCTCTTGTCGCCTTGTATTTTCTTCTACAGGCAACATGGAACGATAGGATATCCATGCTGAAATTTAAAATTATTCAGGATTCGTTTGGCCTTTTTATACATTAATTGAGTTTCCTAGGCATTTAATGTCCATAATTCAAACCTGAACTACAAATACATGCTCCAGTTCACCAAAATGGCTAGAAATCACACATGTGTCCTTGGGTGCATGTTTAGGTCCCATGCAAGGAATAGGAATGGATTAGAACCGTACTAGCGTCCTGGCTCGTCCTCAAACATTTGGAATCTCAGTTTTTAAATCCCCATAGATCCAAAACTCACCAGAAAGTCATGAAAGTTGGCATCGTGTCACGTCATGGCACATATATGTCGTTGTAAAAACATTGTCCAATTTGGGCCAAGCTTTATTAGAAACCTCTTACAAACCAGAGCCTCTCGCAAGAACCCTCGTGGTTTCGATAGGGAAACGTGTCCCCTTGTGGGCGAAACGATAATCGCTCCCTCTTCTAGCCTTGTATTTTCTTCTACATGCAACATGGAACAATGGGAGATTCACGTTAAACTTTGAAATTATTCAGGGTTAGATTGACTTTTTTATTCATTAATTGAGTTTTCTAGGAATTTAATGTCCATAATTCAAATCCGAACTACAAATACATGCTCCAGTTCACCAAAATGGCTAGAAAAATCGCACATGTGTCCTTGGGTGCATGTTTAGGCCTCATGGAAGGAATGGGAATGACTTCAACCGTCTTGGCGTCCTGGCTCGGCCTCAAACATTGCGAATCTCGATTTCCGTAAATCCAAAACTCACAAGAAAATCATGAAACTTGGCATGGTGTCATGATATGGCACATATATGTCATCGTAAAAAATTGTCCAATTTGGGCCAAGCTATATTACAAGCCTCTTACAAACCGAAGCTTCTTGCAACCGTCATGGTTCTGGTAGGGAAGCATGCCCCTCTTGTGAGCGGAATGATATTCGCTACCTATTCTCGGCTTGAATTTTGTTTTCTACAGGCAACATAGAATAACAGGAGTGTCGTGCTGATATTTGAAACTGTTCAGGGTTCGTTTGGCCATATATTAATTAAGTTTTCTAGGCATTTAATGTAGTCCATAATTCAAATTTGAACTGCAAGCACATGCTCTAGTGAAGCAAAATGGGTGGGAAATCGTACATGTGTCTTTGGGTGCATGTTTAGGTCTCATTGAAGGAATGGGAGTGAATTACAGACATCTCGTCGTCATGAAACATTGAGAATCTTGGTTTTTAAATGCCAGTAAATCAAAAACTCACCCAAAAAACATGAAACTTGGCATGATTTTATGACATGGTACACATATGTCGTGGTAAAAAATCGTCCAGTTTGAGACAAGGCGCACACATATAATAGCCAATGAAGTCCTTTTGAAACAAATAGCTCACACGTTAATATCGCAAACGGTTGTATTATATGAACCATGTGTGTTCCCGTAACCATTTAAGTGCGGTCACGCGTCCCTCTTTTCTTATGGGATAGTACTACATATGTCCTCGTTCATTGGTCATCTTTGTATTTTGTGCCAAAATTTAACCATACTCGGTGGCGTGCGTGCAGCTATTTGATTAGACAGGGCGAGCGCCGAGAAGTTCGCCGTGCAGGCTCGACGGGACGCGTGCGAGCAGTCCGCCGCATAGGCTCTATGGGACACGTGCATCATGTCCACCTCACAGGCTCGACGGGACATGTGTGAGCAGCAAGGCCGCCCATGCTCACCGGGAAGCGAGCTCTTTGACCTCCATCCACCAGCCGCCTGCCTCGCTCAGAACTTCTCCATTAATGGCGGTCAAGTCATTGTTTAACACGCGGTTAATTAAAGAACCTAGATGGAGGGTGTTTTCTTGTGATCACATGGCCCCGTTCAACGTTAGCATTTGCTTTGTTCGTGTTTTCAACTCGTATTCCAGATAATTTAAAATGCCACATAGGGCAACGGATAATATGGCGACAAATAAAATGGCAACGGATAATACAACGTCAAATTTACAATGGCGCGGATAATAATTGTCTTACATATTCTGGATAATTTAAAATGCCACATGCGGCAAAGCCCGAAAGACACGAGGGCAAGAGAAGAAGGGAATCGCAAACAACAATCTGGGTCGCTACTGTCTCTACTCCTCGATGGATCGTCAGGCGACGACATCCTCCAACTCCTTCTTCAATTCCTCACGACTTTGCTTGAAAGCAGCCATGGATTCCTCCACCTCCTGCTCGTGCTCGATCTGGAGCTTCCTCAAGTTACCCATCAGTTTCTCGATGACCACTTTCAACGTCATCCCCGAGGCACTACTCTGCTCATGCAGCATCTTCTAGCCAGCGGCGTCCTCCTCCTTCTCGGCGAGTGCCTTGAAGAGCTTCACATTGTCACCCATGAGTTGCTCGACCGAGGCATCGTTGATCTCGAGAAGCTTCATCAAGCCGTCGACCAGCTCCTACTACTTAATGAGGCCAGCGAGAATGTCGTCATCGTCGTTGGCCAAGGACTTCAGCAATGCCAGCTTGTCGCGATCGCCGATGCGGCGAGTGCGCTTGTGAGAGCCCTCGCATGCCGATGAGAGCACGTTCAAGGGCTCCGTGTCGTGCTGGGATATCTGTGTTGCCGCTGCCGCATACCGGCGGGACCTCTCTAGTGCTTCCGCGGCCTTGGTATTTGCTCCCTGGTTATATGTCCACCCAAAACTCCTTCTATCGGTCATGGCGGAACGACTTGACAGGAACGACTTGTTTTGTGGGTGACGTGAAGAGGAACTGTAAAGTACTTTTCGAGTGGGTAGTTTTTATAGCCCGGTTCTAAGTGTGAACACATTTAGGTTTGATCGGTGTGAACAGACTTGCAATTACATATTGCATTGTAATCTGGAATATGACGAGAAACAAGGTAAAAATTTATTGATGGTTCTGGGCTCAAAGCCCATTTCTGTTGTTCTGTCTCATCACAAATGGTTCTTATGGATAAACCGTATGCCACGCATCGAAAGCCCGAAGCGGTCCCCGGATGGCGTACGTGGGCCCGCGTTCTCGGATGTACGTGTATGTGTCTGCCCACTATCACACACGGTCGAGATATCACCATTGTGTCCAATGGATGCACCGTCGGCCTCCCACGCGGTGCTAGAAGGTTGACCAGAATTGCAATATGCAGGTGTGTTTTCTTGTTGTTGATGCGGCCGGGGCACGCTATGCTCGCGTCCGTCCGCGCATTTTGCTGACCATTGACGCGGCCACAGGGCGCTCCGCTCTGGCGTATCTGCGCACTCTGCTCGCCGTTGAGGCAAATTTACAATGGCAATAGTTAATAATTGTCTTAGATATTCAGGATAATATAAAATGCCACATGCGGCAACGCCCAAAACACTCACGGCCTACTTATGCATACAATTATAATAAAATTTTGGCTAATTGGCTGAGCTGGCGGCCTTCCGATGATGGTCTTCTCAGACTCCATGATCAGCATAGCACCCTTGCGGCTGTTCATTCCAAGTGTCCCGACCTGCCTTTGCTTACGAAGCTACTGGAGCTGGTAGGCTCTTGGGGCTGTTGGGCCTCTTCCAGAAGAGCTTAACAGTGTGGAATCGCGCGCATGACATCTACTGCTCCATCTCCATTTCTCTGGCCTGGTAGCAAATTACGTCCATCACCTACATCCTCAAGATACCACGTTGGCGATGTTCTACTTCGTTGGGGACGTCAACTCCGCCAAGGATGCGCTCGAGCCTGGCCACCACATTGTCGGGATCGAGGTTGACATGGCCGCTGTCGGCAGCGATGAAACTGCAGGCTGGCTGTGTCTTGACTGAATCACAGAGGTCCTCTACCCATTCTTTGCGGTGCACTAGGCTCTCGATGAGCACTAGTGACGGCGGCTCTTCGGGTGGGTCATCGATCATACCGCCGAACAGCTCTGGATCTTTTGCACGGTGGATGGAAAATTTCTCATCACACTTCCTCTACAATATGCTGATTGTGCGCCCAATGACTGTCACGCCAATATCGATGCCGATGGGCCATGGTGCCTGCACCAGCTGATGAAGCTCTTGATCCTGGACCTGCTCCGGCTTGTTCTCCTCGCTGAAGATGTAACACTAGTATGGGTCAACGTCGAAGCTTTGGTCATTGCCTGGCATGCTTGGAATAACTAATGGTAGATGGGTGAGGACTAGATCTGCGCACAGTGTCACGATGGTGCGTTGCCGACTGGGTTATATGCAACAAGCCATTAGCTGGTGGTGGGAAACTGATGAGGGAAGAGGCAGGGATTTTACAATTCACCCATCTGGACCGCGGGAAGCATTCGCTGGAGTGTGGAAGCCTTCCCTGGAGTGCTGGAAGACTAAGTGGAGCACACAACCCGAATACTGTATGCGGTGTGACGTGCTATCTATCACACACGTGTTAACATAAGGAAACGTATGTGTAACTTACTAATCATCGCATATGAGTACTCGTAGACGCATCATGTGCGATACTCCTAGCCACCACAAGCAACTAGTTTGCATTTTTTTCAATGTTTTTTGTACACATAGAATTGCACATGAATTAACTGTAGTAACCGTCTGTGTTATAATTTCTCATCGCAAACAATTCATCCGAGTGGGCTTTTTGCCGCATATCACACACATCTTGTTTACATGAATCGTTTGTGTTCATTTGGCTCATCACAAACAGTTCATCTATGTGAACTGTATGCCGCATGTCACACACATGTTGTTAAGTTGATCTATTTCTATTGTGTTCCCTAATCGAAAACAGTTTGTCCGAGAGAACCGTATGCCGTATATCACACACACCTAGATCTGGCTAACCGTTTCCGTTGCATTCCCTAAAAGCAAACTGTCGGATTCGGGGTTCTGCAGACCCTTTAGAGGTTTGAACACTGGGGTGCGTATGAATAACTCCCTCTTCCCAACTTGCCGGCCCGATGATTCCACAGCCTAGCTCGATGAACCCGAGGGACAAGGGAGACAACAGTTTATCCTGGTCCGGGCTACCTTGCAGTGTAATACCCTACTCGAGCTTCGTGGTGGATTGCCTCGAGGGCTGAGGATGAACTAGTATAGTGGTTGGACAACCTCAGGAGGTGAGGTGTTCTTGAGCTCGATGAGCTAGTGAGGTGGTCAGGGTGGAATGGATCTCTCCCTCTCTATGGTGGTGGCTAAGTCCTATTTATAGTGGCCTTGGTCATCTTCCCAAATGTAGGCGGGAAGGGATCCCACAACGGCCAAATTCAAAGGGTGACAAGTAGTACAAGTTATCCTAACAAAAGTAGTCTTCGCATGCAAAGGCTCTGGTGGTGACGCTGGAGTGGGCTCCGCGATGACCTTCGTCCTTTCATCCTGGCAGTCTTGGTCTCATTGCACTAATATGGAAACCTTTTCTTCAATCCTCGGGACTCCGCGCCTGCACTTGCCTCCTTGGCACCAAAGAGGAAACTGGCACACTGCGCCCACGGGCGCCCTCCTGGCCTAGGTCGTCATGGCTCACGTCATGTGAACCTCACAAGGTGCACCTTGCCTTGATATCTCCGCTCCTCGAGAGCCAGCCTAGTGAGGCCGCCCCCAGGGAGGTCTTGGTGTCGTCCGCCTCATGAGGTTTGGCCCCAGGGTCATGAGTCGTTGCCGCTGAAACTGGGTCGTACCGGGCCACCGATGGAGCCACGCCGTCGGCCACAGGTAGGCAAGTCTGGGTACCCCCATTCCCAGGACGCCGACAGTAGCCCCCGGGCCCAAGGCGCGCTCGAACTTGGCTTTGAGGCAAAGCCAAATGGCAAGTGCGGAGCATCACGGGCCCCAACCGCATGCGGCCTTGGTCAACGCGTGGCGATTGACGGGACATGGCCGCCTCCGCTTCCCCATGCTGCCTCGGCAACCATTCGACTTGACGAGACTCTGCTGCATGCAAAGGAAAATCATCATTACATGCGATCGTGGAGGCCGGTGGTTGGCCTCCTCCTGGCTATAAATGAGGGAAGGGGCGGAGCCCCCTTGCTCATCTCTGTCTTCTCGCAGCCCGCTTCTGCTTCTTCCTCCTGGTCCCTCCATCTTGCTGACTTGCCGTAGCACCCATGGCGCCGATTAGGACGTTTTCTACAGTGGAGAAAGGAAATACCCCCCTTGGGGAGCCTAAACTGCTCCCACCGAAGAAGAGGTCCCGGCGCCCTCACAACGCCGGGGAGAGGCAGGAAGTGACGCGGCCTTGGTACGAGCGACTGCCACTTGGCTTCCGACTCCCTCTGTACGCTCGGGCGCAAGGCTTGGGAGAAGGCGGCAATGCTCCACGTCGTGTGAGCCGTGGCCGCGGGGATCAGGCTGGGGCTGCGCGGCCGCCCAGCCTGCAAACCCACGCCGAAGGCTCCTCGTGTGAGTTCGTGATGTGGACGGCGATGCCACCACACTCGTGGATCCGGTTCCAGAACTTCTTCGCCGAAGAGATGCCGCTGAGGGGGGGTGCTCGAGCTATGGCTGCAGCACGCCGGGTGCTGCAGTCTGGCCACGGGGGCGGAGGTCGAGGTCGTCTCCCCTGGCAAGATCTTCAGACCAGCGAATGGGGCGAGGTCGCCCGCGCTTGCCGCGCGGAGGGGGCCCTCGCCATCCATTTTTGAGTATGACGGTGCTTCCACACTGTTCTTCAAGGTCTTCGATGAGGAAGGTCGCCGCCTGGAGTGCTGCCCCGGAGGAGACCGTCAACGTGGTGAGGCGACGGGTGCAGGGCTTGCCGTTGGCCCTGCTGCCAGCTCCTCCAGCAATAGTGACGACTCTAGGAGTCCAGCGACTCTCCCGAGCCTAGCGAGTCTCCGGAGTCGAGCAACGACAGCTACATGCCCTCGAGCTCTCGTCGTGCTCGGAGCGGGGCAGCGACCTGCATCCAACGCTGACGGTGATCTAGGTGGGGTTGGCGTCGGCCTCACGTGGCCCACTGTTGATGATGGCGTCCGTGGTGGTGTCCGTAGTCGAGGCTTCTTGAAGCTGTTCTCCTTTTGTTCCCTTCGAGGAATCGAAACGAACCCCGTGGGGGTATGTAAAAAACCTGTAATTCTTTTGCTCCAATGTCTACTGTTCTTTAACATGAGACTGCGGCTGCATGTCTCGCTCTGGCATCACTCTCCCTTTTCATTCTTGCGGTAGCTTTAGTGCTCTACGCCGTCAGGTCCCAGTCCCCAGGCAGGCTTCAGCTGTTTCTGGTATGCCAGGTCGCGATGCCGTGGTCAAGGCCAGGAGGTGAGTGGCCCGAGGTCCGGTGAGAGCTCCCGAGGCATGATGCTCGAGAGGTCCCCTTTGGTGTGCAAGCAGCTCCCTGGAGGCCAAAAAGGGAAACAGCACTGCCGGAGCGACTTTATGAGAGCGGAGGACTTCGGACGGAGAGATTCACTTCATTATGCATGGGTGACTTATCTTTCGGCAAGCCTATGATGATTCCTTGCGCAAGGCCCGATTTGTGCTTCAGCGGTGGTTCTACTAGGTAGGGCCACTCCGGCCTCCCCTTTCCTCTTTCGTCTGAATGATCAGCGTCCTCGAGTCCCGACCCTCGAGCGAGGCTCAGCCGCCGCTGGTATGCCAGGTCGCGATGTTGTGGTCAAGGCCAGGGGTGAGGGCTGGAGAGTCAGTAAGAGCCCCTGAGCCGCGATGCTCAGGAGCCCCCCTTTAACACGCAAGCGAATCGTGTAAAAAAGGGGGTGGTCGGTGGGGACGCCTATAGTTAAGCTCCGGAGATTCCTGCTGGTTAGTCCGAGAGGAGAACATAACTCATAATCACGTTCGATGTCCTGCCACTGATCTGTCCGCAAGAAGATGAAGGCACGGAGGATCTGGTGAGGTGACATGCGCGGAGCGAGCCACGAGCCAGAGCTCGATCTCACAGGTTTATTAGCGTTGTAGGGACGGACCCGAGCACAAGCGACGTGCTAGCATGTGTAGCCCCTATTGCGGGATGAATAGGAGACCGGTTAGCAACACGGAGGCCATGAAGGGTAATAATCAATTAGGTGAGCGGGTGATAATCATAAGACAACCCAAGGCCAAGGGAGGAGATAAAGCTAGTCCTGATAGACGCAAGAACAATACATGTCGTAGGGACAGACCCACGCGGCCTGGGGATAATGCAGCCCGAGTGGCACCCCCAACAAAGTAAATCAAAGGCATGAAAGGATACATGTCGCAGGGACATGCCCACATGACCTGGGGATAATGTAGCCCGAGGGGCACCCCCAACTGAATGAACCGGAAAGAGTCACCCGCACCGTTGCGGGGGAGATGATGGAGTAGCTGAAGACAGGTGTTGAGGAAGTTGCTTCTCACGAGCCGCCTGGGTACTGAACCTCGGGAGGCTCTGGAGGCTTGGGAGGATTGCGAAGAACCATTGCCACCTCCGCTAGGACCATGTGGTGCCTAGCCTCCTGAGGAGCGATGATGTTCGTAGGCGACGCTGGAATGTGACAGCCGCATTTGGTAAGCCAAAAGGCATGCGGACGTAGGTGTGAGGTGGGCCCTCACACCGACCAGCGCACGAAGGCCAGAAGCGCTCCTGAGATGCAGCTCTGTTGAGCCTTGGGATGTTGACGCGGACACGTAGCTCGTTTCCCTCGCCAGGACAAGGAGCCGCGTCAGGTGGTAGGCGATGGTCGCCACGCATGGCTCTTGCCTCTTGAAGCTCCTCGATCGTCTTGGTGATGAACTCCTTAGCACCTGGCACCATGTGCCTTGTGCCCTCGTGAGGGAAGCATGCGATGAAGCATGCCTCCATGTGGTGCCCGGGTGCCTCCCTCGTGACATTGGCGAAGTCAGAGGCCCTCCAGAAGAGAGCCCCCGAGCCCAGCCTGAGGATGGCACCGGGCACGCCTTCCTATGCGCGAGAGGGAGGCGCCCCATCCATGGGCGCAGATCCTATGGTGGTGCCACTAGAGACTCTGCTCTCCTGAGGCTCTTGGTGGAGTGGCTGCTTCTTCTTCTTGGGGACAACCTCAGGAGGGTAGATGGTGCCTTCGCTGTCTGGGTCTTCAATTTCCGCAGCCTGATAGGCGCGCTCAAGGGAGCACACCGCGTCCTTCTCCTCACAGGCGATCGTGATGATGTCATGGTTCCCTGGCATCTTGAGGATGTTGTAGCCGTGGTGGGTCATCGCCATGAACTTGTCCAAGGCTGGATACCCAAGGATGGAGTTGTACTGGAGGAGGATGTGAGCGACGTCGAAGTCGATGAGCTCGGTGCGGTAGTTGTCGCGTTGGCCGAAGGTGACAGGGAGGTGGATCTGCCCTATCGGGGTGGTGGAGCCATCGGTCACTCCTGAGAAGGGCTTGGTGGGTTGCAGCTGATCATATGACACTTGGAGGCGGTCGAACATCTCGATGGAAAGAACATTGAGCCCTGCACCACCATCGATGAGGGTCTTGGTGACAAGGACATTGCTGATGACGGGCGAGCAAAGCATCGGGAGGGTGCCGGCAGTTGCCACGCACTTGAGTTGGTCGGACGAGTTGAAGGTGATGCTGCACTTGGACCACCTGAGCGGACATGTGGCCTCGAGCCTGGGGAGGGCCCTGTTCACCTCACAAGCGAACTGCTTGAAGACGTGGTGGGAGGCTGGGGCCTAAGCGCCACCCAAGATGCAGCCGATGGCGCGAGGCTCCTGGAAGCCCCTAGCCCCCTCGTCCTGGTGGTGGTCGTCGTTCCTTCTTGGTGGTGGTGGCAGCGGAGGGAGGCCGGCATTGCACTGAGGGTGGTCCTCACGAGGCTGGTCTCTCCAGGCACCCTCGCGAGGCTGGCCTTGCCAGCGATCCTCACGAGGCTGGTCATGCCACTCCTGGCGAGGGCCGCGGTCGTCCCAACGTCCTCCACTTCTGCCTCCTTTGCGGCTGTAGCCTCGATCATTGGCTCAGGGCGACGACTGAGGCGCCCGTTGCAAATGGCCCTGAGCTCCTGACAGTCGTCAGTGTTGTGGCTGTGTACGTTGTGGAAGACACAAAATGGACGACTGCCTTGGACGACTCTGGGTGGTCACAGTCGTGCTTCATCTCTGGTTCAGCCGCAAGCACGGAAGCCCCCTTGCGCTTTACGTCCTTGGCCTTGGCCTTCTTGTCTTCTGGGTCGGCCGCTGGGACTTCGAGGAGGGAGAGGCGCCCTTCCTCAGATCTTGCGCACTTGGTAGCCATGTTGAACATCTCCAGAGCCGTGCACATGTCCTCATGGATGGCGAGCTCCTCCTTCATCTTGACATCACGGACACCATCGGAGAATGCCGAGATGATGGCTTCGACAGAAACCTTGGGGATCTTAAGGCGAACGCTATTGAAGCGCTGGATGTACTTCTGCAGGGTCTCCCCTAGCTGCTGCTTGATGTGTCGCAGGTCACCCGCGGCAGGCGGGCGGTCGCGAGTGCCCTAGAAGTTGGTGACGAAACGCTCGCGCATCTCACCCCAGGAGGAGATCGATCCCACGGGCAGATTCATGAGCCACGAGCGCGCGCCATCCTTGAGGGCCATGGGGAACCAGTTCGCCATGACCTTCTCATCATCGCTGGCCGCCTCGATGCTCAGCTCATAGAGCTATTGGAACTCCGTAGGGTTTGGGGTGCCGTCGTAGCATGGTGGCAAGTCGGGCTTGAACTTCCCTGGCCAGACGATGCTGTGCAGCTCAGGGGTGAAGGCGCGCCAGCCTGCTGTGGTCACTAGAGCCCGCCGAGGAGGTGGAGCCTGGTCTGGGTGCTCATGCGCCCCATTGCAGGCGGCACGCGGTATTAACCTGGTGGTGGAGGGAGCGCTGGAGCACCTTCTTGCGGCTGCTGGACCTCCCAGCAGCTTTCCTCTTCGTGGGCGGGCACCCGGCGTGGTTGTCGGCGTTCTAGGACCGGGGTGCCTAGACTTGCCTACCTGCAGCCCAGAGCGCAGCTCCACCAACAGCCTGGTACGGCCCATCTTCAGCAGCAACAACTCAAGACCCTCGCAAGGGGCCAAGCCTCGCGAGGCGGATGACACCAAGACCTCCCTAGGGGCAGCCTCTCTAGGCTGGCTCCTGAGGAGCGGAGATATCTATGCAGGGAGCACCTCGCGAGGTTCACGTGACGTGAGCGATGATGAACAAGGCCAGGCGGGCGCCAGAGGGCGCAGTGTACCAGTTTCCTCTTTGGTGCTAAGGAGGCAAGCGCAGGCGCGGGGTCCCGAGGCATCCGGCAAAGGTTTCCATATTGGTGCAACAAGACCAAGACCCCCAGGACGGCAGGACGAAGGTCATCGCGGAGCCCACAACAGCATCACCACCAGAACATCTTTGGCAGGCGAAGACCACATTTTGTCAGGATAGCTTGTACTAGTTGTCCCCCTTCAAACTTGGCAGTTGTGGGATCCCTTCCCGCCCAAACATTTGGGAAGAGGACCAAGGCCTCTATAAATAGGACCTAGCCACCACCATAGAGGGGGGATCAGATTCACTCCACCCGAGCGGGCTCACCAGATCATTGAGCCCAAGAACACCTCACCTCCTGAGGCTATACATCCATTGTACTAGTTCATCCTCAGCCCCTCGAGGCAATACACCCGCAAACTAGAGTAGGGTATTACACCGCAAGGTCAACCGAACTAGTATAAACCCTCGCGTCTCGTGTTCTTTGGGTTCATCGAGCTAGGCTGCGGAATCGTTCAGCGAGCGAGCGAGGAAGAGAGTGTTCTTCGTGCGCGCCCCAAAGTTCGAACCTCACAAGGGTTTGCCGGAACCCGTAATCCGACATCTGGCGCGCCAGGTAGCGGGGCACCGGAGCTCCGCCTCTCCACTCGTTCTGCCCCTCCGCCCGCTTTGTCTCTCCGTTCGGCCCTCATGGCAGATGCCACCCAACCGACTGGATCAACAGGCACGCACAGAGGCGCCACGGGCCTCTGGGCCTTCACCCCCTCCTTACGATAGGTGCGGTGGCCGCACAAGTTCAAGTCGGATATGTCGCCTCGCTACGGTGGCGCGGCGGATCCAGCTGCCTTCCTGCTGGTGTACAAGGAGGCCGTTCGGGAAGTCGGAGGAGATGACAGGGTCATGGCCAACTAGTTCCCCATGGCCCTGGTTGGCGTGCCACGCGCCTGGCTGCTCAGCCTGCCAGGATCCTCGGTAGCCTCCTGGGAGGAGCTGCGCGGTCTCTTCATCATGCGCATTGCAGCACCAGCACCCCCCGCCGTTGTAGCCATCCTCAGTGGCTCGCAGGAACCACCCTCAGATCGCCACCTCAAGCAGTTCTTATGCCAAATGGGCGCCGCCTCTGTGCAGCAGGGACCTTCCCCGGGATGGGCGGCGCCCAAGGCCAACCTCACCTTCGACTCAGGGGACCATCCGGCGACCACCGTTGGCTCGGGCATGATCCCGATGCTTTGCACGCCCACCATCTCCAACGTGGTGGTGACGAAGACCCACATTGACGGTGGGGTTGGCCTCAATGTACTCTCCGTGGAACCTTTCGGCTGGCTCCATGTACCGCACGGCCGACTCCGTCACACCAAGCCATTCTCTGGAGTTGGCGGCGGTTCCACCAGCTCCCTAGGGAAGATCCGCCTCTCCGTCACCTTCGGCACTGATACGTCTCCAACGTATCTATAATTTTTGATGTATTCATGCCATGTTTATAATATTCTTACATGATTTTGGTATGATTTGGTTAGAACTAAGCCGGACTGGCACTGTTTTCAGCAAAACTACCGTGGTGTTATTTTTGTGCAGAAATAAAAGCTCTCGGAATGCGCTGAAAATCAACGGAGATTTTTCTAGAAAATATAAAAAATACTGGAACAAAGAGTTGCCGGAGGGGAGTCCCGTGGGCCCCATGAGGGTGGAGGACGCGCCCACCCCCCTGGGGCATGCCCCTGTGCCTCGTGTACTCTATGTGGGGCCCCCTGACTTGTTCTCGACGCCAACCTCTCCTATAAATCCCCAAACCTCAGAAAATAACCTAGATCGGGAGTTCTGCCGCCGCAAGCTTCTGTAGCCACCAAAAACCAATCAGGACCCTATTCCGGCACCCTGTCGGAGGGGGGATCCATCACCAGTGGCCATCTTCATCATCCCGGCACTCTCCATGACGACGAGGGAGTAGTTCACCCTTGGGGCTGAGGGTTTGTACTAGTAGCTATGTGTTTGATCTCTCTCTCTCGTGTTCTTGATATGGCACGATCTTGATGTAGCACGAGCTTTGCTATTATAGTTGGATCATATGATGTTTTTCCCCCTCTATCTCCTTGTGATGAATTGAGTTTTCCCTTTGAAGTTATCTTATTGGATTGAGTCTTTAAGGATTTGAGAACACTTGATGTATATCTTCATGTGCTTATCTATGGTGACAATGGGATATTCACGTGATCCACTTGATGTATGTTTTGGTGATCAACTTGCGAGTTCTGTGACCTTGTGAACTTATGCATAGGGGTTGGCACATGTTTTCGTCTTGACTCTCCGGTAGAAACTTTGGGGCACTCTTTGAAGTTCTTTGTGTTGGTTGAATAGATGAATCTGAGATTGTGTGATGGATATCGTATAATCATACCCACGGATACTTGAGGTAACATTGGAGTATCTAGGTGACATGAGGGTTTTGGTTGATTTGTGTCTTAAGGTGTTATTTTACTATGAACTCTAGGGCTATTTGTGACACTTATAGGAATATCCCAACGGATTGATCGGAAAGAATAACTTTGAGGTGGTTTCATACCCTACAATAATCTCTTTGTTTGTTCTCCGCTATTAGTGACTTTGGAGTGACTCTTTGTTGCATGTTGAGGGATCGTTATATGATACAATTATGTTATTATTGTTGAGAGGACTTGCACTAGTGAAAGTATGAACCCTAGGCCTTGTTTCAACGCATTGCAATACCGTTTGTGCTCACTTTTATCATTAGTTACCTTGCTGTTTTTATATTTTCAGATTACAAAAACCTATATCTACCATCCATATTGCACTTGTATCACCATCTCTTCGCTGAACTAGTGCACCTGTACAATTTACCATTGTATTGGGTGTGTCGGGGACACAAGAGACTCTTTGTTATTTGGTTGCAGGGTTGTTTGAGAGAGACCATCTTCATCCTACGCCTCCCACGGATTGATAAACCTTAGGTCATCCACTAGACGGAAATTTGCTACTGCCCTACAAACCTCTGCACTTGGAGGCCCAACAACGTCTACAAGAATAAGGTTGTGTAGTAGACATCAGGCACCCGCTACAACTACCACACCGAGCTTATCGACTTCGACATTGCTCGCATCAGCCTCCCGTACAACTCCATCCTCAGGTACCCAACCCTGGCTTAGTTCGTGGTAGCAACTGACCCTGCATAGAACCTCATGAAGATGCCGGGGAGCAACAATGTCCTCATCATGGCTGGAGACACCAAGGAGGCCTTGATGGCCCTCAAGCTCGCCTTCAGGGTTGCGGCCTTGGCGAGCCCCGCAGGTAAAGCAGCACCCGAGACCCAAGGGGTTGTGCCGGCCAAGAAGAAGCAATTTTTCTCCCAAGATTGGGCCAAGATGAAGCAGGTGCCGGTCGACGAGGACAGGGCCTTAGGACCCACATTCACCATAGGCGCCAACCTCGATCGGGACCAAGAAGAGGCACTGGTGAAATTCCTGCGCACGAACAAGGAGGTATTCACCTGGGAGCCCAAGCAGCTGGTGGGGGTCCCAAGGGGAGTAATCGAGCACCACTTGAGGGTGTGCCCCAATATGCGCCCAGTGAAGCAGAAGGCGCGACGACAGTCCACAGAGAAGCAGTCCTTCATCGTCTAGGAAACCCGCAAGCTACAGGCGGAGGGTGTCATCCGTGAGGTCCGATACCCGGAGTGGTTGGCAAACCCCGTCGCCGTGCCCAAGAAGGGCGGGAAGGAACGCATGTGCGTTGACTTCACCAACCTCAACAAGACCTGCCCTCAGGACCCTTTCCTGCTTTCGCGCATTGATCAGATCATTGACTCCACCGCTGAGTGCGACCTGTTATGTTTCCTAGATGCCTTCTCAGGTTACCACCAGATCAAGATGGCGGTGGAGGACATAGAGAAGACGACATTCCTAATCCCATGCGGGGTGTACTGCTACACCTGCATGTCGTTCGGGCTGCGTAATGCTAGGGCGACCTTCCAGCGGCTGATGCACATCACCCTAGGCCAACAGCTCGGGAGGAGTGTTAAAGCCTACATCGACGACATTGTGGTAAAATCTCGGTAGGCTAGGACCCTCATTCAGGATCTGGAGGAGACTTTTTCCAGCCTGTGCAAGCTAGATCTGCGGCTCAACCTAGAGAAATGCGTGTTTGGTGTCCTGTCCGGCAAGCTGCGGGGTTTCCTTATGTCACACAGGGGGATCAAGGAGAACCCAGAGAAGGTCAAAGCAATAGAAGACATGAGCTCGCCGCAAACTCTCAAGGAAATGCAAGAACTCACGAGTTGCGTAACCTCACTAGGGCACTTCATCTCCAAGTTGGGGGAGCGCGCCCTCCCGTTCTTCAACTTGATGAAGAAGAAGGGCCCGTTCAAGTGGACTCCGGAGGCCGACATGGCATTTCAAGACCTCAAGAGATACCTAACCAGCCCACCGGTGATGGTGGCGCCTCGTCCTCTCGAGCCCTGGTGCTTTACCTGGCTGCCACACCTCATTCTTCTAGCGCAGCAATGGTGGCCGTCCGGGAAGAGCGCCAGGCCAAGAGACCACCACATGGCACTGCACATTCAATCAGGATGGTGCGGCACCAAGACGGGACTCGTGAGGCTGCGGTGGCCCCGGTGGGCAACGAAGCTCCTGAGGTCCCCCGGCCTTAGGAGGCGCCCAGGCCTCAGGAGATCTCGGACTCCACCAACACTTCTGCCCTCGTCGAACACCCGGTGTACTTCGTCAGCACGGTATTATGAGACGTGCGGGCCCGCTACCCCATGCCGCAGAAGCTTCTGCACGCGCTCCTCATGGCCTCGTGCAAGTTACGCCACTACTTTCAAGGCCACCCCATCAAGGTCGTCTCAGCTTACTCACTAGAGAGGGTACTCCGAAGCCCCAATATCGGGGAGGGTCGCTAAGTGGAACATCGGGCAGCACCGCAAGTGGCTCTGTTTTGGACCAACACTCAGATGAGCACTGGCCTCGGGGGTTTAAAATAAAGATGGCCCTTGAGTCGGTGGAACCCAAGGGAAAAGGCTTA
This sequence comes from Triticum urartu, assembly GCF_003073215.2. NCBI lineage: Eukaryota > Viridiplantae > Streptophyta > Magnoliopsida > Poales > Poaceae > Triticum > Triticum urartu. Next base: position 434,332,269 of record NC_053023.1, on the reverse strand, counting down.
GGTGGCAAATGTTAAAACCAAGGTTGGGCCTTGCTAGAGGAGTTTTATTCAAAGCGAACTGTCAAGGGGTTCCCATAACACCCAACCGCATAAGGAACGCAAAATCAAGGGACATAACACCGGTATGATGGAAACTAGGGCGGCAAGAGTGGAACAAAACACTAGGCATAAGGCTGAGCCTTCCACCCTTTACCAAGTATATAGATGCATTAAAGTAAATAAGATATAGTAATGATATCCCAACATATCCATGTTCCAACATGGAACAAACTTCGCCTGCAACTAGCAACGCTATAAGAGGGGCTGATCAAAAGCGGTAACATAGCCAAACAACGGTTTGCTAGGAAAGGTGGGTTAGAGGCTTGACATGGCAATATGGGAGGCATGATAAGCAAGTGGTAGGTAGCGCGACATAGAGATAGAGCTAACAACTAGCAAGCAAAGATACAAATGATTTTGAGGGTATGGTCATCTTGACTACAAAGTTCTCAGAGTTGTCGAAAGCTTGATCCTCGTTAGCGTACTCAACAGGTTTCTCAGTCATGTACTCATCTTCCAACTCTACCCAAGGCAAGAACACAAGCAATGGAACAACAATCAATCACGGTGCAATGCACAAACAACATGATGCAAAACATGGCATGATATGCGAGATGTGATATGCAATGCATATGCGTGCTCCGGAAGGGAAAGAATGATCAAGGCATCAACTTGGCCAACCAAGTGTGCCAATGCAAAGATGAGATGATTTCGGTTGAAATCGATATAAATATCACCGGAAACGGATGCATGGTTTTCAAATGGCAAGCAAAACAAGAATGGTGCTATTCTGCGATTAACAGCATGATGCCATCTACAATGCAACAAGAAACTAAGCTACTACGCTCCAACACAGAAACAAAGCATATGGCAGCGATGTACAAGAGATGCCTGACAAAACATGAACACTGAGCTACGACTAAATCACACAAGAGCAGGTTCAAACAAGCATGGAAAAAGTGCAAAAGATATCAGTATCACAGACTTAGTGAAAATACTAACATGTCAAAAACAACATCAGGAAGCAATGTTTAGAGCAAGCAAACAACATGCTACAGGAACATATCATAGCACACCAAGGCATGGCATGTTTCTGCTAGAAGCATAGATCAAAAGTTCCTTAATGATCATGAGCCAGAACGGCACGGAAAATATGATGGCACCTATGTACACATAGCAAGTTTTATTAACAGTTTCAGACTTAGCAGAAAAACAGAGGATGGCATAAACAGAATTATGATAGCCACTTTGCGAGCGCAAACCACTCACCACAAAGCATTTCATGATGATATAAGCATACCAAATAGCAATATAACATGTTCATGAAGCTAACCATGGCAAGATCAAGTTCATAGGATGTATGGATCACTAGCAACAACCATGGAAATATTGATTAACATGTTAACATTCTGCCAGGAACATTTTATAGCAAAAGTAGAGCAAGAAAAGGACATGCCAGACAACTCCATAATTGCAAACAGGGGCATGGATGGATTGAGCATAACCACATGTTCAAAACACCCTTACTGAAGTATCCCAAAATAAGCATGGATCTCACTGTAGCATCAAGTTTACATGGCATCACAATAACAGTAGGAAAAGGACTTAGCAAAATCCTAAGTCCCTGAAAACAGCAACATTATCGAGCCTACTTTTCATGCTTGTGCTAGTCACCACATATATCACAAAAATACAAGGCTTGCACCTCTATAAATATGGCATGATTTAGTTCAAAACACATGTAGACCTCATGCTCAAACAATGCACACATCAAATGAAACAAAAATGACAAAACCTCATGATCTAATAATTACCAGCAGTTAACATTTTATAGCACTCTTGCATCAATGATAATGGTATCATAATGGGTAGTACAATGTATGGAAATGCTTCTAACGTGAAGAGCTCAACGGGATGAACAATTCGACATGTCATATGCATGAATCGGAGTCACGGTCATGGAGATACGGCATGATGAAGTAGGCTTGAAAATGTCACAGAGCAAAAGACTTAGAAAAAATTTCACCTCCCAGATCTGGATCTAGGGTTTGCACGTGGTTCGAGGATCGCCGGGGTTCCTCGTCGGACTTGACCGGGAAGAAGAGGACAGCGGCCGGAGGTCAGGGAGAGGGCGCCGGAGTTGTCGGTGCGGGGCGGCGCCGGTGGAGAAGGGCGGCGAGGCGGAGATGGCGCCGGTCGGTGCAGGACGCGGCTGGCAGGGGACGTGCCGCGGGGGGCCGTTGGCGGTGGGGGCTGTGCATCGGCAGAAGAAACCAGCGCAAGACTCGCAACAAGTCAATCAAATTCCTGAAAGTGAAGTGGTCACACCATTCCGATCCGAGAAGCCACCTGGGAGCGCGAGGATCACCTCCGTTCCAAATATCCAGATTCTTTCAGTCCTAGATCTCGGGACGATATCCTCTCGTAGTGTTGGTACCTTGCCGCACGGAGCGAGGCTGTAACACCCGGGATGTAACTTGCCATATTTGTAACTCTAACTCTTGCCATTTTCGTCCTTAAGTCATGAGATTCCCTTTGTGGTTGGGTTTTGTCTTTGTTTTGCTTTCTGTTCATGTCATGCATTTCATATCATGTCATCATGTGCATCGCATTTGCATTCGTGTTCGTCTCATGCATCCGAGCATTTTCCCCGTTGTGTCTGTCGCAATCCGACACTCCCACATGCACCCGGCGCACCCCTCTTGGTCTCTTTTCATGAGCGGGAGTTAATCCGAACGTGGCGCCGAGATTGGACGGCAGGCCGCGGCGCACCCCTCTGGATTCTTTCGGCACCTGGCGAAGGGCGCCACGGGGGGGGGTGTTGACAACACCGTTCTCGCGTGGGGCAGAGCGGAGCTGCGCAGCGCCGCGGGAGAACTGGTCCGCGCAATGGAAGTGGCACGTGGTGCGCTGCGACGCTCAGGCCGCCGGGGTGCTCGGCGGCGGGTGTTGTCCGGATGCGACGCCGGACGTTGATCTCTGGCGGCGCGAGAAGAGGGTAGTTGCGTGTTGCAGCCTATTTCCATTATGCGAAGATTGCTTGTGTATGGTGGCTGTCCCAATGGTTATAATACCGTGATTAGCCGCTCAGAAGGGGCCGTCTTGAGTGTCCTGAGATGGCGCGCTTACGATCTACCTCATCCTCACCCGAGCCCAATACCATCTACGAGCCTCGTATTCTGACTGCGATAGTGGGACCTATCGCGATCAGTCAGGTGAGTCTCTTTAGTAGTCGGTGTGTTGCTGTTGCTGGAGGTGGATTGGAAACTAACCTTCATTTGACACTCCAAACTCCCTTCTACCTATAATACTGGGCATCACCCCCGAGAAGTTGTGGGTTGGGATGGCAATCCGCGGCGCTTACAGGCCAGAGGCCCGGTTCCGCATAACGGCCGACGTTTATACCCGGTTAACCATTGGAGCATCAAACAGCCTCCAAATGGAACGAAATTTGATAGGCGGTCTACCGGTGGTGTACCAAGGCCACTTGGCAAATGTCGGTCCATTCCGAGAATGTTTAACACCCGCTCACGAAAAGATACCAGAGGGGTGCGCCGGTGCATGTGGGAGTGTTGGATTGCGAAACAGACAATGGGGAAAATGCTCGGATGCATGAGACGAACACGAATGCAAATGCGATGCACATGATGACATGATATGAAATGCATGACATGAACAGAAAGCAAAACAAAGACAAAACCCAACCACAAAGGGAATCTCATGACTTAAGGACGAAAATGGCAAGAGTTAGAGTTACAAATATGGCAAGTTACATCCCGGGTGTTACAGCCTCGCTCCGTGCGGCAAGGTACCAACACTACGAGAGGATATCGTCCCGAGATCTAGGACTGAAAGAACTCTGGATATTTGGAACGGAGGTGATCCTCGCGCTCCCAGGTGGCTTCTCGATCGGAATGGTGTGACCACTTCACTTTCAGGAATTTGATTGACTTGTTGCGAGTCTTGCGCTTGGTTTCTTCAAGAATAGCAACGGGATGCTCATGATAAGACGGGTCTTCTTGGAGACCAATCTCTTGGAAGTTGATGGTGCGCTCATGAGTCTTGAAGCACTTGCCAAGCTGTGACACATGAAACACAGCATGCACATTTGCGAAGTTGGATGGAAGCTCAAGTTGATAGGCGAGGTCGCCTCTTTTTCCAATGATCTTGAAAGGACCCACGTATCTAGGGGCAAGCTTCCCTTTGATACCGAAGCTACGAGTACCTTTCATTGGAGAGACGCGGAGGTAGACATGGTCTCCGATCTCGAAAGCCAAGTCATGGTGCTTGCTATCATAGTAATTCTTCTGGCGCCATTGCGCGGCTTTCAGATTTTTACAGATGACTTTACACATTTCTTCAGCTTCTGTGATTAAGTCATTGCCAAGAAGTTGGTGTTCACCCGTCTCTGACCAATTGAGAAGAGTACGGCACTTTCTGCCATAGAGGATTTCGAATGGGGCCTTGCCCGAACTCGCTTGGAAGCTGTTGTTGTATGAGAACTCGGCATATGGAAGAAAATCTTCTCACTTCATACCGAAGGAAATGACACAAGCCCTGAGCATATCTTCAAGGATTTGATTGACTCACTCGACTTGGCCACTAGTTTGTGGATGGAAAGCTATGCTGAAGCGAAAGTTGGTGCCCATGGCCTTCTGGAAGGAGTCCCAGAACTTGGAGGTGAAAATGCTTCCACGATCTGAAGATATCAATTGCGTAATGCCGTGCAAGGAGACAATCGTGGAGGTGTATAGCTCTGCCAGCTGAGCCGTGGAAGGAAATGTGCCACTTTTGTAAGCTTGTTGATGACAATGAAGATAGCATCATTTCCATGCTTGGACTTGGGAAATCCAGTAATGAAGTCCATTTCAATATGGTCAAGCTTCCATTCGGGAATAGCAAGAGGTTGGAGGAGACCAACTGGCCGTTGGTGTTCTGCTTTCATCCTTCTGCAGACATCACATTCATTCACGAATGGAGCAATTTCTCGCTTCATTCGAGTCCACCAATATGACTGCTTGAGGTCATGGTACATCTTCGTACTTCTAGGATGAATGGATAGAAGGGAATTGTGCGCCTCATTCATAATGACTTTCCTTAGATCATCTTTAGGAACCACAAACAGGTCCTAGAAGAATAGAGTGTCTTTGTCATCAATGCGATAGCACTTGTATTTGGGTTGGATCTTGGCAATCCCTTGTTTCACCTTCTTCACCATGGAATCCAGGAGTTGTGCCTCACGGATTTGATCCTCCAAAGTAGGAGAGACTTGGAGGTTGGCAAGAAAGCCTTGAGGAACAACTTGGAGATTCAGTTTGCGGAAAGCTTCACAAAGGTCCGGTTGGAAGGGCTTGAGAATTAAGCTGTTGTAGTAAGCCTTCCTGCTCAAAGCATCTGCAATGACATTGGCATTGCTTGGAGTATATTCAATATTTGGATGGTATTCTTGAATCATTTCGACCCATCGAGTCTGTATGAGGTTGAGGTTGGGTTGAGTGAAGATGTACTTGAGGCTCTTATGATCTGTGAAGATGTCCACTTTCCTTCCCAACAAGAGATGTCTCCACGTTAATAATGCATGAAAAACTGCCGCCAACTCAAGATCATGAGTGGGGTAGTTCCTCTCGTTGGGCTTCAACTGACGAGAGGTATAAGCCACCACTTTCTTCTCTTGCATTAACACAGCACCGAGACCTTGTAAGGAAGCATCACAGAAAACTTCAAATGGCTTGGATTCGTCAGGAGGAGTCAAGACAGGAGCTGTGACCAGCTTCTCTTTGAGGGTGTTGAAAGCAACGTCACATTCAGGCGTCCAGACATACTTGAAATGCTTCTGAAGAAGATTGGAAAGAGGCTTTGTAATCTTAGCGAAATTCTCAACGAATCTTCGACAATAACTTGCAAGCCCAAGAAAACTACGGAGCTGCTTGACATTCTGAGGAGGTTCTCAATTCACAATTGCAGACACCTTCTCAAGATTAACAGCGATGCCCTTAGCGGAGATGATATGACCAAGGTAAAGAAATTCGTCAAGACAGAACTCACGCTTGGAAAACTTCGCATAGAATTGATGCTTTGTGAGTTTGTCAAGCACCAATCTCAAATGCTTGGAATGGTCCTCCTTATTCTTGGAAAGAACGAAGATATCATCGAGATACACCAGGACGAAATCATTTGTGTAAGGGTTAAAGATGAAGTTCATCATGTGAGAGAACGTTGGAGGAGCATTGACAAGGCCGAAATACATGACAGTATATTCATCCGAACCATAGCTTGTTCTGAATGTTGTCTTGGGGATATCTTGTTCACGAATGCGAATCTGATGATAACCCATACGGAGGTCAAGCTTGGACAATACTTTGGCCCCTTTAAGTTACTCGAATAGCTCATTGATGTTGGGAAGTGGATAGTTGTTCTTTATTGTCTTCTTGTTCAACGGATGGTAGTCGACATAGAGTCGTTCCGTTCCATCCTTCTTCTTGACAAAAAGGACACCACAACCCCATGGAGATGAACTCGGTCTGATCAGACCCATACACTCTTGTTCATCGAGTTGTTTCTTCAACTCCTTCAACTCCTCTGGTCCAAGCTTGTAAGGACACTTGCAAACAGGTTCCGTGCCAGGCTCAAGATCGATAACAAATTCAACTGGCCGGTCGGGAGGCATTCCCCGAAGCTCTTCTGGAAAGACGTCTTGGTACTCACAAACGACTGGAATCTGAGAGATGGCATTCAACTCGCCTTTCTCATTGAGAGAAAATAGTCGAATGGTTTCATCACGAGCGGCATAGATGATCACATCCTCAGAAGAGTGTGTCAATTGAATCTGCCTAGCAGTACAATCAAGCTGAGCCTTGTGCTTAGATAGCCAGTCCATGCCGAGAATTAGATTAATATCCGAGTCACCAAGAACAATTGGAGAAGACAGAAATTTACAGTTGCCCATCTCGATAGACACATCCGGGACACAATTATTAGATGCCATTTGCTTACCCGGGGACACAATCTTCAACGGGAAAGGAATCTTTTCAGTCACAAACTCATGCTTGGCAACAAAAGGTCTTGAAATGAAAGAAAGCGATGCACTAGTATCAAACAATACTTTTGCAGGAAAGGAGGTAACTAGAAGGTTACCCATGATCACTTCTGAAGAATCCTTTGCCTGAGCTGCGTTCATCATGTTCACCTTAGCATGCTTGGGATTATGCTTGACCACTGCATTGCTGGAAGATCTCACAAGAGGAGGAGGCGGAAGGAGCCTTTGGTTGAAGCACTTATTTGCATAGTGCCCTTTCTGCTGACACTTGTTGCAAGTAACCTCTGAGAGCGGACGATGATAAGGAGCACTTGACCTTGGAGTTTGAGACTGAGCTTTGTTCTAATAGCCTAGGTTGGGTGGGTTGGAAGATCCATTGCCACATTTACTCTTCTGCTAGTAGGGCTGATGAAACGGAGGAGGAGGCAGCCAGAACTTTTGTTGCTTAGCTGCCACTTGTGATGAAGAAGAAGATTGAACTGCATCCCTGACTCTCTTCTTAGATGCCTCACACTTGAGCTGATCAGCTTCTTGCTTTAGTGCCATGTTATAGAATTGATCGAACTTAGTCGGCTCAAGAAGCACGAGAGCTAACTACAAATCCTCTCTGAGGACACCTCTGAATTGATAGATCATACTCTTTTCATCAGGAACATCTTGTTTAGCGAAGCGAGCAAGTTTCTGAAACTGGATATTGTATTGATACATAGACATGCTGCCTTGCTTGCGATTGCAGAACTCCTCACTCTTGCTCTCAGCCACACTTGGTGGGATGTGATGAGCTTTGAAATCTCGGTGGAAATCATCCCAGGTAATCAAACGACCTCCTCTAGAATCTCTGTATTGTTGATACCATTCAGCAGCTTGGTCCTTGAGTTGAAACGAAGCAAACTTGACAAAGTCCTCAGGTATGACATTGCTACATTCAAAATGTTTGCAGATGTCCATGAGCCAGTCGGTGGCGTGTGTGGCCTCGACACATTTGCTGAAGGACTTTGGCAAGTTTGCGAGGAACTAATTGAGGGTAGCAAACTGAGGCTAATTGTTGCCTTGGCCTTGATTTCCTTGGTTGCCCTGCCCTTGGTTCCACTCTTGCAAGAGTTGCAAAAGCATCTGAGTGTTGGCGTTAGTGGCTGCCATGATAGCTTGACATACCTCCGGAGGTGGAGCACTGGTAGAAAAAGGGCCTGTTGTCCCGGTTCTTAAGGGCCTTTAGTCCCGGTTCAGGAACCGGGACTAAAGGGTCGGTACTAATGCCCTGACCCTTTAGTCCCGGTTCAAACCAGAACCAACCGGGACTAAAGGCCCTTCACGTGGACGGTCCACCTTTAGTCCCAGTTGGTAACACCAACCGGTACTAAAGGAAATTTTCTGATTTTTTTGAAATTTTCTTTATTTTCAAATTTCTGAATTATTTTAACCTCTAATCTCTAATCACCCCTCATCACTGCTCAATTTAATCTGTAATCACCCCTCATCATTCCAAATCATCTAACTTCCCCGACGGTCACCCATCCTCCCACTCCCCCAGCCTGAGCACGCTTAACTTCCGGGTTCTATTCTCCCTCGTTTCCAAGTCTGCACTCGTTGTTTTCCTGACAATAGTAAGATGTCAATCCTATTAACCCTCAGGAGTTTAGCTTGAGCATGAAGTCACACATTTCACTATTTGAGTTTGAAACTATTGTTCTAAAAAACAATAATTTTTTAGTAACACTAATATTTCTTGAATAAGTAGTTTGACCATTGTTTGACCACAGTTTGACCATAGTTTGACCAGATTTGACCAAAATTCAAAAAAACTGAAATAATTATTTAATAACACTAATATTCTTGAATAATTATTTAGTAACACTAATACTTCTTGAATAAGTAGTTTGACCATAGTTTGACCAGATTTAATGAAAATTTAAAAAACAGAAATTTGAGCATAACTTTTTTCCTTTTGGAATCTGAGGATTCTACAAATTTGCAAACAGGCCGTAGGCGGTCTCCATCGGATGTAACTTTTCGAGTAGATGATTTTTCATATAAAAAACTTTTTAATCCGAGTTCGTATGCAAAAGTTATGCCCATTTTACAAATTCCAGAGAGATTTTGTAAATAAATTTGAAATTCATATTTGTAAATTTTCCCAACAACTAGACCACATATCACATGGGAAACTTATTTTATTTTACTTTTTTGACATTTCCATCATTTTCTTTTGTTTTTTCTAAAACTGAAAAGGCGGTCCACGGGGGGGGGGGGGAGTTTGAAAATGGGACCTTTAGTACCGGTTCGTGCCATGAACCGGTACTAATGCCTCAAAGCCCATTAGTCCCAGTTGGTGGCACCAACCGGGACTAAAGGTCTAACCTTTAGTACCGGTTGGTGCCACCAACCGGGACTAATGGGCATCGCACCCTTTAGTCCCGGTTCGTGGCACGAACCGGAACTAAAGGGCCCAGGTGAACCGGGACTAATGCCTTAGCCGCACGAACCGGGATAAATGCACCTATTGGTCCCGGTTCTAGAATGAACCGGGACTAATGGGCTTACCCAGCCTGGACCAAAGCCCCCTTTTCTACTAGTGGAGGTGGTGGCGGATTCTAACGTGTTGGAGGAGCCATCCTGAAGAGGGTGACATCCGTTAGAATTTCAAAAGACAGATATTCAAGCTGAATCAATGGATCGAAATTGCAACATATAGTCTCACAATAAACATTCGAACAAGGATGAACAAATAAATTCTGAAGTAAATCATCACACATCCATTAGGTTGAGAAACCACTTAGAGAAAGGTAGATGAATAAATCAACAAGGTATGGATATGAACAAATAAGTGGTAAGGATTACCCAATCACAAACCAAATATCTGCTTGGAAGAAATACTAGAGTGATGACACACAATTATAGGGGATCTATCATATTCCTTTCGATAAGTAAGAGTGTCGAACCCAACGAGGAGCAGAAGGAAATGATAAGCGGTTTCCAGCAAGGTATTCTCTGCAAGTACTGAAATAAGTGGTAAGAGATAGTTTTGTGATAGGATAGTTTGTAACGAGCAACAAGTAACAAGAGTAAATAAAGTGCAGCAAGGTGACCCAATCCTTTTTGTAGCAAAGGACAAGCCTGGACAAACTCTTATATAGAGAAAAGCGCTCCCGAGGACAGATGGGAATATCTTCAAGCTAGTTTTCATCACGCTCATATGATTCGCGTTCCGTACTTTGATAATTTTGTATGTGGGCGGACCGGTGCTTGGGTACTGCCCTTACTTGGACAAGCATCCCACTTATGATTAACCTCTATTGCAAGCATCTGCAACTACAACAAAAGTATTAAGGTAAACCTAACCATAGCATGAAACATATGGATCCAGATCAGCCCCTTACGAAGCAACGCATAAACTAGGGTTTAAGCTTCTCTCACTCTAGCAACCCATCATCTACTTATTACTTCCCAATGCCTTCCTCTAGGCCCAAATAATGGTGAAGTGTCACGTAGTCGACATTCACATAACACCACTAGAGGAGAGACAACATACATCCCATCAAAATATCGAACGAATACCAAATTCACATGACTACTAATAGCAAGACTTCTCCCATGTCCTCAGGAACAAACGTAACTACTCACAAAGCATAAAATGTTCATAATCAGAGGGGTATTAATATGCATATAGGATGTGAACATATGATCTTCCACCAATTAAACCAACTAGCATCAACTACAAGGAGTAATTAACACTACTAGCAACCTACTAGCACCAATCCTGGACTTGGAGACAAGAATTGGATACAAGAGATGAACTAGGGTTTTGAGAGGAGATAGTGCTGATGAAGATGTTGATGGAGATTGCCCTCTCCCGATGAGAGGAGCGTTGGTGATGACGATGGCGATGATTTCCCCCTGCGGGAGGGAAGTTTCCCCGGCAGAACAGCTCCGCCAGAGCCCTAGATTGGTTCCGCCAAGGTTCCGCCTCGTGGCAGCGGAGTTTCATCCGAGAAGATGGCTTGTTATTTTTTTCCCATCGAAAGACTTCATATAGCAGAAGATGGCCACCAGAGGGCCACCAGGGGGCCCACGAGGTAGGGGGCGCGCCCAGGGGGTAGGGCGCGCCCCCACCCTCGTGGGCAGGGTGTGGCCCCCCTGGTGAATCTCTTCCGCTGAGTATTTTTTATATATTCTAAAAACGTCTTTCGTGGAGTTTCAGGACTTTTGGAGCTGTGCAGAATAGGTCTCGAATATTTGCTCCTTTTCCAGCCCAGAATCCCAGCTGCCGGCATTCTCCCTCTTCATGTAAACCTTATAAAATAAGAGAGAATAGGCATATGTATTGTGACATAATGTGTAATAACAGCCCATAATGCAATAAATATCGATATAAAAGCATGATGCAAAATGGACGTATCAACTCCCCCAAGCTTAGACCTCGCTTGTCCTCAAGCGAAAAGCCGAAATTGAAAAATATGTCCACATGTTTAAAGATAGAGGTGTCAATAAAAAAATAAAATACGGACATGAGGGCATCATGATCATTCTTAGAACAACAACTTATATAATTCTTGTCATATGATTTGTTATGCTAGAGTAATAATTCGATCACAATTTCAAGTATGAATAGTAAACCTCATTGAAAACTAACAAACTATAATCTCAGTCATTGGAGCAATTGCAATTTATCATAACATAGGAAATATTCAATATATAAGAGCTTTTCAGCAAGTCCACATACTCAACTATCATATAGTCTTTCAAAATTGCCGACACTCACGCAATACTTATGGCTATGGAGTTTTAATCGGACATAGAGAAAGATAGGGGCTTATAGTTTTTGCCTCCCATCGTTTTACCTCAAGGGTAATGTCAACAGTAATAGTTCATGAAAACTCACATCCAATTAGCCATATATACCAGGATCTTTCCAACATAATGTGCTTGCCAAAGGATAAAATGTAAAAATGAAGGGTGAAGATCACCATGACTCTTATGCAATGTAGGAGATAAAAGTAAAAGATAAGCCCTTCGCATAGGGAAGCAGAGGTTGTCATGCGCTTTTATGGTTGTATGCACAAAATCTTAATGCGAAAGAATGTCACTTTATATTGCCACTTGTGATATGGACCTTTATTATGCAGTTTGTCGCTTTTATTTCTTCCATATCACACGATCGAATAAAGTTTATTTTCTCCCACACTAATAACTCATACATATTTAGGGAAAAAATTTATTGCTTGCGCCGATGACAACTTAAAGGATCTTACTCAATCCATAGGTAGATATGGTGGACTCTGATGGCAAAACTGGTTTAAGGGTATTTGCAAGCACAAGTAGTATCTCTACTTGGTGCGATGAATTTGGCTAGCACGAGGGGGAAAGGCAAGCTCAACTATGTTGGATGATCCATGACAATATAATTTATCTTAGATGTAAGAAAACATAACCCATTACGTTGTCTTCCTTGTCCAACGTCAACTCTTTTAGCATGTCATATTTTAATGAGTGCTCACGATCACAAAAGATGTCCAAGATAGTATATCTATATGTGAAGACCTCTCTTTCTTTATTACTTCCTATTAATTGCAACGATGACCAAAACTATGTTTGTCAACCCTCAACAACTTTTATTCATCATACTTTTTCTATGTGAGCTCATTACTCTCCATAAGACTCATATGATCTCTTTGTTTCTTTTTATTTCTTTATCTTTTCTTTTATTCCCTCAGGATCATGGAAAAATAATCAAGCCCTTGACTCAACACTAATCTTTATTATATAGCTCACGGACTCGATTACATAGAAGGATTATAAAGCAAAACTCACAACTAGATCATACTAAGAACTTTTATTCTACTAGATCAAGATATTACCAAAAGGATAGAACTAAGAAAAAGGGTAAAGATAAAAGTGATGGTGATACGAGACCGGGGCACTCCCCCAAGCTTGGCAGTTGCCAAGGGGAGTGCCCATACCAGATACTCAATTCTTCTTTGTTGGTGGAGACGGTGGTGATTTTGTTGATGGCATAGGCTTGTCGTCCTTCTTCCAAGGCATAGGCTCACCATCATAGAAGGATGACCGAGTCTCCTGGAACCTCAAATCTGTAGCCAAACTCATCCTCTTGAATATATATTCATACTCATAGTTTTGATTTTGCAGGCCATAGATTTGGGCTTGGAGGTGCTCGTTTTTCTCATGAAGCTTGAAGATCGCCTCCCCAATGTCCTTGACGTCCAACTTGTGGTTGTTGGTGAACTCCATGATCATGATGTGATTGGAATTGAGTCCATGCTCCACCATCTCCTGACACTTGAAAACTTCTTGCTCCAAGGCCTCGAGCCTTGCCTCCGTGCTTCCGGTCTTCCTTGGTCCCTGAGCATCGCGGATGTGCAACAGCCCCTCACGCATCTCAATGGTTAGAGGGTGTTGCAGCACTTCTGCGAGGTAGGGGTTGATGACCTTCTCGAAGAACTGGTCCTTGGGGGCGCTTGAAGACGACAAGACGACATGGATCTGTCAGGAAAACAGCTCGAAACAAAAACATGAGATTTTTGCGTGATACGGGAGTCAAAACCTTCGACAGATTATATAATTAATTTTTACCGACCAAAATATGTGTCATGTACAAAAACGGAGTCCGGAGAGCACATGAGGTGCCCACGAGGTAGGGGGCGCGCCCTCCACCCTCGTGGAGCCCTCGTGTCCTTCCCAGACTGCTACTTATTTTTATATTTTTCTAAATATTCCAAAACGTGGAAATATTGCCTAAAAAACTGTTTTGGAGTCGGTTTACCTACCGTACCACATACCTATTCCTTTTCGGAGGCTGAAACGTTCCGGAAAGTGTCCCTTATGTATTCCTCCGGGGTTACGGTTTCAATAACATTGGTTTCAACATTTATGGGATTACCTGAGATATAATGTTTGACTCTTTGACCGTTCACCACCTTCGGATTTGTGCCTTCAAAGTTGTTGATTTTTATGGCACCGGAACGATAGACCTCCTCGATAACGTAAGGACCTTCCCATTTAGAGAGAAGTTTTCCTGCAAAAAATCTTAAACGAGAGTTGTATAGCAATACATAATCACCTACATTAAACTCACGCTTTTGTATTCTTTTGTCATGCCATCTTTTAACTTTTTCTTTAAACAACTTGGCATTTTCATAGGCTTGGGTTCTCCATTCATCAAGTGATCTAATATCAAATAACCTCTTCTCACCGGCAAGTTTGAAATCATAATTGAGTTCTTTAATGGCCCAATATGCCTTGTGTTCTAGTTCGAGAGGTAAGTGTCATGCTTTTCCATAAACCATTTTATACGAAGACATACCCATAGGATTGTTATATGCAGTTCTATATGCCCATAATGCATCATCAAGTTTCTTGGACCAATTCTTTCTAGATCTATTAACAGTCTTTTGCAAAATTAATTTGAGTTCTCTATTACTCAATTCTGCTTGACCACTAGACTGAGGATGATAAGGAGATGCAATTCTATGGTTAACATCATATTTAGCAAGCATTTTACGGAAAGCACCATGAATAAAATGTGAACCACCATCAGTCATTAAATATCTAGGGACTCCAAATCTTGGAAAAATAACTTCTTTAAGCATTTTAATAGAAGTTTTATGATCAGCACTACTAGTTGGAATAGCTTCTACCCACTTAGTAACGTAATCAACAGCAACTAAAATATGTGTATATCCATTAGAGGAAGGAAAGGGTCCCATATAGTCAAAGCCCCAAACATTAAATGGTTCAATTACGAGTGAATAATTCATAGGCATTTCTTGACGTCTACTAATATTACCAATTCTTTGACATTCATCACAAGATAAGACAAACTTACGGGCATCCTTGAAGAGAGTAGGCCAATAAAAACCAGATTGCAATACCTTATGTGCAGTTCTATCTCCAGCATAGTGTCCTCCATAAGCTTCAGAGTGACACTTGCGTAGGATCTGTTCCTGTTCATGCTCAGGTACACAACGTCTAATAACACCATCTACTCCTTCTTTATAAAGATGTGGGTCATCCCAAAAGTAATGTCTCAAATCATAGAAGAACTTTTTCTTTTGTTGGTATGTGAAACTAGGTGGTATAAACTTAGCAACAATGTAATTAGCATAATCAGCATACCATGGAGTAGTATGAGAAGTATTTATGACATTTAATTGCTCATCAGGAAAGTTATCATCAATAGGAAGTGGGTCATCAAGCACATTTTCTACCCTAGACAAGTTGTCTGCAACGGGGTTCTCAGCTCCCTTTCTATCAACAATATGCAAATCAAATTCTTGTAGAAAGAGAACCCATCTAATAAGTCTAGGTTTAGCATCTTTCTTTTCCATAAGATATTTAATAGCAGCATGATCAGTGTGAATAGTTACTTTAGAATCAACAATATAAGGTCTGAACTTATCACAAGCAAATACAACCGCTAAGAACACTTTTTCAGTAGTAGCGTAATTTCTTTGAGCATTGTCTAGGGTTTTACTAGCATATTGAATAACATTTAATTTCTTATCAACTCTTTGTCCTAGAACAGCACTTACAGCATAATCACTAGCATCACACATAATTTCAAAGGGTAAATTCCAATCAGGTGGCTGAACAATAGGTGCAGAGATCAATGCTTTCTGAAGTATTTCAAATGCTTCTACACAATCATCATCAAAAACAAATGGTATATCTTTTTGTAATAAATTAGTTAGAGGCCGAGAAATTTTTGAGAAGTCCTTAATGAACCTCCTATAAAATCCGGCATGACCAAGGAAACTTCTTATACCTTTGATGTCCTTGGGACATGGCATCTTCTCAATAGCATCAACTTTGGCTTTATCAACTTCAATACCTCTTTCAGAAACTTTATGCCCCAATACAATACCTTCATTAACCATAAAGTGGCACTTTTCCCAATTCAAGACAAGATTAGTTTCTTCACATCTCTGCAAAACTCGATCAAGGTTGCTCAAGCAATCATCAAAAGAAGATCCATAGACGGAAAAATCATCCATGAAAACCACACAAATCTTTTCACAAAAGTCAGAGAATATAGCCATCATGCATCTTTGAAAGGTAGAGGGTGCATTACATAGACCAAAAGGCAAACGTCTATAAGCAAAAGTACCAAAAGGGCAAGTAAAAGTAGTCTTTGATTGATCTTTGGCTGACACAGGTATTTGAGAGAAACTAGAATAACCATCTAGAAAGTAAAAATGTGTATGTTTGGATAATCTTTCTAGCATTTGATCGATAAAAGGTAAGGGGTAACGATCCTTTTTAGTAGCCTTATTTAATTTGCGGAAATCAATTACCATCCTATAACCTGTAATAATTCTTTGAGGAATCAATTCATCTTTATCATTAGGAACAACAGTAATACCACCCTTCTTAGGGACACAATGGACAAGACTTACCCACTGACTATCAGCAACGGGATAAATTATACCTGCCTCAAGGAGCTTTAGTATTTCCTTTCTTACCACTTCTTTCATTTTAGGATTCAGCTGTCGTTGATGATCACAAACTGGTTTAGCATCTTCTTCCAAATTAATTTTATGTTGACATAGAGTGGGACTAATGCCCTTAAGATCATCAAGAGTATACCCAATAGCAGCATAGTGCTTCTTCACAGTTTTCAATAATCTCTCTTCCTCATGCTCTGAAAGGTTAGCACTAATAATAACAGGATATATCTTTTTCTCATCAAGATAAGCATATTTAAGAGTATCAGGTAACGGTTTAAGCTCAAACACGGGATCACCCTTGGGTGGAGGAGGATCCCCTAGGATTTCAACAGGCAAATTGTTTTTCAGAATAGGTTCCTGTTTAAAGAATACTTCGTCTATTTCCCTTCTTTCAATCATAAACATATCATTTTCATGGTCTAGCAAATATTGTTCTAAAGGATCACTAGGAGGTACGGCAATAGAAGCAATACCAATAATTTCATCCTTACTAGGCAATTCTTCTTCATGGTGTTGTCTACTAAATTTAGAAAAATTAAATTCATGAGTCATATCATCTAAACCGATAGTAACAACATCCCTTTTGCAATCTATAGTAGCATTAACAGTGTTTAGGAAGGGTCTACCAAATATAATGGGACAAAAGCTATCTTGTGGGGAACCAAGAACAAGAAAATCAGCTGGATATTTAGTTTTCCCATACAAGACTTCAACATCTCTAACAATTCCCATTGGTGAAATAGTATCTCTATTGGCAAGTTTAATTGTGACATCAATATCTTCTATCTCAGCAGGTGCAATATCATGCATAATTTCTTTGTATAAGGAATAAGGTATTGCACTAGCACTAGCACCCATATCACATAAGCCATGATAACAATGACCTCCTATTTTAATAGAAATAACAGGCATGCCTACCACCGGTCTGTTTTTATCTTTAGCACAAGGTTTAGCAATTCTAGCAGTTTCATCAAGGAAATGAATGACCTGCCCATCAATATTATCAGACAAGAGATCTTTAACAATAGCAATATCAGGTTCAACTTTAATTTCCTCATGAGGTGTATAAGTTTTAATATTGCTTTTACGAACCACAGTTGAAGCTTTAGCATGATCCTTTATCTTAATAGGGAAAGGTGGTTTCTCAACATATGCAGTAGGAACAATAGGACCATTATAAGTGACAATCTTTTCTTCAACTTTAATAGGTGCAGATATTTTTACTTCTATGGGAGGATGATATTTAAACCACTTCTCCTTGGGGAGATCAACATAAGTAGCAAAAGATTCACAGAAAGAAGCTACTATCTCAGAGTCAAGTCCATATTTAGTGCTAAATTTACGGCAAACATCGGTATCCATAAAAGATTTAACACAATCAAAACTAGGTGTCATACCTGACTCCTTACCTTTGTCGAGGTCCCAATCTTCAGAGTTGCATTTAATTCTTTCCAATAAATCCCATTTGAATTCAATAGTCTTCATCATAAAAGAGCCAGCACAAGAAGAATCAAGCATGGTGCGATTGCTATCAGAAAGCCGAGCATAAAAATTTTGAATAATCATTTCTCTTGAGAGCTCATAATTGGGGCATGAATGTAACATTGATTTAAGCCTCCCCCAAGCTTGAGCGATGCTTTCTCCTTCGTGAGGCCAAAAGTTATATATATAATTACGATCACGATGAACATGATGCATAGGATAAAACTTCTGATGAAATTCCAATTTCAATCGTTTGTAATTCCAAGACCCCTTATCATCACATAGCTCATACCATGTCGATGCATCCACCTTCAAAGATAAAGGGAAGACCTTCTTCTTAACAACATCTCCGGGTACACCTGCAAGCTTAAATAATCCACAAACTTCATCCACATATATTAGATGCTCATCGGGATGTTTTGTTCCATCTCCTAAAAAAGGATTAGCTAGCAGTTTCTCTATCATACACGAAGGAATTTCAAAGCAGAGATTTTCATTTTCAGTAGGTTCAGTAGGTTGAGGAGTAACTCTTTGCTCTACTGGTCGGGGTGAAGATACCCCGAACAAGCCCCTCGGAGGATTACTTTCCATAGTAACAAGTGACAGTAAATTTCAGCACATTACATAATTATTTCCTTACCAAATTCCACCTACCAAAGGCGCTTCACTCCCCGGCAACGGCGCCAGAAAAGAGTCTTGATGACCCACAAGTATAGGGGATCTATCGTAGTCCTTTCGATAAGTAAGAGTGTCGAACCCAACGAGGAGCAGAAGGAAATGATAAGCGGTTTCCAGCAAGGTATTCTCTGCAAGTACTAAAATAAGTGGTAACAGATAGTTTTGTGATAGGATAGTTTGTAATGAACAACAAGTAACAAAAGTAAATAAAGTGCAGAAAGGTGGCCCAATCCTTTTTGTAGCAAAGGACAAGCCTAGACAAACTCTTATATAGAGAAAAGCGCTCCCGAGGACACATGGGAATATCTTCAAGCTAGTTTTCATCACGCTCATATGATTCGCGTTCCGTACTTTGATAATTTTGTATGTGGGCGGACCGGTGCTTGGGTACTGCCCTTACTTGGACAAGCATCCCACTTATGATTAACCTCTATTGCAAGCATCTGCAACTACAACAAAAGTATTAAGGTAAACCTAACCATAGCATGAAACATATGGATCCAGATCAGCCCCTTACGAAGCAACGCATAAACTAGGGTTTAAGCTTCTCTCACTCTAGCAACCCATCATCTACTTATTACTTCCCAATGCCTTCCTCTAGGCCCAAATAATGGTGAAGTGTCACGTAGTCGACATTCACATAACACCACTAGAGGAGAGACAACATACATCCCATCAAAATATCGAACGAATACCAAATTCACATGACTACTAATAGCAAGACTTCTCCCATGTCCTCAGGAACAAACGTAACTACTCACAAAGCATAAAAATGTTCATAATCAGAGGGGTATTAATATGCATATAGGATCTGAACATATGATCTTCCACCAATTAAACCAACTAGCATCAACTACAAGGAGTAATTAACACTACTAGCAACCTACTAGCACCAATCCCGGACTTGGAGACAAGAATTGGATACAAGAGATGAACTAGGGTTTTGAGAGGAGATGGTGCTGATGAAGATGTTGATGGAGATTGCCCTCTCCCGACGAGAGGAGCGTTGGTGATGACGATGGCGATGATTTCCCCCTCCGGGAGGGTAGTTTCCCCGGCAGAACAGCTCCGCCAGAGCCCTAGATTGGTTCCGCCAAGGTTCCGCCTCGTGGCGGTGGAGTTTCGTCCGAGAAGATGGCTTGTTATTTTTTTCCCATCGAAAGACTTCATATAGCAGAAGATGGCCACCGGAGGGCCACCAGGGGGGCCACGAGGTAGGGGGCGCGCCCCTCACCCTCGTGGGCAGGGTGTGGGCCCCCTGGTGAGTCTCTTCCACTGAGTATTTTTTATATTTTCTGAAAACGTCTTCCTGGAGTTTCAGGACTTTTGGAGCTGTGCATAATAGATCTCTAATATTTGATCCTTTTCCAGCCAGAATCCTAGCTGCCGGCATTCTCCCTCTTCATGTAAACCTTATAAAATAAGAGAGAATAGGCATAAGTATTGTGACATAATGAGTAATAACAGCCCATAATGCAATAAATATCGATATAAAAGCATGATGCAAAATGGAAGTATCATAGAGCTACTTGAATTCCCACCTATAAAACTCCCGAAACTTTCTGGTTATGCAATCAAGTGTTGAGGACACAGGGGAAGCATAATATCTCACCTAAACTAACAATTCCTACATCCAGTTGTATCCATCCTTCAACACATAACCAAGAAACCTTCGGAAATCATGTACCTCAACCTTTGAAAAGCATCCGTTATACGAGTTATGGCAATACTCCCGAACTCCCGCCCCAGTACTGGGTGGCGTCGAGGTTACCTCACCAACAACTGCATAAAAGAGATTTTCGATGTCGGTGAACTCAGGTATTCCAGAACGGCAACGATAAAATTGTGACGACAACACCTCGGAGCTCAACTCCCCGGGGCACTGCCACAACCCCTAAATGTCAGGAGGCACCAAGAACAATATTCTCGTCACAAGACTATCAGAACGATTCCAAGATACCCGCGTGATCGTAAAAAAAATCATGAAATTTGAGGAGAGAAGAGTTAACTTCTACGTCAGGAGGCCTCACCAGAGCGACGAAGGGACTGGGGAGTAAAAAGAATCCTACTCTCTGATATATATAATCCTAAGACTCAAAACATTTTGTTCTAGACTCAAGAACGTCAGGGATTCGATCAAGCAGGGGGCTCCTAAGTCGGGGATGGCTCTGATACCAACTTGTAACACCCACAATGCGGCTATATTTCCCACGTGTCAGGGCACGACTTAGAGGCATAGCCGCATGGTAGGTTTGTCGCAAGAGGGGTAATCTTCACACAGTCCCATGTACTGAATAGAAAGGGATAAAGAGTTGGCTTACAATCGCCAATTCACACAATACATCCATAATTCATACATCATCCAAAGTACAATCAAAGGTCCGACTATGGAACCAAAATAAAGGAAGACAACCCCAAATGCTAGATCCCTGATCGTCCCAACTGGGCTCCACTACTGATCATCCGGAAAAGAAACATAATAACGACCCAGATCCTCATCGAACTCCCACTTGAGTTCGGTAGCATCACCTGCACTGGTATCCTCGGCACCTGCAACTGTTTAGAAGTATCCGTGAGTCACGAGGACTCAGCAATCTCACACCCGCGAGATCAAGACTATTTGTGACACCCCAACAATTTGGACAGGATTTGTTTGCTAAAAATTTTGCCAGGAAATTAAATTTTTCATTTTCTGGATTTTCTTTGATTTCAGAACCACTCTTTTCTTTGATATTGTGGAGTTTCTACCAAGTGGAAACTTTCCAAATGTATTGTTGGACTTGTAAACCCTCTCAAGAAAAACATTTCCTTTATCAGTGGATTTATTTGCATAATTGTTTTCCCTGAGCTTCATTCTTTGAAAATGATTTTTCTTAAGTTTCAGGGCTCAATTTGCACTACAACCCTTTCAGAAAATTCTTTAAAATTCTCACCAAAATTTGGGAATGCCATGTGATGTTTTTAAATCACTTTGATGTAAAAATATCTTTTATTCATTGGATATTTTGAGCTCTACCCCAAGTCTGCAAAACTAGTCCAGCTGATAGAATTGCACTACAACCTAGTTAAATATTTCTTTAAAGCCTCCACCAAAATTATGGGATGTTAGTAGTAGTATATTATTCAACTTTATGCATTAACCACTGATGTTCTTTGAAAATTTTGAGCAAATCATCCTCTTTTGCTCTCTGGCCCAGTTGGGTGTTTTCTACTGCATCCCTAATTATTTTTGCTCTAGTGACCATGAGCTTTCTCCTGCTTGTAGTACACCCTACCAAACCCTTAAGTCCAGGAGATTGGGTCCATTGGAATATTTTTAGTCCATGCAATAATACCCTTTTCTTCCTGTCTAGATTTGATTTTCTCAAAAACTTGCACTAACAAGTTTCTGTTTTTGCCAAACTAACCTTGCCAACCTCTTCATCATCTAGATGCCCTTGGCATTCTGTCAAACACCCTGTGTGCATTGCCAATTTTGGCATGGCTTTTAGTTTGCATTGTGAACTTAATCCTCTGGACCCACAACCTTGTCCACTAAGCTCCTAACTACTTGCGTGCACTGGGCGCGCCCAGAGCGCACGTTTTGCACGCGCGCGCACCAAGTCGCCGCGTCTGGCCCCTGACCTTTGCCTGCCTGCAAGGCAGCGCCCTGGCCTCGCCCGCTCACCAAAGACCTCCAGGCCGCCCCTGGAGCCCCACAGCGCCGCCGTCAGGTCGGCCATGGCAGCTAGCAGCCGGCCGCAGCAGGCTCCTGCCACGGACGGCGCCGCCCGAGCCTCCTCCATTCGCAAGCTGCCCTCGTGAGCAGGCCATCCTCATCCGCTCGCCCTCCCAACCCGCTAGCCTCCACCACGTCGCCCTGCTGCAAACAGAACGGCGGTTCGCCGGTGACCCTATCCACGGCCGCAGAACCGACCTAGCCACGCTATAAATAGGGACCCCCGAACGCATCCAGTCCCTCAGGCAACCTCATGCCATCCTCCTAGTGCCCCTTAGCCAGCCAACGACGGAGGAAGGCTGTCTTCCTCATCTCCAGCCAGTTCGGCCACCGCCGCGCTCTAGTTCAATTCGTCGCGAGCAGAGCCTCCCCTACCCTTCCGATGCCACCATCCTCCTCCCCTCAACCTCGCGGAGCCACTCAGCCCCTCAAACGTGATCGGGAACCACCATAGCCCCGACCCCCAAATCCACCCGAAGCCATCCCCGCCGCGGAGCTCGCCGCCGGCGACTCCCACCATCCCTGCCAACCTAGCAACTACCGGGAGGACCGCCCCAGACTGGCGGATCCATCCCCGCCCTCAGAACCCCGCGGGGAGTCACCGTTCGACGGCCGCGATCGCCGGAGCACCGCCTCGCCTCAGCCAGGGGAGAAAGAAGAGCGCGGGCGACTGGTCAAACCTGACCAATCGGCCCAAGGGACCCACTGTGAATGACCCCGAGCTGGCCCGCGCTGTTTTAAGTGAAGGCGCATTTCACAAAATACGCCTTCGCAAAGAGAGAAGCGTAAGCCCCCCCCCCCCCGAAATGTTTTCTTTTCTGATTTTTATTATAAACAGATTTTTGACTCAACTTTGACTGGCTATAACTTTTTAAATATAAGTCCAAATGACTTGATTCTTTTTCTGTTGTTCCTCAAATTTGGTCTAGTTTATTTTCATTTTTATTTGAAAATTTTCCAAACAACTTTTTTGTACTGTTTTGAAACTACGTGTTGATTTCAAATTTTCTTAAATAGGATTTTGAAGAAGGAAGAAACTTTCAAAAGTATTGGAATGCACCCTGCCTCTCTACAACTTGAAGGCAAGAATTTTTGAACCCTGGCATAATATTATCGTGTGTTGTTTGATACAGTTACGACACCACCTTGTCACGGAGTTTTCGTTACTTTATGTGATGATATGACCCTACTCATTAGTTCTTATTGATGACCCCGTGCTATGGAAATTTTGATATGTTGATAGTAGTTACCCTCCCGTGCTTTTCGTGCCTATCGGAGGAAGCCGGGAAAGTCTCTGTCTTGGGTAGACACGAGCCTGTCTCCGGTCTTCGTTGAGATGGTTGTGTCCGGTACGGCATAGTGAGGCATGATGAGTGGTGATTGTGTCTGTTGGTTGAAACATATTAGTCAACCTAACCGTGCAGGAAATACTTGAACCTCCTGAGTCGACCATAGATCGAGTCTTGTTCCGGTAACCCCCATACTTGTTTCGTGCTACCACTTGTCCCTGCCATAGGTAGGGTACAGTTCAGTAAGTTGTCAACCCCTTTCCTAGCACACACCATACAGAGAGGCCATGGTGGAAGATACCGGAGGCATCCGGTAGGCATGCCACCTAGTCCGGGGGCATGGGTGTTTTCGGTTGTAGCCGAAGGGGTAGCTCCCCTAGTTTGTGCGTGGTATAAATTTTGTGATCCCATGCTAGTCGAGGTTGTAGCCTCCCCACTTAGAGTTTTGATTAACATGTGTCAAGGGTGATTCCAGACACCGATGAGTTAGGCTGGTGTGTGCGGTCAGATGTGTTTTCAATCAAAAGACCGTAGACGGAATTAGTCCCAGTGGACTAAATAAATCCGTTACTCGTGGGTAAAGAGTACACCCTCTGCAGAGATTATATCTATTCGAATAGCCGTGTCCATGGTTAAGGACTACAGTCTGGGATGGGTCAAGTGTCAGTCTTAGTGTCGGTCTTTGGAGGAGAAACTGCTAAACTAGAACATTGATCATGACTGCTGACTTATGATGGTTATGATTATGATTATTATGGACTAACCATTTGTATTATTTGGATTATTGAGTATCCCTGGGATGGTTCTACCTCCTGGATATTCACTATAACTATTCTTATATAAGCCCTTTATGTGGTGTCGCTCAGACGCCCGACTGAGGCATGCTTTATATTACTATCCTTTCGAGGCATCGCTTCAGACACCCGATCGGTGCATTCTATTTCTACTCTCTGATTGTATAGTCATATTTGACATGAATAACCTTCTTGCATGCATCATGATTTTTATTTATGACTGATGTTGTGATCATAGAGAATTTCAGAGCATGTTTGTCTTTTGCTATATTATACCCGTGTTCTTAATGTTTGCGAGTACATTCAAAGTACTCACTGGCTTGTCCCTGGCTATTGTCTTGGCCAGATTTCTTGCATGGAGAGGAGCATTATGATGACAGCCCCGGAGCATACGAAATGGTGATAGCAGCCTCGCGAAGATAGGAGTTATCCTGGTCAGCTGTTCCTGTGGGAAATGGAGTCCCATGGCCATTGATGAACCTCAAACCGCTTCTGCCATCAACCACTAGAAACCATTTGTTGCACTCATAGGCCAGAATGGCCTTGTACTACATATTTTGTATTTTGCTTGGAGTTTTTGTATCAAGTTGGTGCCTCATCAGCTAACAGTAATCCTGGGGCTGGTGGGCACAAGGGCCATATTCTGGGAAATTATTATCCCGAAAATCCGGTCCTGACAAACTTGGTATCAGAGCCAGGCTGACCATTGGCTAATCCTATCTTAGCCAGGTCGAAAAACCTAGGTTAACCAACCCACCAGACCTTAACCAAACCCTGGCCAAGCTTCTCACATAAATAGCCACACAGCGACCCCGACAGCTTTTGGCAGTCGGTGCCCAACCTATCAACCTAGCTTGTCGATCATGCGTTAGTGACCGACACCTGAAATGTCTCATTCGCAAGCGTGCGAAGGAAGACTCCATCCCCTTTTCCTATAAAAAGGGCATGCTAGCCTCAACCCAGCACAACACAGCCTCTGGCCCAAACCAAGCTAGAATGCCTGGACCCATTGTTCACAATGAGACCACAGGAGCCAACCTTGGAGGTTTTGTGACCGTGCTAGCAAACCTCATCCGCCGTGCCTTTGCATTAGAAGAGCCCCCAGAATATGTTGTGTACCAAGGTCCCATGAGCGGTGAAAGCCGTCAATTCTGGGCCACTGTGCACGTCTATGGTAGGGGTCTATCGCCAGAACGCCCCTACAAGTTCACCGGAAGGACAACTTCCTTTGAGCCACAAGCCATCCAACTACCTGCTCGAGAGGCTATAGTTCAACTCCGGCACTTGTCGCCCAGAGTTAACTGTTGCTCGTTCTACTACTACCCCAGTTGAGACGGGTATGGTAGGCCACCCCAAGTTGCCAACAGAGATCACGAGACGGATCCTGCATTATTGCATCTGGTGCGCTATGTGAGTGCACTAGAGAAATTGTTCGATCAAATCACCCTTGATCTGATCGCAGCTCAAGGAGAACTGGTTCGCCGAACCCTGGCAAGAAGAGAAGATGAGCCCGACGCCGACAACCCAGTCGTGCTGTTCGGACAACCGATCGAGTCCTTGAGGTCTGCCCCAGCCATCGACCAAGGTGCTTTGATGTCCCCAGAAGTGCTTCATCGCCTTTTGGGGACACGCTTCAACAGTATTGTGGCCAACAATCCCCACGATGGTCATCATCGCTACCCCGACCCTGCAGTTCCTTAACCCCCTCCAGCTAACCACGACGGTGAAGCCAATGGAGAAGCCTCGACGTCCACAAGGCACACCCGCTTAGATATAAACGAGGTAGACTGAGTCACTCGAGTAGTACCGAGTCTTAGTATGCCCATGCCCTGTAATTGTGTGGTCTTGTATTGCCATAATTAGATGTTGTCTGCTTGTGCGCCCCTATTTTTAATAGTAGCCATGCATAGGTGTACGGTTGCATTTTTTTTAAATTCCGGGCGTAGCTACCAAAAACCAACCCCGACGACACCCACAGTAACACGTCACTTTTGTGAGATGTGTGTATATATGGCATTGACCCCGACCCCATAAAGCAGAACCGACAAACTAGTTGCCCCTCACCGCGGTAGATAACCCAGCCCAGTTGCTATATAAAAGGCCACCTCGTGACCTTGCCAAGTACCCCTCACCTTGGGCACAACCCTCACAGCCATTTCTTGCCATGTCGAACCCTAGTATTTATCTGAGAACCCCAGATGCAACCCCAGGTAGTTTTGTTAAAATATTGTGGGACTTTACCTGCAGTACCATGAGTGCTACCCATCCACCCCAATACGAGTTGCTCAAATCGAGGATCACCCCTTCCACCGCGAAATATTGGGTAGTAGTACGCATTCCTCCCGCAAACCCAAAGCAAGACCCAACGGAAGTCTCTTTCGTGGGGAAATCTATGCCAACTCCGCATATGGACATAGAAGCTGCTCGTACGAAGCGCTTGCTCGCCTTCAATTTGCGGTACCCTATGCCAGCGATCGAGGGTATTATTACTTCCCGAGTCGTGCAGCACCAGGAGAAGTAACGTCTTTTCCCGAGGGACGAATTGAGAGAGACCCAGTACTGGCCAACCTTCCCCAGTATGTCATCGCTCAAGAGCGTCTGACCCAGCGAGTAATGGGTTATCTCCAGAGCCTCGCTGATTTAAATCATCGGATCGCCATCGGCAGACCACTGAGGCCCGACCAGGAGAGACACGTTCATCGACTAGTCAATCTGCTTCCCCGATAGAAGAAGAGTGTGCCCCAGTACCAGAGACGTTTTCTCTGGACCCCGCCCAATTACCGTTTTCATTGTAGACGTCACCCCTATGTCTAATTATTTCAGCTATTATTTATGTGTTGTAACTTATGCGTGGTATCCTGAGTTTGTACGACGAATGAGTTATTTGGTTTCAATTAATATGAGTAGTTTTTACTGCTATCAACTTTGATTTAACTAATTTCCATGCGCGAAAAATCCCGAAGTGAGATTCCTTTTCCTGAGTTGCTGCAGCGTATATCTCCTCGCGACATAGATTTTTATTCATGCAGCACCACGGCCGCAGACTCACAACCACAACCACGCTAACACACGCACTAATTGCAAACCACGTACCCATGTTGCATCTAACTGATCACCTCCCTACCACACCACAGTCTCTGAAAGAGAGATTAGTGGGTAATCATCCGGGTGCAAGTTACCTCCAGCACACCGACAATAGTTAGCACCCGCCCCCACACCTAATCCTCGTGATCACCGCCACCGCGGAGAGCCAACACTCGAGCGGCAGCATCACGATGATCATCGAGGAACATCACGCACAGGAGCACAGAGAACCCCAGCAATGCCGCCAGCCCTCCGCACACCAGG
This sequence comes from Triticum urartu, assembly GCF_003073215.2. NCBI lineage: Eukaryota > Viridiplantae > Streptophyta > Magnoliopsida > Poales > Poaceae > Triticum > Triticum urartu. The sequence continues at coordinate 434,304,424 of NC_053023.1, read as the reverse complement.
ATCATGTACCAGTCCGGCACCTCCCCCGCCATTAGAGCCTCACCTCGAGCTTCTGTAAACAGAAATGGAGGAGAAGGGAGGAGAAGGAGAAGCGAGGCTAGGTGTGAGGAAGAATAAAGAAGCACCTCGGCCGTTTTATAGCTCAAGATCGGTGTACGGTGGGCGAAGTCCACCAGCGCCGCTCGTCGCCCGATCGCCGGTGTTCGGAGGCGAATCCGCGAGCAGTGCCGACAGTGCGCTGGCTCGCGAGGTGAGTGCACGCTGCACCAGCAGCTAGCACGCCGCGCACTACCGCAGTATGGCCTAGATGCCCTACGCATTAGACGTCGCCGGTGGAGAAAGCGCGGGAAAGCGTGAGAGAGAGAGAGGAAGAAGAGAAAGCCAGAGGAAGAAGAAGATACTGACGGTGGGCCCCAGGTCCACCTGTCAGCCAGAGGAAGCATTGTGCTCTCAGGTACGACTAGCGTATTTTAGAAATTTAGAATTTAATTCTAAATTTACTGTATCCAACATACAAATCTCTCGTTTTCCCCAAACCATGGGTTTTTCCATGCAGCGCCAGTGTTCCACACTGTAGTTTTACACCACTTATTGCCCTCTCACTGTAGCCTTTTTTTTTATTGCATGAGTAAGATGGGTTTTTTGTGATTTTTCTTTGAGATAGTAGGAGTAATTCTTTTCAAGCAATCCTCAGCAAATCTCGAGGACGAGATTTTTTCTTAAGGGGGGTAGTGTTGTGACACCCCAAAAATTTGGACAGGATTTGTTTGCTAAAATTTTTGCCAGGAAATTAAATTTTTCATTTTCTGGATTTTCTTTGATTTCAGAACCACTCTTTTCTTTGATATTGTGGAGTTTCTACCAAGTGGAAACTTTCCAAATGTATTGTTGGACTTGTAAACCCTCTCAAGAAAAACATTTCTTTTATCAGTGGATTTATTTGCATAATTGTTTTCCCTGAGCTTCATTCTTTGAAAATGATTTTTCTTAAGTTTCAGGGCTCAATTTGCACTACAACCCTTTCAGAAAATTCTTTAAAATTCTCACCAAAATTTGGGGATGCCATGTGATGTTCTTAAATCACTTTGATGTAAAAATATCTTTTATTCATTGGATATTTTGAGCTCTACCCCAAGTCTGCAAAACTGGTCCAGTTGATAGAATTGCACTACAACCTAGTTAAATATTTCTTTAAAGCCTCCACCAAAATTATGGGATGTTAGTAGTAGTATATTATTCAACTTTATGCATTAACCCACTGATGTTCTTTGAAATTTTTTAGCAAATCATCCTCTTTTGCTCTCTGGCCCAGTTGGGTGTTTTCTACTGCATCCCTAATTATTTTTGGACTAGTGACCATGAGCTTTCTCCTGCTTGTAGTACACCCTACCAAACCCTTAAGTCCAGGAATATTTTTAGTCCCTGCAATAATACCCTTTTCTTCCTGTCCAGATTTGATTTTCTCAAAAACTTGCACTAACAAGTTTCTGTTTTTGCCAAACTAACCTTGCCAACCTCTTCATCATCTAAAGAGACTAGGATCTGGAGATTTTGGCCACCCCAAGAGTTACCTAGATGCCCTTGGCATTCTGTCAAACACCCTGTGTGCATAGCCAGTTTTGGCATGGCTTTTAGTTTGCATTGTGAACTTAATCCTCTGACCCCACAACCTTATCCACTAAGCTCCTAACTACTTCTAACCTAGATCAGCTAGTTGCCAACCTCACCCTAGCTCCCTAGCACACGCTGGCATTTCGGCAAACACCTAGCGTGTGTACACTGGGCGCACCCAAAGCGCATGTTTTGCACGCACGCGCACCGAGTCGCCGCGTCTGGCCCTGACCTTTGCCCGCTCGCAGGGCCGCGCCCCGGCCTCGCCCGCTCACCAGAGACCTCCAGGCCGCCCCTGGAGCCCCACAGCGCCGCCGTTAGGTAGGCCATGGCAGCTAGCGGCCGGCCGCAGCAGGCTCCTGCCACGGACGGTGCCACTCGAGCCTCCTCCATTCGCCAGCTGCCCTCGTGAGCAGGCCATCCTCATCCGCTCGCCCTCCCAACCCGCTAGCCTCCACCACGTCGCCCTGCTGCAAACAGAACGGCGGTTCGCCGGCGACCTTATCCACGGCCGTGGAACTGACCTAGCCGCGCTATAAATAGGGACCCCCGAACGCGTCCAGTCCCTCAGGCAACCTCATGCCATCCTCCTAGTGCCCCCTTAACCAGCCAACGACAGAGGAAGGCCATCTTCCTCATCTTCGGCCAGTTCGGCCGCCGCCACGCTCTGGTTCAATTCATCGCGAGCAGAGCCTCCCCTACCCTTCCAGTGCCACCATCCTCCTCCCCTCAACCTTGCGGAGCCACTCAGCCCCTCAAACGCGATCGGGAACCACCATAGCCCCGACCCCCAAATCCACCCGAAGCCATCCCCGCTGCAGAGCTCGCTGCCGGCGACTCCCACCATCCCTGCCAACCTAGCAACCACCGGGAGGACCGCCCCAGACTAGCGGATCCAACCCACCCTCAGAACCCCGCGGGGGGTCGCTGTTCGACGACGGCGATCGTCGGAGCCCTGCCTCGCCTCGGCCAGGGGAGAAAGAAGAGCGCGGGCGACTGGTCAAACCTGACCAGTGGGCCCAAGGGACCCACTGTCAGTGACCCCGAGCCGGCCTGCGCCGTTTTAAGTGCAGGCGCATTTCAAAAAATACGCCTTCGCTAAGAGAGAAGCGTAAGCCCCCCCCCCCCCGGAATGTTTTCTTTTCTGATTTTTATTATAAACAGATTTTTGACTCAACTTTGACTAGCTATAACTTTTTAAATATAAGTCCAAATGACTTGATTCTTTTTCTGTTGTTCCTCAAATTTGGTCTAGTTTATTTTCATATTTATTTGAAAATTTTCCAAACAACTTTTTTGTACTGTTTGAAACTATGTGTTGATTTCAAATTTTCTTAAATAGGATTTTGAAGAAGGAAGAAACTTTCAAAAGTTTTGGAATGCACCATGCCTCTCCACAACTTGAAGGCAAGAATTTTTGAACCCTGGCATAATATTATCGTGTGTTGTTTGATGCAGTTACGACACCACCTTCTCTCGGAGTTTTCATTACTTTATGTGATGATATGACCCTACTCATAAGTGCTTATTGATGAACCCGTGCTATGGAAATTTTGATATGTTGATAGTAGTTACCCTCGCGTGCTTTTCATGCCTATCGGAGGAAGCCGGGAAAGTCTCTGTCTTGGGTAGACACGAGCCTGTCTCCGGTCTTCGTCGAGACGGTTGTGTCCGGTACGGCATAGTGAGGCATGATGAGTGGTGATTGTGTCTATTGGTTGAAACATATTAGTCAACCTAACCGTGCAGGAAATACTTGAACCTCCTGAGTCGACCATAGATCGAGTCTTGTTCCGGTAACCCCCATACTTGTTTCGTGCTACCACTTGTCCCTACCATAGGTAGGGTACGGTTCAGTAAGTTGTCAACCCCTTTCCTAGCACACATCGTACAAAGAGGCCATGGTGGAAGATACCGGAGGCATCCGATAGGCATGCCACCTAGTCCGGGGGCATGGGTGTTTTCGGTTGTAGCCGAAGGGGTAGCTCCCCTAGTTTGCGCGCGGTATAAATTTTGTGATCCCATGCTAGTCGAGGTTGTAGCCTCCCCACTTAGAGTTTTGCTTAACAGGTGTCAAGGGTGATTCCAGACACCGGTGAGTTAGGCTGGTGTGTGCGTCAGGTGTGTTTTCAATCAAAAGACCATAGACGGAATTAGTCCCGGTGGACTAAAGAAATCCGTTACTCGTGGGTAAAGAGTACACCCTCTGCAGAGATAATATCTATTCGAATAGCCGTGTCCATGGTTAAGGACTACAGTCTGGGATGGGTCAAGTGTCGGTCTTAGTGTCGGTCTTTGGAGGAGAAACTGCTAAACCAGAACATTGATCATGACTGGTGACTTATGATGGTTATGATTATGATTATTGTGGACTAACCATTTGTATTATTTGGATTATTGAGTATCCCTGGGACGATTCTACCTCCTGGATATTCACTGTAACTGTTCTTATATAAGCCCTTTATGTGGTGTCGCTCAGACACCCGACTGAGGCATGCTTTATATTACTATCCTTTCGAGGCGTCGCTTCAGACACCCGATCAGTGCATTCTATTTCTACTCTCTGATTGTATAGTCATATTTGACATGAATAACCTGCTTGCATGCATCATGATTTTTATTTATGACTGATGTTGTGATCATAGAGAATTTCATAGCATGTTTGTCTTTTGTTGTATTATACCCGTGTTCTTAATGTTTGCGAGTACATTCAAAGTACTCACTAGCTTGTCCCTGGCTATTGTCTTGGCCAGATTTCTTGAACGGAGAGGAGCGTTACGATGATAGCCCCGGAGCATACAAAATGGTGATAGCAGCCTCGCGAAGATAGGAGTTATCGTGGTCATCTGTTCCTATGGGAAATGGAGTCCCATGGCCATTGATGAACCTCAAACCGCTTCTGCCATCAACCACTAGAAACCATTTGTTACACTCATAGGCCAGAATGGCCTTGTACTACATATTTTGTATTTTGCTTGGAGTTTCGACAATGGGAGCTTGTAATGGGCTAAGTTGGGACACCCGAAAAACCGACCGATGTGTTGACAAACCCAATCAATTGACCATGGTGTACGGTAGGGGTGTCCCAACTTAGCCCATTACAAGCTCCCATGGTCAACTTAACCCAATCAGTCTCGGAATCCCGGTTACAAGACATTTCGACAATGGTAAAACAAGACCAGAAAAACCGCCCGATGTGTTGACAAATCCCGATAGGAGTCGCACATATATCGTTCTTAGGGCACACCGGATGAACACTATGTACGGTAATCGAAGATACCCCAAGTTGCCTAGGGGCGGCACCGCAAGCTGCTCTGTTTTGGACCAACACTCAAATGAGCATTGGCCCGGGGGTTTTAAATAAAGATGACCCTTGAGTCCGTGGAACCCCAGGGAAAATTCTTAGGTGGCAAATGTTAAAACCAAGGTTGGGCCTTGCTGGAGGAGTTTTATTCAAAGCGAACTGTCAAGGGGTTCCCATAACACCCAACCGCATATGGAATGCAAAATCAAGGAACATAACACTGGTATGACGGAAACTAGGGCGGCAAGAGTGGAACAAAACACCAGGCATAAGGCTGAGCCTTCCACCATTTACCAAGTATATAGATGCATTAAAGTAAATAAGATATAATAATGGTATCCCAACATATCCATGTTCCAACAGGAACAAACATCAACTTCACCTGCAACTAGCAACGCTATAAGAGGGGCTGAGCAGAAGCAGTAACATAGCCAAACAATGATTTGCTAGGAAAGGTGGGTTAGAGGCTTGACATGGCAATATGGGAGGCATGATAAGCAAGTGGTAGGTAGCGTGACATAGCGATAGAGCGAACAACCAGCAAGCAAACATAGAAGTGATTTCGAGGGTATGGTCATCTTGCCTGCGAAGTTCTTAGAGTTGTCGAAAGCTTGATCCTCGTTAGCATACTCAATAGGTTCCTCAGTCACGTACTCGTCTCCCGGCTCTGCCGAAGGCAAGAACACAAGCAATGGAACAACAATCAATAACGGTGCAATGCACAAGCAACATGATGCAAAACATGGCATGATATGCGAGATGTGATATGCAATGCATATGTGTGCTCCGGAAGGGAAAGAATGGTCAAGGCATCAACTTGGCAAACCAAGTGTGCCGCTGGAAAGATGAGATGATTTTGGTTGAAATCGATATATAGATCACCGGAAACGGATGCACGGTTTGCAAATGGAAAGCAAAATAAGAATGGTGCTATTCTGCGATTAATAGCATGATGCCATCTAGAGTGCAACAAGAAACTAAGCTACTGCACTCCAACATAGCAACAAATCATATGGCAGTGATGTACAAGAGATGCTTGACAAAACATGAACACTGAGCTACGCCTAATCACACAAGAGCATGTTCAAACAAGCATGGCAAAAGTGCAAAAGATATCAGCATCACAGACTTAGTGAAAATACTAACATGTCAAAAACAACATCAGGAAGCAATGTTTAGAGCAAGCAAACAACATGCTACAGGAACATATCATAGCACACCAAGGCATGGCATATTTCTACTAGAAGCATAGATCAACAGTCCCTTAATGATCATGAGCCAAAAAGGCACGGAAAATACGATGGCACCCATGTACACATAGCAAGTTTTATTAACAGTTTCAGACTTAGCAGAAAAACAGAGCATGGCATAAACAGAATTATGATAGCCACTTTGCGAGCGCAAACCACTCACCACAAAGCATTGCATGACAATATAAGCATACCAAATAGCAATATAACATGTTCATGAAGCTAACCATGGCAAGATCAAGTTCATAGGATATATAGATCACTAGCAACAACCATGGCAATATTGATTAACATGTTAACGTTCTGCCAGGAACATTTTATAGCAAAAGTAGAGCATTAAAAGGACATGCCAGACAACTCCATAATTCCAAACAGGGGCATGGATGGATAGAGCATAACCACATGTTCAATACACCCTTACTTAAGTATCCCAAAATAAGCATGGATCTCACTGTAGCATCAAGTTTACATGGCATCAAAATAACAGCAGGAAAAGGACTTAGCAAAATCCTAAGTCCCTGAAAACAGCAACATTATGGAGCCTACTATGCATGCTTGTGCTAGTCACCACATAGATCAAAAAATACAAGGGTTGCACCTCTATAAATATCGCATGATGTAGTTCAAAACATATGTAGACCTCATGCTCAAACAATGCACACATCAAATGCAACAAAAATGACAAAACCTCATGATATGATAAGAACCAGCAGTTAACAATTTATAGCACTCTTGGATCAATGATAATGGCATCATAATTTGAAGTATCATGCATAGAAATGCTTCTAACGTGAAGAGCTCAACGAGACGAACAATTCGACATGTTATATGCATGAATCAGAGTCACGGTCATCGAGATACGGCATGATGAAGTAGGCTTGAAAATGTCACAGAGCAAAAGACTTGGACGAAATTTCACCTCCCAGATCTGGATCTAGGGTTTGCACGTGGTTCAAGAATCGCCGGGGTTCGTTGCCGGACTTGACGGGGAAGAAGAGGACGGCGGTTGGAGGTGAGGGAGAGGGCTTTCGAAGTTTCCGGTGCGGGGCGGCACCGATGGAGAAGGACGGCGAGGCGGAGACGGCGCCGGTCGGTGGCGGACGCGGCACGGCAGCGGCGGACACGGCATGGGGCGGCGGCCGGAGCAAGGCGGTGGCGGGCGCGGTCGGCGGTGGTGGGCGAGCGTAGGGCGGCGGCCGGAGCTAGGCAGGCGGCGAATGGGGCGTCGGGGGCCCGCGCTGGGCCGAGCGGGCCGGCGCGGCGGACGGCGGCGGAAGTCCACGTGGCATGCTGCGGTTGGCGCGGGTGCGGCGGTGGGTTTTAATCCGGTGCAGACCGGACGTGTCCGGCGGCAGAGGGGAGCGGGGCTAGGGTTTCATCTGTGGAAATTTCTGGGGATGCCTGTATTTATAGGTAGAGGGAGTTTGGAGTGTCCAAATGTGGTGTAGTTTTCGCCCACACGATCGTGATCCGACGGTGGAAAACATGGAGATGGTTTAGATGGGTTATTGGGCTGTTTTGGAGGGGTGTTGGGCTGCAACACACAAGAGGCCTTTGCGGTTAACCGGTTAACCGTTGGAGCATCAAACGGGCTCCAAATGGAACGAAATTTTACACGCGGTCTACCGGTGGTGTACCAAGGCCACTTGGCAAATCTCGTTCCATTCCGAGAACGTTTAACACCTGCTCATGAAAAGAGACAAGAGGGGTGCGCTGGTGCATGTGGGAGGGTCGGATTGCGAAACGGACAACGGGGAAAATGCTCGGATGCGTGAGACGAACACGAATGCAAATGGGATGCACATGATGACATGATATGAAATGCATGACATGAACAAAAGGCAAAACGAAGACAAAACCCAACCACGAAGGGAATCTCGTAACTTAAGGCCGAAAATGGCAAGAGTCGGAGTTACAAATATGGCAAGTTACATCCGGGGTGTTACAGCCTCGCTCCGTGCGGCAAGGTACCAGCAGGCGCTGTGGCGGTACCACTGCTGCAGCGTCCGCTCCAGGATGCTCGAGGTGGGCGATCTTGTCCTGAGGCGGGTGCTCTCCAGGGAAGGGCTGCATAAGCTCTCACCCATGTGGGAGGGCTAGTTTAGGATTGCCTGCGTCTCCAGGCCTGGCGGTGTGCGCCTGGAGACATAGGACGGGATCCCCATCCAGAACGCCTGGAACATCCAGCACCTCCGGAAGTTCAACCCATGAAGCAAGTCCCGTGTCTGTGAATATCTTCGCTCGTGACACTCTCACATAATAATAAGTGGGGCTATACACGCCCCGGAGTCTCCGGAGTGCCGCCCTCGGGCCTCAGGGGCTCCCTCCCATGTCCTAGTGGCAGCACTTAGCTCCGCGCTGGTGAGAAGACTAGACTAGGTGCCGGACGCGGCTGTTCATTTGCTTTCTGAAGTTGGTTTGCAACCTTTTAATGAAATTTAGAGTTCTGGCGTTTCCTGATTGCTCGATTGGGTTCCCCTTTTCCGCTACTTCTTCGCTTGCTTCTTTGTTTCGTGCCAGGGAGGACAACAGTTTCCCGACGCTCTTGCTCACGCACCTCGTGCGAGGGCTGGGCAGGTGTGTGTGTGTGTGTGCGCGCGCGCTGGGCTAGCCTAAACCACAGACACACCTCGCCAAAGCCCTGTCGCCCCAGAGCTTCGGCTCCCTTGATCTTCGCGAGGTGCCCTCGATTGGGCTCGTGATTGGCGCACCCTCCTAGCTCTGTGCCCCATGGGTACCGCGACATGGTGCGCCATGCCATGATTAGCCCATGCCTGAGGGCTCACGCAAGGAAGGGCAAGGCACCCGACAGATGCCTTAATGAATTCTACAGCTGTGCGACGCCTCCCGAGGTCAGCGCCTCCTGAGTCAGCAGTAAGGAGGCCTTACCGGATGCCAGAAGCCGCGCCCTCATGAGACAGGAAACTACCCCGGGCGTATCAAGCTAAATTATCCCTCTGCGTCTACGTGGAGCACGAATGTCACAACACAACACAGAAACAATAAACATAGCATAGCGGCATTAAATAGCGGTTCATTACACGCCCTCGCAGGGCCCCATGCTTGTTTTTCGAAATGTGGGAAGGAAGGAAAGGACGAGCAAAAGTGGCCCGCATGACCGCGGCAGCTGACGAGGCGCAGCTCTGAGGGCCTCCCGGACTCAGCTCAATATGAGTCCCTCTCGTGCTTCACCGTCGCGCGGTGGCGGGATGACCCACCGCCGTCCTTGAAGCGGGCCCAGCGGCGAGGCGCCTGGTGATAACCCACAAGTATAGGGGATCGCAACAGTTTTCGATAAGTAAGAGTGTCGAACCCAACGAGGAGCTAAAGGTAGAACAAATATTCCTCAAGTTCTATCGACCACCGATACAACTCTACGCACGCTTGATGTTCGCTTTACCTGGAACAAGTATGAAACTAGAAGTACTTTGTAGGTGTTGTTGGATAGGTTTGCAAGATAATAAAGATTACATAAATAAAAAGTAGGGGTGGTTTAGATAAAGACACAACTAAGTTAGTTTTAGTAAAGATCTTTTTGTTACGAGAAAGTTATTTATCCCTAGGCAATCGATAACTAGACCGGTAATCAATATTGCAATTTTATTTGAGGGAGAGGCATAAGCTAACATACTTTCTCTACTTGGATCATATGCACTTATGATTGGAACTCTAGCAAGCATCCGCAACTAATAAAGATCATTAAGGTAAAACCCAACCATAGCATTAAAGTATCAAGTCCTCTTTATCCCATACGCAAACAACCTACTTACTCGGGTATGTGCTTCTGTCACTCACGCCACCCACCATAAGCAAATCATTAACATATTGCAAACCCTACAGCGGGAATCCCTCACGCTTGCGTGACACAGAGAGCACCATAGGACAGAACCAATAATAAAACATGCAACTCAAAGCAATCACGATCATCAATTAACCCATAGGACCAAACGGATGTACTCAAACATCATTGGGAAATAATATATTGCGTTGAGCACCATGTTTAAGTAGAGATTGTTTAAGTAGAGATTATAGCGGGTAAAAGAGGGGTTACACCGCTGCATAGAGGGGGGAAGAGTTGGTGATGATGGCGGTGAAGTTGTTGGTGAAGATTGCGGTGATGATGATGGCCCCGGTGGCACTTCGGCACCACCGGACGCGAGGGGGAGAGAGCCCCCCTCCTTCTTCTTCTTCCTTGACCTCCTCCCTAGATGAGAGAAAGGTTTTCCCTCTAGTCCATGGCCTCCATCGCGTGGGAGGGGCGAGAGCCCCTCCGAGATTGGATTTGTCTCTCTGTCTCTCTCTGTTTCTGCGTTCTCAGAATCTACCCTTTCACCGTTTCTTATATTCCCGGAGATCCGTAACTCCGGTTGGGCTGAAATTTTAACACGATCTCTAACCGGATATTAGCTTTCTTGCGGCGAAAGAAGGGAATCAACCACCTTACGGGGTGGCCACGAGGGTCAGGGGCGCGCCCCCCTGCCTCATGCCTCCCTCAGGCACCGTCTCGCGTGGATTTTTCTTCCCAAAAAACATATATATTCCAAAAAAATCTCCGTCAGTTTTTATCCCGTTTGGACTCCGTTTGATATGGATATTCTGCGAAACAAAAAACATGCAACGAACAGGAACTGGCACTGGGCACTGGATCAATATGTTAGTCCCAAAAATAGTATAAAAAGTTGCCAAAAGTATATGAAAGTTGTAGAATATTGGCATGGAACAATCAAAAATTATAGATACGACGGAGACGTATCAGCATCCCCAAGCTTAATTCCTGCTCGTCCTCGAGTAGGTAAATGATAAAAAAGATAATTTTTGATGTGGAATGCTACCTAGCATAATCTTGATCACATATCTAATCATGGCATGAATATTAGGATACAAGTGATTCAAAGCAATAGTCTATCATTTGACATAAAAACAATAATACTTCAAGCCTACTAATAAAGCAATCATGTCTTTTCAAAATAACAAGGCCAAAGAAAGTTATCCCTACAAAATCATATAGTCTGGCTATGCTCCATCTTCACCACACAAAATATTCACATCATGCACAACCCCGATGACAAGCCGAGCAATTGGTTCATACTTTTTAACACGCTTCAACATTTTCAACCCTCACGCAATACATGAGCGTGAACCATGGATATAGCACTATAGGTGGAATAGAATGGTGGTTGTGGAGAAGACAAAATGGAGAAGATACTCTCACATCAACTAGGCATATCAACGGGCTATGGAGATGCCCATCAATAGATATCAATGTGAGTGAGTAGGGATTGCCATGCAACGGATGAACTAGAGCTATAAGTGTATGAAAGCTCAAACTGAAACTAAGTGGGTGTGCACAACTTGCTTGCTCATGAAGACCTCGAGCATTTGAGGAAGCCCATCATCGGAATATACAAGCCAAGTTCTATAATGAAAATTCCCATTAGTATATGAAAGTGATAACTCAAGAGACTCTCCATATGAAGAACATGGTGCTACTTTGAAGCACAAGTGTGGTAAAAGGATAGTAACATTGCCCCGTTTTTCCCTTTTTTTGCGGGCTTCTTTGGCCCCCTTTTTTATTTAGGCTTCTTTGGCCTCTCTTTTTTTGGCAGCCAATGCTCTAATAATTATGATCATCACACTTCTATTTACTTGCAACTCAATATTACAACTCGATACTAGAACAAAGATATGACTCTATATGAATGCCTCCGGCAGTGTACCGGGATGTGCAATGATCTAGCGTAGCAATGACATCAAAAAATGGACAAGCCATGAACACATCATGCTAGCTATCTTATGATCATGCAAAGCAATATGACAATGAATGCTCAAGTCATGTATATGATGATGATGGAAGTTGCATGGCAATATATCTTGGAATGGCTATTGAAATGCCATAATAGGTAGGTATGGTGGCTGTTTTGAGAAAGATATAAGGAGGCTTTTGTGTGACAGAGCGTATCATATATGGGGTTTGGATGCACCGGCGAAGTTTGCACCAACTCTCGAGGTGAGAAAGGGCAATGCACGGTACCGAAGAGGCTAGCAATGATGGAAGGGTGAGAGTGCATTTAATCCATGGACTCAAAATTATTCATAAAGAACTCACATACTTATTGCAAAAGTTTATTAGCCCTCGAAGCAAAGTACTACTATGCATGCCCCTAGGGGGATAGATTGGAAGGAAAAGACCATCGCTCGTCCCTGACCACCACTCACAAGGAAGACAATCAATAAATACATCATGCTCCGACTTCGTTACATAACGGTTCACCATACGTGCATGCTATGGGAATCACAAACCTCAACAAAAGTATTTATACTAATCCACAACTACCCACTAGCATGACTCGAATATCACCATCTTTATATCGCAAAACTATTGCAAGGAATCAAACATATCATATTTAGTGATCTACAAGTTTTATGTAGGATTTTATGACTAACCATGTGAATGACCAATTCATGTCATCTCTCTAAATAGATATAAATGAAGCAAGAGAGTTTAATTCTTTCTACAAAATATATGCCCGTCCTCTAACGAATATAAGTGAAGCAAAAGAGCATTCTACAAATGGCGGTTTTCTATGTAAAGAGAAACAGGCAATCCAAACTTCAAATAATACAAGTGAAGCACATGAAGCATTCTATAAAGCTATACTCAAAAGATATAAGTGAAGTGCATAGAGCATTCTATAAATCAACCAAGGACTATCTCATACCAGCATGGTGCATAAAACAAAAATGAATACTAAATGAAAAAGACGCTCCAAGATTGCACATATCACATGAACGAAACGAATCCGAAAACATACCGATACTTGTTGAAGAAAGAGGGGATGCCTTACAGGGCATCCCCAAGCTTAGACGCTTGAGTCTCCTTGAATATTTACTTGGGTGCCTCGAGCATCCCAAAGCTTGAGCTCTTGCCTCTCTTCCTTCTTCTCACATCGAGACCTTCTCGATCATCGGACACTTCATCCACATAAAACTTCAACAGAAAACTCGGTAAGATCCGTTAGTATTATAAAGCAAATCACTAGTCTAAGTACTGCTGCAAACCAATTCATATTTTGTTTTGGCATTGAAGCTAATGTAATATAACTTTTTCATGGCTTAATCCACTGATATAAATCGATAGTTTCATCAAAACAAGCAAACTATGCATCAAAAACAGAATCTGTCTAAAACAGAACAGTCTGTAGTAATCTGAACATTCACCGTAACTATGGTACTCCAAAAATTCTACCAAAATTAGGAAAAATAAAAGATTTGTATAGAAATACAGTCCAAAAAGTTTCAGAACCATTTGACGTTCCAGTATAAAAATTAAAATCGCTCACTACAGCCAAAGTTTCAGTCCTGCACCGTACAAACCAACAAGCAAAGTAAAAATCCTAAAGGAAAACCTTGGCATATTATTTTTATTTTTAAACCTTATAAGCACTAAACAGAAATAAATGAAACTCTAAAACTTCTGGGTTGTCTCCCTGGAAGCGCTTTCTTTAAAGCCATTAAGCTAGGCATATAGTGCTAAAGTAATGAATCCACCCGGATCCCAAGGTAAATCAAAGCCAATTTTAGTTAACAATGATTTGTAATTTAGTAGAGAGCACAAAGTAACATATGTCATGCAACAACGAAGTCTAACTCTCTTCCTATGCATCGGCATGTCATAAAAGAACAATTCATGCACACGTAGTAAAAGGCCAATGCATAGTATAAATAGTTTCTTGCAATTTTACCATGTTGGAAACATAGAGAGGTGGAGATATAGTTCCTCTCTCATAATAATTGCAAGTAGGAGCAGAAAACACATGCATATTATATTCATCAAAATCATCATGTGTAATAGTAAAACGTAACCCATCAATATAATCCTTAATAAGTGCAAACTTCTCCGATATAGTGTAGTCGGGAGAATTCAAAAAGATAATAGGACTATCATGCGTGGGTGCAATAGCAACAATTTCATGTTTAACATAAGGAACTATAGCAAGTTCATCTCCATAAGCATAATTCATATTGGCATCTTGGCCACAGGCATTGCAAGCATCATCAAAAAGGGATATTTCAAAAGAATCAACGGGATCATAGCAATTATCATAGCAATCATCCTTCGGTAAGCACGAAGGGAAATTAAATAATGTATGAGTTGAAGAGTTACTCTCATTAGAAGGTGGCGGTAAGCAATCATCCTTCAGATCTGCTCTTCCTCCTTTTGTTCTTCGCTCTCCTCATCATCTTTTTCATCAAATGAGCTCACAATGTCATTAATTCCTTCTTCCATAGACTCCTGCAAAATATTAGTCTCTTCTTGGACAGCGGAGGAGTCCTCAATATATGGTTTAACATAGGCATTAGAAGCATAATTATCATAGCAATATTTAAGTATGGCAAAATTTTCAGATTTGTAAAGAGTAGCATCATACTTTTCAATCAAAGAAGCAATTTCGTAAGCACCCTTAAAAGCAACAAATTCTTTAATTTGTTGAACATCATAGTAATTATAAACACCCTTAGCATACGAATATACGATTCCATTATCACTAAACTCACATTGATAGGGAAGGTGTTTCTTAGGGTTTTCAGAACAACAAGTAAAATCATATATTTCACATAAATTCCAAGCATAGCATTGCAACCGATGAACTTGACCTAGTAAAAGTTTCCCTTTTTCAGATATACGGTGTCACACATAACAAGCATGCTCATCTAAAGATTTGCCCTCAACTAAGCTAGTTGGGGTTTCAGCACGAGCACATAGGGATCGAAGATAATCCAAGTAATAAGCTTCAGGAGTGTGATAGATTTTGAGTGGTTCTTCAACCATTGGTTCAGTAGGTACAACTATTTTTTTGGTATTTTGCATTTCCTACCCATAACTAAAGATAGAAAACAACTAAGAATAGCAAATAAAAATTACTTAGTGATAAAGAAAACAAGCATACACGAGAATATTCACCCCACGCTATGACCCACAAGTATAGGGGATCGCAACAGTTTTCGATAAGTAAGAGTGTCGAACCCAACGAGGAGCTAAAGGTAGAACAAATATTCCTCAAGTTCTATCGACCACCGATACAACTCTACGCACGCTTGATGTTTGCTTTACCTGGAACAAGTATGAAACTACAAGTACTTTGTATGTGTTGTTGGATAGGTTTGCAAGATAATAAAGATTACGTAAATAAAAAGTAGGGGCTGTTTAGATAAAGACACAACTAAGTTAGTTTTAGTAAAGAGCTTTTTGTTACGAGAAAGTTATTTGTCCCTAGGAAATCGATAACTAGACCGGTAATCAATATTGCAATTTTATTTGAGGGAGAGGCATAAGCTAACATACTTTCTCTACTTGGATCATATGCACTTATGATTGGAACTCTAGCAAGCATCCGCAACTAATAAAGATCATTAAGGTAAAACCCAACCATAGCATTAAAGTATCAAGTCCTCTTTATCCCATACGCAAACAACCTACTTACTCGGGTATGTGCTTCTGTCACTCACGCCACCCACCATAAGAAAATCATGAACATATTGCAAACCCTACAGCAGGAATCCCTCACGCTTGCGTGACACGGAGAGCACCATAGGACAGAACCAATAATAAAACATGCAACTCAAAGCAATCACGATCATCAATTAACCCATAGGACAATACGGATCTACTCAAACATCATAGGATAGCCATACATCATTGGGAAATAATATATAGCATTGAGCACCATGTTTTAGTAGATATTACAGCGGGTAAAAGAGGGGTTACACTGCTGCATAGAGGGGGGAAGAGTTGGTGATGATGGCGGTGAAGTTGTCGGTGAAGATTGCGGTGATGATGATGGCCCCGGTGGCACTCCGGCGCCACCGGAAGCGAGGGGGAGAGAGCCCCCCTCCTTCTTCTTCTTCCTTGACCTCCTCCCTAGATGGGAGAAGGGTGTCCCCTCTGGTCCATGGCCTCCACAGCATGGGAGGGGCGAGAGCCACTCCGAGATTGGATATGTCTCTCTGTCTCTCTCTGTTTTTGCGTTCTCAGAATCTACCCTTTCACCGTTTCTTGTATTACCGGAGATTCGTAACTCTGATTGGGATGAAATTTTAACACGATCTCTATCTAGATATTCGCTTTCTTGCGGGGAAAGAAGGGCATCAACCACCTTACGGGGTGGCCATGAGGGTCAGGGGCGTGCCCAGGGGGTGGGGCGCGCCCCCCTGCCTCGTGCCTCCCTCGGGCACCGTCTCGCGTGGATTTTTCTTCCCAAAAATCATATATATTCCAAAAAAAATCTCCGTCGGTTTTTATCCCATTTCGACTCTGTTTGATATGGATATTCTGCGAAACAAAAAACATGCAACAAACAGGAACTGGGACTAGGCACTGGATCAATATGTTAGTCCCAAAAATAGTATAAAAAGTTGCCAAAAGTATATGAAAGTTGTTGAATATTGGCATGGAACAATCAAAAATTATACATACAACGGAGACGTATCAGCTGGTCATTGTCGTCGATGCCGGTGGTCTCGCCGGCGGAGAAGCTGTCGCCGCTGGGCGAACCGCGACCATCGCCAAGGGCAATCTCGCCCTTAGCCTCGTCACGATAGTCGCGTAGACTGATCTCACCATCGCTGTTGTTGTCTTCGGGACAGCACCCTGTGCGATGACCATCGTTGGGCGAACCGCGACCGTCACCAAGGGCAAGCTCGCCCTCAGCCTTGTCGCGGCCGTCGCCCAGACCGAGCTCATCGTCGCCGTCATTGTCTTCGGGACAGCACCCTGCGCGGTGACCATCTTCCCCAAACACCCTCACGAAGAGGGTCGCAGCGCCATCATACTTGAAGTGGAGGTTACACCGCCCAATCAGGCCACACGCGTGGGCAAACGTCTGCCAGCCGCGGGCCAGGGCCACATTGCCCACAGCGGAGACCTCCACCGTGACCCACGAGGCCTTGCTGCAACAACTGTCGGCCTGCAGCCAGAGGCCGTCAAGACCCCGGGCTAGCAGCTCGCCCGCAAGGGAGCACGGAAGCTGGAGCCAGGTGCCAGCTGGACTCTCCGACCACATGATGAACTCCGGGAGCACCACCGCCGAATGGAAGCATGGCCGAGGAGGCCGGGTGACCACGGCATGCCTCCCCTCGGCGCAAGGGCTGCCCCACCTAGAGCGGCCCTCACAATGGCAGGAGACACCGCTGCGGCCGTCGAGGACGACGCCAGTCCCCGAAGGAGTGCGACCGCACCCCCAAGGAGCCACAGTAGGGGTCATGGCGTGCTTACGAGGACGGCCCCGCCCCCTCTTGGGCGGTGGCGAGCCGGGCCCCTCCTGGCGAGCCTTCCCCTTCTCCGCGGCCAAAAACCTCTTCGTTGGTGCCATGGGACTGCAGCAAGGCGGCGAGGCGAGGAGGAAGAAGAAGGAGCAATCGGCAAGGAAGCAGACATGAGCGAGGGGGCTCTGCCCCTTCCCTCATTTATAGCCAGAAAGAGGCCAACCGCCGGCCTCCACGATCGCAGGTAATGATAGTTTTCATCTGCATGCCGCTGGATCTCGTCAAGTCGAACAGTTGTCGAGGCAGTGTGGGGAAGCGGAGGCGCCCACGTCCCATCAATCGCCATGCGTCGACCAAAGCCGCAGGCGGTTGGGGCCCGCAGCACTCCGCACTTGCCCTTTGGCTTCGCCTCGAAGCCAAGCTCGAGCGCGCCTTGGGCCCGCGGGCTAATGTCGGTGTTTTGGGACCGGGGGTGCCCAGACTTGCCTGCCTGCTACTACCTCTTGAGCATGTGTTGGTTTTCCCTTGAAGAGGAAAGGGTGATGCAGCAAAGTAGCGTTAGTATTTCCCTCAGTTTTTGAGAATCCAGTAGGAGACTACACGCAAATCGCCTAGTACCTGCACAAACAATCAAGAACCTTCCAACCAACGCGATAAAGGGGTTGTCAATCCCTTCATGACCACTTGCAAAAGTAAGATCTGATAAAGATAATAAGATAAATATTTTTGGTATTTTTGCTGTATATATTGGAAAATAAAAATTGCAAAATAAATAAATAGTAAACTAGAATTATAGATCGGAAGCTTATATGATGTAAAGTAGACTCGGGGGCCATAGGTTTCACTAGTGGCTTCTCTCATGATAGCATATATTATGGTGGGTGAACAAATTACTGCCGTGCAATTGATAGAATAGCGCATAGTTATGAGAATATCTAGGCATGATCATGAACATAGGCATCACGTCCGTGTCAAGTAAACTGAAATGATTCTGCATCTACTACTATTACTCCACACATCGACCGCTATCTAGCATGCATCTAGAGTATTAAGTTCATAACAACAGAGTAACACATTAGGCAAGATGACATGATGTAGAGGGATAAACTCAAGCAATATGATATAACCCCCCATCTTTTTATCCTCGATGGCAACAATACAATACGTGTCGGTTCCCTTTCTATCACTAGGATCGAGCACCGCAAGATTAAACCCAAAGCTAAGCACTTGTCCCATTGCAAGAAAGATCAATCTAGTAGGCCAAACCAAACTAATAATTCAAAGAGGCTTGCAAAGATATCAAATCATGCATATAAGAATTCAGAGAAGAATCAAATAGTGTTCATAGATAATCTTGATCATAAACCCACAATTAATCGGATCTCGGCAAACACACCGCAAAAAAGTATTACATCGAATAGATCTCCAAGAACATCGAGGAGAACTTTTTATTGAGAACCAAAGAGACAGAAGAAGCCAGCTAGCTAATAACTATGGACCCGAAGGTCTGTGTTAAACTACTCACGCTTCATCGGAGAGGCTATGGTGTTGATGTAGAATCCCTCCGTGATCGAATCCCCCTCTAGCAGATTGTCGAAAAAGGCCCCAAGATGGGATCTCACGGGTACAGAAGGTTGCGGCGGTGGAAAAGTGGTTTCGTGGCTCCCCTGGATGTTTTGAAGGTATAAGAGTATATATAGGCGAAAGAAGTAGGTCGGTGGAGCTACGAGGGGCCCATGAGGGTGGGGCGCGCCCTCCTGCCTCATGGCCGCCTCGTTGCGTCTCTAACTTCCACTCCATGTCTCCTGGATTGCGTTCGTTCCAAGAAATATCGTCATGAAGGTTTCGTTCCGTTTGGATTCCGTTTGATATTCCTTTTCTGCGAAACACTAAAATAGGCAAAAAAACAGCAACTGGCACTGGGCCTCCGGGTAATAGGTTAGTCCGAAAAATAATATAAAAGAGCATATTAAAGCCCATTAAACATCCAAAACAGATAATATAATAGCATGGAATGACCAAAAATTATAGATACGTTGGAGACGTATCAGCATCCCCAAACTTAATTCCTGCTCGTCCTTGAGTAGGTAAATGATAAAAACAGATTTTTTTTATGTGGAATGCTACCTAGCATAATTTTCAATGTAATTCTCTTTATTGTGGAATGAATGTTTAGATCCATAAGATTCAAAACAAAAGTTTAATATTGATATAAAAACAATAATACTTCAAGCATACTAATAAAGCAATCATGTCTTCTCAAAATAATGTGGCCAAAGAAAGTTATCCCTACAAAATCATATAGTATGGCTGTGCTCTATATTCATCACACAAAGTATTTAATCATGCACAACCCCGATGACAAGCCAAGCAATTGCTTCATACTTTGATATTCTCAAACTTTTTCAACTTTCACGCAATACATGAGCGTGAGCCATGGACATAGCACTATATGTGGAATAGAATGGTGGTTGTGGAGAAGACAAAAAGGAGAAGATAGTCTCACATCAACTAGGCGTCTCAACGGGCTATGTAGATGCCCATCAATGGATATCAATGTGAGTGAGTAGGAATGGCCATGCAACGGATGCACTAGAGCTATAAGTGTATGAAAGCTCAACAAAAGAAACTAAGTGGGTGTGCATCCAACTTGCTTGCTCATGAAGACCTAGGGCATCGAAACGAAGTACTACACGCATGCTCCTAAGGGGATAGATTGGTAGGAAAAGACCATCGCTCGTCCCCGACCGCCACTCTTAAGGAAGACAATCAATAAATATAAATCATGCTCCCACTTCATCACATAACGATTCACCATACATGCATGCTACGGGAATCACAAACTTTAAAAAAAGTATCTCTCAAATTCACAACTACTCAACTAGCATGACTCTAATATCACCATCTTCATATCTCAAAACAATCATAAGGAATCAAACTTCTCATAATATTCAATGCACTTTATATGATAGTTTTTATTATACCCATCTTGGATGCCTATCATATTAGGACTAATTTTATAGCCAAAGCAAATTACCATGTTGTTCTAAAAGACTAATATAAGTGAAGCATAAGAGATCAATAATTTCTATAAAATAAAACCACCACCGTTCTCTAAAAAGATATAAGTGAAGGACTAGAGCAAAAAGTATCTAGCTCAAAAGATATAAGTGAAGCACATAGAGTATTCTAATAAATTATGATTCATGTGTGACTCTCCCAAAAGGTGTGTACAGCAAGGATGATTGTGGTAAACTAAAAAGCAAAGTATCAAATCATACAAGACGCTCCAAGCAAAACACATATCATGTGGTGAATAAAAATATAGCCTCAAGTAAAGTTACCGATAGACGAACACGAAAGAGGGGTTGCCTTCTGGGGCATTCCCAAGCTTAGGCTTTTGGCTGTCCTTGAATTTTACCTTGGGGTGCCTTGGGCATCCCCAAGCTTAGGCTCTTGCCACTCCTTGTTCCAAAATCCATCAAATCTTTACCCAAAAACTTGAAAACTTCACAACACAAAATTCAACAGAAAATCTCATGAGCTCTGTTAGTATAAGAAAACAAACCACCACTTTAGTGTATGATACGTCTCCAACGTATCTATAATTTTTGATTGCTACATGCTATATTATCTACTGTTTTGGACATTATTGGGCTTTATTTTCCACTTTTATATTATTTTTGGGACTAACCTATTAACCGGAGGCCTAGCCCAGAATTGCTGTTTTTTGCCTGTTTTGGGGTTTCGAAGAAAAGGAATATCAAACGAAGTCCAAACGGAATGAAACCTTCGGGAACGTGATTTTCTCATCAAATACAACTCGGGAGACTTGGACCCTACATCAAGACACGTAACAGGAGGCCACGAGGTAGGGCGCGCGCCTACCCCCGCCCCCCCAGGCGCACCGTCCACCCTCGTGGGCCCCCTGTTGCTCCACCGACGTACTTCTTCCTCCTATATATACCTACGTACCCCCAAACGATTAGAAACGGAGCCAAAACCCGAATTCCACCATCGTAACTTTATGTATCCACGAGATCCCATCTTGGGGCCTGTTCCGGAGCTCCGCCGGAGGGGGCATCGATCACGGAGGGCTTCTACATCAACACTATAGCCCCTCCGATGAAGTGTGAGTAGTTTACCTCAGACCTACGGGTCCATAGTTATTAGCTAGATGGCTTCTTCTCTCTTTTTGAATCTCAATACAATGCTCTCCCCCTCTCTCGTGGAGAACTATTCGATGTAATCTTCTTTTTACGTTCTGTTTGTTGAGACCGATGAATTGTGGGTTTATGATCAAGTCTATCTATGATTAATATTTGAATCTTCTCTAAATTCTTTTATGTATGATTGGTTACCTTTGCAAGTCTTTTCGAATTATCAGTTTGGTTTGGCCTACTAGATTGATCTTTCTTGCAATGGGAGAAGTGCTTAGCTTTGGGTTCAATCTTGCGGTGTCCTTTCCTAGTGACAGTAGGGGCAGCAAGGCACGTATTGTATTGTTGCCATCGAGGATAACAAGATGGGGTTTTCATCATATTGCATGAGTTTAGCCCTCTACAACATGTCATCTTGCTTAGGGCGTTACTCTGTTTTTTAACTAAATACTCTAGATGCCTGCTCGATAGCGGTCGATGAGTGGAGTAATAGTAGTAGATGCAGGCAGGAGTCGGTCTACTTGTCTCGGACGTGATGCCTATATACATGATCATACCTAGATATTCTCATAACTATGCTCAATTCTGTCAATTGCTCAACAGTAATTTGTTCACCCACCGTAGAATACTTATGCTCTCGAGCGAAGCCACTAGTGAAACCTATGGCCCCCGGGTCTATATCTATCATATTAATCTCCTACTACTTAGTTATTTCCTTTGCTTTTTACTTTGCCTTTATTTTACTTTGCATCTTTATCACAAAAATACCAAAAATATTATCTTATCATATCTATCAGATCTCACTCTCGTAAGTGGCCGTGTAGGGATTGACAACCCCTATTTGCATTGGTTGCGAGGATTTATTTGTTTTGTGCAGGTAAGAGGGACTCGCACGTAGCCTCCTACTGGATTGATACCTTGGTTCTCAAAAACTGAGGGAAATACTTACGCTACTTTGCTGCATCCTCCCTTCCTCTTCGGGGAAAACCAACGCAGTGCTCAAGAGGTAGCAGTGTACTATAATGAACTCATTCTTTATTTATATTGGTGTTAAACCTACTATATACCAACTTGTCTATGGTTCATACCCCCCGACACTAGCCATAGATTCATCAAAATAAGTAAACAACACACGAAAAACAGAATTTGTCAAAAATAGAACAGCCTGTAGCAATCTAGAGGTTTCTAATACTTCTATGACTCCAAAAATTCAGAAAAATTAGGATGACCTAAATAATTTGTATATTGATCTACTGCAGTTAGAATTGGTATTTTATCGCTCTCTGGTAAAAAAGTAAAATTATTCTCGTGAGCGCATACTTTCTGTTTTTTTAGCAAGATCAAATAACAATCACCCAAGAAGATCCTAAAGGCTTTACTTGGCACAAACACTAATTAAAACATAAAAAACACAATAATAACAGAGGATAGATGAATTATTTATTACTAAACAGGAACAAAAATAAAATTGGGTTGCCTCCCAACAAGCGCTATCGTTTAACGCTCCTAGCTAGGCATAAAGCAAGAATAGATCTAGGTATTGTCATCTTTGGTATGCAATCCATAAGTGGCTCTCATACTAGATTCATAAGGTAATTTAATTTTCTTTCTAGGAAAGTGTTCCATGCCTTTCCTTAACGGAAATTGGAATCTAATATTTCCTTCTTTCATATCAATAATTGCACCAATCGTTCTAAGGAAAGGTCTACCAAGAATAATAGGACATGTAGGATTGCAATCTATATCAAGAACAATGAAATCTATGGGCACATAATTCCTATTTGCAACAATAAGAACATCATTAATACTTCCATATGTTTCTTAATGGTGGAATCCGCAAGGTACAAATTTAGAGAACAATCATCAAATTCACGGAAACCTAACACATCACACAATGTTTTTGGAATCGTGGAAACACACTACAAAAGAAGACACATCCGTGACATTTTGGGCCCAACAAAAAAATTCTATCATACTTATGACACTTCTATGATGATAATTGTGACAAAACCCGGTATCATCATACATGTGGTGGGCTCCTACTTCTATGACAAAAAATCATGACAGAAAACGGGCTTTTCATCCTGGGCGGGCCGGAGACGCAGCTGCATGACATTCTTTGGGCCGTCCATGATGGAAAAAACCATGGTAGAAGCGAGGGCAAGGAAAATATCGGGGTGTTCCCGGTTACGGTGGGTGGTTGGGGCCAAGAGATGCGCGTTTCTCTCGTACACGCACGTGAGGTGTTGGCTCTAACTGAACCTGAGCAATTGCACTGCAGGCTACATGTTACTGAACCCAAGCGATCGATCGATGGCTGTTAACTGAACCCGATCGAGCGATTCCTTCGCTACTGCTGCTAATTGAAGCCGATCGATGCTGCCTCTGGATGAATAGTAAGAGTTGCTGGGGGGGTTTGGATGAACAGTTCCTGGTGGGGGTGGATGAACAGAACCCCATGGTGTTGCCTCTGGATGAACAGGGCCCCGATCGATCGAGCCGGTTGGGGCTGGATGAACAGGACCCCGTGGAGGGCAAGATGAACAGGACCACCCCATGGAGGGCTGGATGAAAAGTAGACTGTAGAGGGTTGGATGAATAGTAGCCCGTGGAGGGGTGGTTGAACAGGAGCCCGTGGAGAGGGCTAACTGAACAGTAGCCGGTGGAGTAGCGCGCGGAGGAGGCTGGATGAATAGGAGCCCGTGGATGAACAGTCGCAGGTGGAGGCTGGAGGCGGCCGACGGTGGATGAATAGTAGCCCGTGGAGGCTGGAGGGGGTCGACGATGGAGATCAACAGTATCCCGTGGAGTCCCGTTTTGCGGTACGCCACACCCCTCCTGATGAACAGGACCCCCGTTTCGACCGTAGCGCTCCAACATAAGTCTGTTTCCTCTGTTCTGCGGTACGCCACACTCCTCCTGATCAACAGGACCCCCGTTTCGACCATAGGAGGTCCATTTCCTCCGTTTTGGGGTATGCCAGAGCCCTCCCGATGAACAGGATCCTGTTTCGACCGTGGCCGGTCAAACACAAGGCCGTTTCCTCCGTTCTGTGGTACGCGAGGCCTCGTTTCCATCAGCTGTTCCGTCCAAGCCCTCCCGATGAACACGACAACGCATTCTGTTCCGACCCAGCCAGTTGGCACCCCATGAACACGATGACGATGTTGTTTCTCCGTTCCGACCCAGCCATGTACACAAGCCCTGGCCATATGTATGCGCGCGTAGGCGTTTGAGACCCTGCCCGTATGTACGTACGTGGCCGTATTTTCTTTCTTCTACACTGGCTGTTGTATGTATGTGTCCATGCTACGTCCGCACCTCTACTACGACACGTGCGCGCCTCTACATTGACCAGTATGTACGTACACGTTCGCGACCAGAATGACAACGCTACGTACGCTTCACCCAGGTGGGTCCCAGCAGTCAGGGGGTGAATCATTTTTTTTTGCCCGAGCGCACTTCCTTGCATGCGAAGATGTAGCCGTGGGTCCCAGTAGTCAGGGGAAACGTTTTTTTCGCGAAATACGGTGGCCCGTCCGGTGGGTCCCTGCTGTCAGGTGGAGGAATAATTATTTTGCGCGTAATAAGGAGGCACTTCCTTGCTGTGGCCATGGACACAGCTGTCAGCCTCTCCACGTACAGTCCACGTCCGATGGAAGCCATTCCTTGACCACGTTGACCACGCCGCGCCGAGAGCACCAGGGCGGTGGACGATGGCGAGGCCTGGGAAGGGGACGACGTAGAGCCGGGGAAGACGCGCAGTGGAAGTCCGCGCGGAGAGGAGTACGAGGGTTCACTGGTTCGGTTGCGGTGTGAGGCGGTCGTCGCTGCAGAATAACAGGGGGTGTGGCTGAGTAGAGGGATGGCCTGGCTAGTGGTGGGAGTAGTAGGGGGCGGTGAGGCCTCCGCGGCATCGCAGTCGGCCACGGGAGGCAAGAGCACGAGGCACTACCGGCGCTGGTTTGGGCGGCTAGACCAAGAAGACCAGAGGGTGAAGAAGCACTACGGTCGTTGGATGGACATCGTACGATCAATGGAGCTACAATCGTGCATATTGACTAAGTTGACAAAGCCCTCCATCCCTATCAACTTAGTAGGCCCACAAGTCAGCCTCCCACTATACTGGGTCCCAGCTAACAGGGGGAGTATTCATTTTTTTTGTGTGTAATAAGGAGGCACTTCCTTGCGTGCGAAGATATAGCTGGTGGATCCGAACTGTCAGCGGCAGTAACATTTTTTTCATGAAATACAGAGGCCCTTTTGGTGGGTCCCAGATGTCAGGTGGAGGAATCATTATTTTGCGCGTAATAAGGAGGCATTTCCTTGCGTGCAGCCGTGGACCCAGCTGTCAGCCTCTCCACGCATAGTCCACTTCAGATGCATGTCGGTCGTTGCCCACGTTGACCAGGCCGCGCCGAGAGCACCAGGGCGGCGGACGACAATGAGGCCTAGGAAGGGAATGACACGGATCCAGGGAAGACTTGGCAGTTGTTTCCCACGCGGAGGGGAGTACGACTGTACAAGGGTTTACTGGTTCGTCTGCCGTCGCCGAAGAATAACAGCAGGTGTGGGTGAGTAGAGGGATGGCTAGGCCAGCGATGGGAGTACTGTGGGGCAATGAGGCCTACGCAGAAGCACAGCCGGCCGCGGGAAGGAGGGAGCGGGCAGTCCCGCCGGCGCTTGTTTGAGCGGCTGGAGCAGAAAGAGCAGAGATTGAAGAAGCATGACGGCCATTGGATGGAAATCCAATAGTCACTGCTTTTGCGTCAACCTTTTTTTAGGAAAGCCTCAAATCTGTGGAAAACAGCATACATCCCATCTACCATTATTTCTAATAATTTACAGCCCATTTGCTAATCCTTAAGGTTTTGTTTGGGAGCCCATATTCTTTTTGTTAGCATTACAGCCCATATTGTGGCCATGGTTAAAAAATTATACGAAATTTTGCATATTTCGGTGCGGTCCGAACTGTTTTTAATCCCGAAATTTCAAGTCATGTTCAAACTGATTTTAAAAATAAATATATATCAATATAAAATCCAACAAATTTTCCACGCATAAAAATCAATGCAATTTAAAATCTCGAAATGAAAAGAAGAAATTTGAAAATAATTGCCGGTTTGATGTGTTTTAAAAATGTACAACCCATTTCTCATTACTGATAGGCCATTTTCTCGGCCAGCCGAATGCAGCTCTCCTCGTCTTGAAAGATTTGCAGCCCAACAGGCCTGACAAAGCGACTTACTTGGCAAATCACAAAAAAACTGGGCTATGGTCGTGGACCCAGCTGCGGCCGTGGACCCAGCTATGAGCCTCTCCACGTATAGTACTCTTCCGATGGAAGTCGATCGTTGACCACATTGACCACGCCGCGCTGAGAGCACCAAGGCGGTGGACGACGGTGAGGCCTAGGAAGGGGACGACGCGGAGCCGGGGAAGATGCGGCAGTGGATGCCCACACGGAGAGGAGTATGAGGGTTCACTGGTTCGGCTGCGGTGTGAGGATGTCGTCCCCGCAGGGCCTGGCTAGCGGTGGGAGTAGTAGGGCGGTGAGGCCTCAACGGCAGCACAACTGGCCATTGGAGGCAGGAGCAGGCGGTCTCGCCGGTGCTAGTTTGGGCGACTGGTGCAAGAAGAGCAGCAATTGAAGAAGAAGCAGGACCGTTCGATTCAAATCCAACGGTTAATGCTGCTAGAATCGTTTGTTGACTAAGTTGACAAGCCCTGCATACGCGTCAACTTAGTAGGCCCATAGGTCAGCCTCCCAACCAGTGTGCCCCAGATGTCAGTGGGAGAAATCATTTTTTTCACGTAATAAGGAAGCAGTTGATTGCGTGCGGCCAGCCCAGCGGAGGGAGTAGGCTGGGCTGAGGAAGCCTACGCGGCATCACAGCGGGCCACAAGAGGAGGGAGCAGGCAGTCCCGCCGACACTAGTTTAGGCGGCTGGAGCAGGAAGATCAGAGATTGAAGAAGCACGCCAGCCGTTGGATGGACATCCAACAGTCACTGCTGCTAGAATCGTGTGTTGACTGACAAAGCCTTGCGTAAACAAGTTAGCCTCGAAATCTGTGGCGTGTACAGCCCATTTGCTATTATTTTTATAATTTTTACTCATTTTCTAATTCATATGGAATTTATTGCAGCCCGTTTTCCATTTTTAGAATTGCTGCCCATTTTCTGGTCAGTACCAGGGTTGAAAAATTTAATTAAATATGTGGGAAATTTTGAAAATTCGCAAATTTTTGCTGAGGAAAAAAATATTCTTAATCCAAAAATTAGTAGCCATACTAAAACAAATTTAAAAATAAATTAGTACTATGTCATGTTAAATCCAATGAAATACTCCCTCCGTCCCAAAATTTTTGTCTTAGATTTGTCTAAATATGGATGTATCAAGTCATGTTTTGGTATTAGATACATCCATATCTAGACTAATCTAAGACAAGAATTTTGGGATGGAGGGAGTATAAGATATCAGTGAAGAACAAAACCAAAAAAAGAAACTAATATCCCATTTGCTATAAATTTTTTGGAATTTTCAACCCCTTTTGATATTACTTTTAACAGACACTGACCATACTCTTTGGCCAGGCCGGAATGCATCCCTCCTCGTCTTGAAAGATTTGCAGCCCAGTAAGTCGGAGAAAACAAATAGGCCTAGCGTGGACATTCTTCAAAAATAAATACTGGGCTACCTATTTTCCCAAAGAAAAAACTGCTGGGCTGGTCATGTTGTTAGACGGGCCACAGAGACAGCACAACCCAGTTTATAGCCTGCTCCTCTGAATTACTACTAAAAAAAGTTGTGCAATTCTTTCGTTAATTGACTATACGTTGAAAATGATGTGGGTCCCAGATATCAGCAGGGTGGATTAGAGTAAAAAATGAGGGGTTCATCTGAGTAGTAAAAGAGGCGCTTGCTTGTGTTCGGGAGTGGACCTGGTGGGTCCGTACTTTCATACTGACAACTATAGTCCTCTCCTGATTCACAATGTTGACAAGGACCGTTTCGAAAAAAAACTATGTTGACAGGGCCGGACGGCGGCGCCGCGGCAAGCGCACCAAGGCGGAGGATAAAGTGTTGTCGCCAATGTGCTAGGCTGGGTTGGACATTCTTATTGAAAAATAAAAATGAACCGGATCTATTTACGACGTTGACTACGATTGGCATGGGTCCGCTGGTTGCAGGGAGAAAATGCTGGGAGAAAGAAGACTGGTCGCTATCTTTGCTGAAGAATAATATCGACTGAATGTAACGACACTATCATAGGAAATAATATCCTCCTGTTAAATCATGAATTTAAAGAACTGGTGCATGAGCATTTAGCTTTATTTATTTATTTACTTATTTATGTTTAGGGGACCATGAGCATGTACCTGGGCCGGTTTCATGTGAGAGCCTCCCTTCTAGTTAATTATGGGCTTCTCTATTGGGCCTTCATCAGTGGGTTGCATGTTATCAACAAGTGGAAAATGTGTTCCATACGAAAAATAGTATGTGCTACGTACGGTACGGGGCACTAAAGGATCGAACCGTGCAACGACTTCCAAAACATTGTGTTTGTCGTTCTAACAACACATTTATTCAACCAACAGACAAAATATACTATTGATTGTATATTGAAAACAGCAGCAGCAACCAGGGCTGGGGGTGCAACAAAAGTAGTAAGCAGGCCAGAAGAGTGAAGACGCAGCTCTCTCTTCCAAACCAAACATCAGCCATCATTACAAAAGGGCTACCAAAAAAGAACAAGTGTATGCATCAAACTAAATAAAGATCCTACTACACCAAGTGTACGCATCTAACTAACTGGCTCAGTTAGACGTTACTATTTATTAAGCTGTGGAGATTGGCTGACGGCTTGAACCAGATGGGTGCCTGACGGGGGAAACTCCAGCCAACAGGTCGAAGTCTGATACTTGTGACCCTCTCTCCTACTTTGGGTTGTAGAGCGTGGCGGCACATATCAGGGTATGGTGCATGCAGAGACGCATGGTACGCTGTGTACACACAGTTTTGCCTGATGAACGAAACCGCACTACCATCATGATCCTTCCCGTCGGCTATCTCCTGGTTAATCGGATAATTCAGTCTGACAAACAGAGAGCATGTACCAAGGCTACTTACCAACCTCCAGTCAAAAATTCCTGAAGGCCTGGAGAAGCTGGGATCCTGCTCAAAGACCTTGCAGTGACTGTGATTGTATTCCGTGAAACAACACGTCCGGTACGTGCGAACGATCATAAATTGTTTGTTGTCGTCTGATCGAGCCAGGAACCACCTACAACTACGATGCCGCTTTTCTCTGAAAGGTTTTGGGATTAGGAAGGGTAGGGACACCAGGCGGCCTACAACATCATATCAAGTTGGAGTCAAATAATCCTCAAAAAAGTTGGAGTCAAATAAAAAAGGGCTCTTGATGTATTCAATCTTAAGAACAGCATGTTATGAGCATGAATATTTTTTCAGCAAATGTTGACAGTAATCTAAGCAAGCCATCATGATATCATAGGAAAGTAGCATACTGCTGTAACAGCCGTTTGTAGCGATGACTGGAGTAGGCTAGCAATACGTCCAGCCATAGAAGGAGTCGACTGCGTAAATGAAGCCCTTGTGTTCAATGGCATCAGAGAACCATGGAGGATGTATGAGACTGCGATGGACGTGCAGATTTATCCACTTACCGCAGTGACCTGTCAGATAGGCGAGGCCGCGGTTGAAGAACGCAATTAGCATGAAGTCTTTATAATTCGCAGATCTTGTGGGCACATGGCAGATTACAACCTTGAGCAAATCAAACTTGGTATCATGTTGGCTACTGTAAGATTCCGAGTATTCTGGGCTGTGGTGCCAAAGCAGTGTAGTGTTAATCGAAGGAAGCGGATCAATCACTGGGTGTAGACCTCCACGACCATCCAGCTGCCGCGACCGTCGACGAGCACCATCCAAGATGTGTTCATGCCGACCCAGTACGTACCGTTAATGTAGTTGAGGGTGACGGGGATTCGATCACAGTCAAGGGGGTTGATGCTTGCCATCCTACGATTGTTATGTTGCGTGACATGCCGTTTCTGAAGATCGGGCGGCATCAGCAAGAAAGGAGCTAGCTTAAAAAGCTCCGGCCTGAGGGCTTTGAGTAAACGGTATAGCCCCGACGAGCACGCAGCGAGCGGCATGGTACTGAGGTTGTCCACACGCAAAACAATGAGCTTGATTACCTCTGTGGGGAGCGAATCCAGCCACTCTTTCAACGGACGCTGCTCGGTTCTTCCATTGTTAGCGCTTGGGTTTCGGACGAGGGGGAGGCACCTTAGCGGGGATGGAAGATTGGACAAGGGGGGAGGCGCCTTAGCGGGGATGGAAGAGCGGACAAAGATGGAGAAGCGAATATGTGTTGTGGGAAGTGGACAGGTGATGATGACTACAGCACGCCGCTTGACTTACAAGACACATACCAGCAGCGTAGGGTCATATCGAAGTCAGACAACTTGCTTGAGTGATCACAGTATTGGTCCAATCATTGTTATATAAAAAGTAAACTGTTAGGAGTGAAACATAAGATATTTTTAGTGATACGTATATCAAAAGTAAACTATTTTCTTTCAAATTTGTGAATATGTATTATTCTACTTTGGATCTGTTGCAACGAATGGGCTCATTATTATAAAGGTTTATCTCTTGCATTCTCCGCAACCAACACCTAGTGTACTGGTCCGGGCCAGATGCTCGCAACGCGATGACCTAATTTCAAATTTTTTCCTAAACTTTATATTTTTATATTTTTTTTCATATATACTATACTTCTTTCGCTACTGTACTAGCAGTGGAACCCACAGAGTACTTAGAATACAGGATTAAGGATGGATTTGTTTCTTTTTAACTTTCTGTATGAATCTTTAGCCAGCCTGCAAGTCATGTACACTGTACTGACAGTGGAACCCATAGAGTACTTAGAACACAAGATTAAGGATGCAATTAACTTTTTTATAAAGGGAGAATCATACACGCAATTAACTCAAATGGATTGGGCGTGACTCTATTATTCTCCAATGGCAACCGGCAAATTTCCTCCCGCGGGCCGGAGTAGGTTTCTCGGTTTGCATGCGGGTTTAACGGAGGGGTTTGATGGAGGTGAGGAGGCATGTTCAGCCGGGCGTGCAGTGGACGGCGCAGTACTATTCGATTTGACAACTACAACTAGTGTATTACTAGTACGCGGGTACGTGCATAGCACGTGCAAAGTTCAATTCATGAAAACAGATCTCCCACGCTGATTTTTTCTTCAAAAAAGAAGTCCTTGAAAAGTCTAACAAATCAACAATTCTGTTCTGTTTGTATGTAAAGTTATCATGACAGCTATCCTAATTTAACTAATCAAAATGTCCTAGGTGTATAAGTCTTCCCTCCTTCTTGGTCACGGTGCACAACCAAAGATGACTTATTGACCTGGACGGAGGGAGTAGCGCAGTCTGCAAGCATATATAGAGAGAGACGTGTAGTGCGATAGTATATAGTAAAGTTTGTGGTATATGCACGTACTTACAAAATGCGTACGAATACACAAGGTTTCCAAACTTTCCCTTTTACATACTTAATTAAGGACGCTAATAATTCATGAACATTCGGGATTTATCATTTGCGTCCCAAAACTAATGAGATCGCCTTACGAAACAAAACTTATACTCCTACTAAAAGCCACAGTGCTCGCAGGAGCGCTTGCGGTGCGCCACGAGTGCCCTGGTGCGCAGCTATTTCCCAGCGCGCCGACACAACGCCTCTTCCTCAGCCTCGCAACTCGCAGGTGCTGATTGGCGGCTTGCCGGCGGGCGAGAACGATCTCACCGGTGTGGTGATCCGGCGCCAACAGGTACTCCTCCTCGCTGGAAGCGTGCACCCGGTCCACGTACCGCCAAGCGTAGATGAGGCGCTTGGGCCCGACTGCACTCAGCGCTTCGGCACGGGCGTCCTCCGCCACCCTCACGTCCCTCGCATGAGCCTTCTACCAAAGAGCCAATTGACTGACTCTCTCAGACGCGACATAGGCCTGCCAGGCAGCTTGTTCCATGGTGCGCTTCTCTTCCTCGGCCCTCTTCTCCGCCTCTATTTTGGCGTGCTCTGCTGGAGGCAAAGCCTCCCACAAGGCGACATCCATTTCTTTCCAAAGCTCCTCAAGGCCGGGGGGGCTCGGTGGGCGGTGCGGCGTTCTCCTCGTAGCGGGGAGCCGACGCATCCTCCGACACGTGTGCTGGCGAGATTGGGAATGTCGATGCGTCCACCTCGATGCATCGGGGCGAGGAGAGGAATGCCGACGCGTCCTCCTCGACTAGTGGCGGCGAGGAACAGAACGGCGACGCATCCACCTCGACGCGTCGCGGCGAGGAGCGGAACACCGACGCGTCCTCCTCGACTAGTGGCGGCGAGGTTCAGAACAGCGACATGTGACCGTCCGCGTGGTGCAGCGAGGGGCGCCTAGGGCTTGGGAGGGGCGATGCCATGGTGGTCGACGTGAGAGGGAGGGGAGGAGATAGCGATGAACGTGAACGTGAGCGGGGAGATAGCGATGTCGTGGGAGGCGCAGTATTTATAGAGAGCAATGGCACACCTACGTAAGATATGGACTGAGCTGCACTGACCTAACTGCAGGTCCAGTTGCATCACCGACATGGGCCAGACCCCTGTTGGGCCCATATGTAAGTGACCCAATGCACCTGTAGTTAAGTAACTGAAGCAGCGTCCCGGAAGATATGTTGCGTGATTAACGTAACAGCTACTCCCATCACATGCTCAGATTTCAAGGTGCATTAATTCATTGCATGCGAGGATTCTGAGAAACTTGACCAATGCATGTACTTCATGCATGCATGCATTGCAATTAATGCATTGGTAAACACAATTCTATGAGAAAAACAAGCACATTAATTGAGTGCTTTTACAAACCATGATAATTATTCCACCACTCATCATCTACCTTGGTTGGTGAGATTTTTGAATTGAGCCCCATAAACCGGAAAGGAGGTAGTATGTGAGCATATTTGTTGGAGTAAATTACTAGGGAGGGAAGGGGTGGAAATATTGCTGGTCACAACAGATTGGACGAGCACTGGGGGAGGAGAGTCATGCATGTAGATTTTTTCCACACGGGGTGGAGTGGTGGGACCGCCGGAGGGAGAAGGAGAGTCTTGCAGGCATATTGTTTCCACACATGGAGAGGAAAAGATTTGGAGACGAACAGGCTTCCTGCAGGTATGGGGAATGGTGCATAATAAGTCTCATCATGCATGCTGGGCTAGGTATAGTCTCAAGTCATTAAAAACATACACTGCCCACACATGTTCATATTTCAAGGTGCACTAAATTATTGGATGCGATGATTAAGGCTGGCCATAATGGTGGTATCTTAGCTGGTATCATGCACACGGGAATACCAAACATGCTGATTTGGTAAAGAATTAAAGAAGAGAGTGGGGTTAGAGTAACTAGTGTTCATGCATGCATTGGTAAACACATTTTTTGTGAAGAACTACAAAAACTATTCCATGCCTCTATCTTGCTAAGAGTAGGTGAAAATTTTGAATCGAGCCCTTTAAACAAGAAGGGAGGTAGTAGTGCTCTAATAGCTAACCTTGGCCCTGTTTGGATCCATGTGTTAGAGTTAGTTTGGGTTAGTTTGAACTCAACTAGCCCAAAAAAATGTAACCCACCCAAGAGGTGTTTATTTGGGTTAGTTCTTCTCGGGACACTAAAAACACATTTTTCTCTCGCTCTCCCCGCAGCAGATCCCTCCCCACTTCCTTGAAGCTTCTCATCCTCTCCCTCCCTCCCTCTCGCACCGCCCATGAAGGCACCTCGCCGTATCCACGCTCCATCTAGCCCTGTCGTCCAAAGACCTCTTTCGCTAGAGTTACTTCATGGTTAGTTCAGGATTAGAATCTTTAACTCATCTAACTCATCTAATAGTTGTTCTTATACTCATTATAATCAGTATTGTAGATATTGATATTTTTAGTATAAATTTGGTCAAACACTTTGCAAACGATTGACGGAAGTAAAAAGGACCAGAGGGTGTATCATGCATGTGGAGTAGGCAAAACAAAATGCTCATTTATAGTCGGTCGAAGTCTCAAAGGGCACGACCGCGTGAGGGAGGCGAAGGCCGTGGGAGGCGCGACGGTTGACGGAATTAAGTGAAGTTACCCATGCGCCGGCATGGTGTGCGAGCAGGTAGAAGCTATACCGTCAGGCCTACAATATGGGTCTAGTAGACATGACATCTACTGGGTCCCGCATAGTTCTCCAGAACTCTTTGGGGGCTTGTAGCCGTTTATCCACCGGGCAAGTCAGCAACCCCACGCCGTTCGCACACCCTACTCGTCCCCGTCTTCTACTAGTATAGTACCTTACAACAGTTCGCTCCCAATCATCCCGTCCTTTCACATTACACCAGTTCAACTTGTCCTAACCCTCCTCCAAAATCCATGGCCTCCCAAATCTCCATGGTCGCTGCTCAGTACCAGGTTAGAGCCATCACCGGCGATGAGTTCTTCGTCATCTACACACGTGGATCCATGACAGTGAATGCATGCCTTGCTCGCTTCCTACACATGTTCAACAGTTCAACGGATGGGTCGCTGGGCTAGATGTTGAGTACACCACAGTCCTACAAAGAGAGAAGAAACTAAAGGAGGCAGAGAAGAAGAAGCCCGTCGTGATCTAGGTTTGCGTACATAACGTGTGCTTGGTCTACCACATATGTCATGCCGACGTTGAGTGCTAGGATTTTGAGAACTTCCTCAAGGACGGAAGAGTGAAATTCGTTACTGTAGACTTTAGGAACGACAGGGATGTCCTGGGTCGGATAGGCCTCGTTGTAGGCCAGCCCTTCGATCTCCAGAAGGCAAGCCTGGTGTCCTCCTCTCAGCCTTCAATGCTGACCCTGGCAGCATCCATGATTGATCCTTCATACACTAAACTGAAGAAATCTCACCACAAGTTTCATCATGCATGGGAGTTGAAGACATTAGATGAACATCACATCCTGTATGCAGCAATGGATGCCTACCTTTGTTTAAATATCTATAAGGATTGGATGAAGAAGCAGAGCCCAGTGTCCAGTTCAAGCAAAGAAGCGTCGGCGAAGAGGAAGAGGGACGAGGACAAAGTCGAGGACATGGACTCGGACTCTGAGTAGGTGGCAGTGCCGTCGCTCATGCTGGTTCTACTGCAGTGTCAAGCGGACTAGTTACTTAGTTTATTTTCAAGGGTGTGTTGTGCTGAGGCCCCAGCAGAACTATGTTTATGTTCTTTCTCGTTATTTGAACTCTTTAGTATGTACAGTAGTACTAGTACTATGTCTTACTACTGTTCTTCTTGCTGTTGGTACTATTGCTCGTATCTTCATGTTCCTACTGTACTTAATACGTTCATACTAGTAGTATAATTTGGGACAGTCAATTTGTGAAAGAAGTTCAATGGAGCGAAGGAAGAAGACGGCAGAGAAGCTACCCCAATATCTATATTAGGGTGGCAGGGTGCCCATGATCTATCTTATGAGTGTTGGGTGTGGAATGCAGTTCGCCGGAAAAAAATGGATCGTGCCCGGGGTTAAATGGATGGCGGGGGTGGGAGGAGCATGGCGGTAGCAGGCGGTTCAGGGGAGGGCGCGGCAGCGGCGGCAGGTGGTTAGGCGTGTGGCGGGCTGAGAAGATGAACCGTGCATCAACTTCGGAGGTTGAAGAAGCCCTTCTAGCTATCCATGTTGCATCAAACGGCTCACAAGAGTCAACTGACCCAAATTGCTCCTTCAGATTGCAGGATCCACGTGGCATTCAAGGTCTCGAAGGTAGATTCCGTGTCTGCACCCGGTTTGCGGGCTCGACGCGCGCGCGACCGGCTTCCGCCGCGACAGCCACCATGAGCGCCTCCTCCGCGCGGGCGGAGACGACAATGACACACTAGTTCCTCCTCGCCGATGTGCTGGAGCACGCACTCGTCCTCCTCTTCGTACGCTGTGTGCATTGACGTGGCTCCACCAGCTGCTCGCATGCTTGGCAGCACTGCGGCATTGCGAGGAGGGACTGTAGACGACGTGAGCGGGCGAGCCTTCGGCTTGGCGGTGACACGGCGGTGATGGGCGAGAAATTGTTGGCCGGAGTAGGCGGGCACCGGCATGCGCAACGGCGGCGGCGGCATATTGATGAGTGTGTGTATGGGAGCTTAGTTTAGTTTTATATATGGTTGGTCAAACTTAAAAGAAAACCGTATTAGTACACGTAAACATTAGACTTAGGCAGCGCTTTTATTAGTTACCACAACCACGATACGGAATCCTGTGCAAGTGCATGAACTGCGGCCGCGCGGTCGATTGAACGGTGTGTCACCGTGTCGCGCTCGAAGGACATCCAGCGAACCTCTTTGTGTGTGTGAAAACAATCCCCAAATATTACTCAACTTTTTTTCCTGGAAAAGTTCTTGACTCTACAATATTTCCAGATATTTGAATTTAGCTCCAGTTCATGTTTATTTGGATTTGGACGTTTTAGGTGCGCCCTAGTTTTTTTAATACTGATTTTGTGTGTGTGATCGAGAGAGAACGTGTGTATGTGTCCATATGTGTGTTGTGGCGGAAGGGCAATGTGGAGATGGTGTGCGTGTGATAGAGACATAGAGAGGTGTCAATGTGCAAATGATCATGCATGAGTGAGACATAGATAGATGCTGATACATTGTGTACTTGTGTATACATGAGAGAACGGTCTTCTATTTTACTTTGTGTGTGTGAGAGAGAGAGAGAGGAGGATCCGTCACACAACAACCATCTCTCTCGATTCGTCCGTCCCTCGCACGATCGCATGTAACACATGCATCAACGCGCACATTTTGACACCCTCACCCGGCCCCTGCCCACCTCAAGGCCCGCACATCGCTCTCTATCCCGCACGCACAATCTCTTCGTGAATACCCTGTTTAGCATGTAGCTTTCCGTCACATACACACACATTTCTCTCCTTAGGTTTGTTTTCTCTCAGTATCTGACACACACACACACACAACACAGCACCCAGCACACACACACACACCCTCCCCCGAGCACACAACTCATCCCCATCCAAGGTTATATGGTGACCACTCTCGCTTGTGCTTCTCTCCACCCCAGCATGCACAACACCTCAATCTTCAAAGAGGGCATCGAGGAGATCAAAGACGGCGATCACACTGCGCTAGAGAATGCGGGGCCATTTGGAAGCAGGATGATGTGACGACGGCTGACTGACTCCTACCCCCATCCTCTCTCTCGCACAAAATTACCAATCCCTCTCTCCCCCGCACAAATTTATCGATCCCTCAACCCACGAGATCCTTCCCCACTCGTCCATGTTTTTCCAGCTCTCTCATCAAACCTGTTGTCTCTTCTCCTTCCACGTGTACAGAATCCGGATGCACACGCATCTCACGTATATTACATGTCTCCATCTTTCTCACAGACCTAACTTCTTCCTCTCTCTTTCTCTCTCTATCTCCCTCTCTCTGTTTCGTTAGGTTTGTCTCCTACTCTCTCATCCAAATACATACAGTATTTCCCGCCCTATCTGCTCCATCTTCGCAAGCTCTCTCTGCACGTTTCATTCACACATTGGGATATGTTCATAATGTTGCTTTTATAATGGCTGATGTAGAGTTATTGTCGGTTTTGCTGCATCCTACAAAGTAATAACTATGAAATGCATTTTGATTGTCATTTGACTGGGATTATGTGAGTTTGAGCATGTTGTGAAGTATTATAGACCTCGTATACATCTTGGAATTCGACAATGATTGTAACTATTGAATTGTATAGACCATTACATTCGAAGTCAGTAGCCTAATATATTTATTTCACAATTTCAACAAATGATTAATTCACTACATACTAAGAAAACAAATGTGTACACCCTCCGTTTTTATTTAAGTCCCCGTATTAGCATTGGTCAAAGTCAAGTTTTGTAAACTCTCAGAAAGTTTATAACAAAAAAATTAACATATACAATAACAAATAAATACCATTAGATTCATTATTGAATGTACTTTCACATCATACATATCTGTTATGGTAAATGTTTATATTTTTCTATAAACTTGGTCAAACTTTAGGAAGTTTGACTTCGGTCAAACCTAATATGCAGAGTTTACTAGTACTACTCGCTAGTTGCTTAGCCGAATCACCCAACACGCCACACGGGGAGTTCAGTGTCACAAAATTTTGAGGTCGGCAGGAAAATCTCCCGCAACCCTGATTCGATCTGTGGGAAGTTACCATCATAGCCTTCGGAACAGGCCTACGGATGACAGTTGGTAGGGGGCTGTTTTCGTAACTTCAGGTTCACCCTACCCAGCAAACCCCACCCCGGCACCCAGAGTAGTACACCTGAATACTCCCCATTTTCTATCCCCGCCGCAAAATAGACTTCTCCACGGCACCGCAGCCTTCGTGCTCCTCCCCTTCTACATCGGCGCACTCGTCCACCGCAGCGCATCTGCCTCATCGACGACCTCATGCGCCGAACTGGAGCTGGTCCACCGTCATCGTCGTACATGGAGCCTCTTCCCCGGCACCATCTTCCACGATCTCGGATCTGCTTCTCGGAAGCCGACACCGAGCGCAAAAGCACGACCGTTGTGGACAATGAACTGACTCCCGTTGCCGACCATGACTCACAGAGGCTGCCGCGACCATCGTTCTCCTCCTCGATTGGTAATGTGTGTATTGAATCACTTAGCAGTACATGTGTGGTTCCAATGTTGTTTGTACCTACCCTTCAAATTTCTTGGGTGCTATTGTTCTCGTAAAAGTAATTGGTTATAGCCTCCATTTTTCTTGCCATGTTGAGATTTTAAAACCATGAGTGTGAACATGCAGAGTAGTAATGAATACCAAACATGGGATATTGGGGACATCTTCAAGGAGCATGGCAAGTTAAAGAAGAGCTACACCGAACCTGTAAAACGAGCTTTGGTAAGTAACACCCTTTCAATTACTTTCGTTTAGCCTTGTGTTCTTCGATGTGTATATGTTGTAGTTTCTGTTTATCTTAAGCCTCATGTTCTTCGATGTTTCATAAGAAGAGTCTTAATCGTCCTAATGCTTTCGTTTTTAGCTTGATGAAGGAAGTGGGTGTTCTCACCTTGGAGTCTATTTTCATTTACTTTTTCCTTTTGATTTCACTTCTCCGAGTTTTGTTTATCTGGCTTCTACTAAATGGATCTGGGTTGCTCTAAGTATTGATCTAAAAAAGAAGTAACTTCATGTCAGGATGCAGTTCCTGCAAGGAGGGAAGTATGGTCAACCTCGAGATCATGTTTCCAGAATGAGGCTGGATTACACACAAGGTGCCAGTTCCCTAATGATGTTGCATTAGACACAAGGTGCAAATTCCCAGATGATGTTGGATTACACACAAGCCAGGTGGAGTTGTCAGCTGTTCATGTCCTCGTGGCTCTAGTAAAGGCTGAAAGAAAGAGGGCAGCAGCCCTTGAGAATGTAGCTGAGTTCCTGAAGAAGCAAAAAGAGCAATCAGATGCTATCTTCACCCATGCCAAAGAAGAGATGGAAGAAGCCAGAAATAAGCTAGCAGAGGCAGAGCAGGCTAGGCATCTCCTGCTATCTAAAACGGTTGTCAATACAAAATTTCCTTCATAGTACCTAGGTTCAAATGTTTATCCATTCAGCATGCCTGTTGTGATGTCCGTGCATCTACTAATGTGG
Source organism: Triticum urartu (assembly GCF_003073215.2). Lineage (NCBI taxonomy): Eukaryota > Viridiplantae > Streptophyta > Magnoliopsida > Poales > Poaceae > Triticum > Triticum urartu. The sequence goes on along the minus strand of NC_053023.1, from coordinate 434,264,093 downwards.
CACAAATTTTTTTTGCGGGTCATGTAATAAAAGCAATTACTTTCCAAACAATAACAGACGAAGCACTGGACATGGTATAGTTCACGCGCAAGCCCGACATTCCAAGTTCAACTTCCACATCAAACTCATGTTCACAGATATCTCCACATTCATACATAATGTCCACAACCATGGTTCACTTCAAATCCAAAAAAATTTGAGGAGAGTTATGAATAAAGAAAAACCTCTAGTTCCTGCTACCAGTGTGAGCACAACAAGTCAAGACCATGCGTAATTAATTATATTTTGGTCATTTTTTGTGTTCAAAAATGCCGGCCGGCTCGCGGAAGGACATGTTGCCGGCACACGCGCGGATTCAATGAAGGCGGGCGGGGAAGTCTGAAGCCGGTTGCATGCGGCAAGGAGGCGTGTTCAGCCGGGCCTGCAGCGAGTGGGGCCCTCTTGGCCAGCGCGCCGGTTCAATGCCTGCGCTATGAGAGGTCGCGTCCGTGTCAGATCAATCACTCCCTCCAGTCCTTTTTTGTTTTCGTATAACAAAATCTCGTTTTCCATTCACATTTTACAAGTAAAATTTGTTGACAAACATTGACCCAAAATACGATGGGGACTAGTAAACTAGAACGGAGGTAGTAGTTTTTTTAATCAAAGAAGGGTTTCCCCCTTCTGATTTTCATTACTGAAAACCAACATCTAAATCTAAACCATAGTATTTGCCCTAGAACTACCAGGTTCAACATCTCGCAACATAAACCCATACAACCATACGCCAAGGAGGTATGTAGTACTATGAATTCCTTTTTCGCTCCATACCAATCATTCTAAAAACTACTTAGTACTTATAACGCGCCATTGAAAATCAGAACTCTTGACCCCGCTAAAAATGATATTTTAAACGTGGCTACTCGATCTGTGGCAACTGGCGAGCCACCGCCTCCAAGTCGTTCACCTGTGGTCCCGACCATCAACTCCTACAGATCAAATTATCACGCGAGCTGACTATTCCTACAAAGGTGCGCTCCACCACGTACCCGGTACGCGCGAATGCAGCAATCGTGCACCTAGGGTTTTAGGGTTTATTTGTTAACGTTGCCTTTATGTAACACTCATGTGTGCGAGACAGCGAGAGACTGACTACGTGTGTGCGCCTCTTCTCTTCGTATATGTACTCCACCGTTTGTCTGGTGTCCAAAAAATTATAATAACTACTAGCAATGTGCCAATGCATTGCCACAAGATCAGAGTAGATTAATACATATTCACCGATTTGATAGAAAAAAGTCTAGTTTTGAAATATGTATATCACTAAAAAATGTTATGTTTCACTCAAAATATATTCCTTTGGCGGTTTTGATAAGATAAGGGAGGAATGTTATTGGTTTCAAGATTCGAGAAGTGGTGTATGTCTAATTTCTACTCTTACTAGCAAGATGCTCGTGCGTTGCACGGAACATCAAGATCTTGTGGGAGAAAAGGATGAATGAGGGAAGGCCTTATCTACAAATGTGGAGAGGAGTGCGGGTAAATTGCCATAATTTTGTTCCTATCCGTCAGATATAAATCGGACGGCCTATATTGCAGGATGGCAGGCCCACCATCATCACCAACTCTGTTTTTTATCCCTACTCTTATAAAAAGCATAGTCGGTGATGATCGTGTGCCTGCCATCCTGCAATATATCTATATCTGACGGATAGGAAGGAAACTATGGCAATTTTGCAAAAAGATACCCACACCCCTCTCCACACTTGCAAATAAGGCCTTCCCTTGTTCATCCTTTTCTCCCACAAGATAAACTACTCATAGAAATGCATCTTCATGTTCCGTGCAATGCATGGGCATCTTGCTAGTTGTTGCAAAAAGCCCATGTGTGTGAGAGAGAGAGGGAGAGAGGAGGAGGAGGACGGATTGCATGTGTGACAAAGACACAAAGAGTTGTGTGCGAGAGGTCTCAGCTTAAAATGAGGCGATAGTGTGTGTGTGCACGATCGAGAGGGCGTGTCTCAGGAAGGGAAGAAAAATCTACATAGATACAAAGAGCGGGAGAGAGACATGTATGCGATTGTGGAAGCATGAGTGTCCGGGTGTATAAACCTATCTAGAGGCTAGTCGATAAATGTTTGTGAGAGAAATATGAGTCGGGGGTGCGAAAGCGAGAGTTTTGTGTGTGTGAGAGAGAGAGAGAGATGGTATTCGGGAAGGGGAGTGGAAGCAGGAGTTGTGTGTGTGTGTGAGAGAGAGAGAGAGGGGGGGTTTGTCTGATCGGTAAACAAATGAATAATGTCAGTCTGGGATGGAGACGAAAAGGAGACCGCAACAAATGTTGTGTCTATAGGAGAGAGGGAGAGAGAGAGAGTAATTTTAGTGGTATGATTCATATCTAGAGACATATAGGTGTGTGAGAGAATCCCATAGAAAGAAAGACAAAGTGAAAGACGAGTGGAGACTGTGTGTGTGGCGGTGAAAAAGAAAGCTTAGGTACCTAGTGATATGAGAGAACGGTATAGACGTGAGAGATAATGAAAACCGTGTAATGTATAATGATAGGGAGAGTGTGACACTTCTCAAGGGAGACGTCGACAGACCATGTTTGCGAGGATAGGAGAAACATGAAGTGAGCGTGCGGGTGAGCTGGAGAAAAGAGAGTGATAGCTACATGAAGGAGCATGCATGCGAGAGAGATGGGCGTGAAAGGAGTGAACATAAAAGGGATTCAAATATTTCAATTCGAGATGATGATGATGATACATGTAATCCATACTCGAACCAAAATTGATCTATCAAACATGCATACTCATATGAATTCACGCGCATCTATGTTATTTAATATGTAGATATTACTGATCCATACATTTTAGTAGAACATAATTTGGTTTAATTTTTTGAATTCAACCTTATGATTTTGAGATCATTGTATTTGTAAATCATATTATACATATAAAGGAGCAGAATTCTTTGTTGTGCTTTTGAAACTATATATAAAAAATGATGTATATAGAATTTTATTCCAATCGAAAATGGATCCTGCCCGAAAAAAATAGAATACAAACGGGATTCGAATTGAGTTGGCACGGTAAACATGCACTCTGCAAATTCGAACGAAGTGGGGAAAGTCGCAGTAACCACCCAAAACCAAAATCTGCGAGATGGAAATTACTACTGCCTATCCCTGCCTCGCAAAGCCTATCTGCTCGATTTATATAGGTTTCGATAGGGGTAGGTTTTTAATTTCACTCAAACGTGACATAAGCGCCTCTCACCTGGATTTATACACGGTGGGCGCCAAAACACAGTGTGTCCTCGGCCGAAATCGACTCCCTCCCCGATTCATACACGGTGGGCGCCAAAAACAAACTCTCGTCGGGAAATATTCGATGTATGCGAGATTACCGTCCTATCCCCGACCGACTAATATTGCTGTGATGTAGAAAATTTGAAACGGGGGCTAAGTTTGTAAATTTCCTCGCATTTGAGACAAGCGCGCCCTGAAGACATGGTTCCCCCTTCCTCTCCACCTCCATTTCCCCATTCGTACTCTGTGGGTGCCAAAACACCCTCTCCACCCCAGGCTCCTCCGTCCGCCACCCCATCCACCGCTGTCCTCCTCCACCATGCCAGAGCTGATACCCCGACGTCACCGTCCATTACAAGAGATCGACCTCTCTCATCCACGGCTTCGGACCGGGACCTTGCATCCTGTCCTCTCGCTTCATCCCCATCGTCGTCCACCTTGCCGACGCCGCTCCTACGACCGTCTCGTCCACCGTGCCCTGCCGCCACCGTCTACCCTCTTAGATCTGCTTCCACGCCGCCGACAGCCCTCGCTACCGCGGCACCATCAAATTCTCAGCAGATGCATACACGGCGCCACACCAGAGGTGGTACTCTTTCGTATCTGCTCAACTTATTTATCGCAGCAAGAAAATAGATCGCCAATGCTTGACTCTGATTTCTTGTCCATCACTTACTTGCTAGTTGAAAGCAAACATTGGTCGCGAAGTTGCCTTTATCCGGTTTGCACCTTCAGATCCGCCATGGCATGCTCAACACTATACTCCCAATGCTTATGGTTTCCCCCTTTTATATTCCACACTAGTTAAATCATAGTAGACTAAATTTCAAAATTGGGTCAGTCGATTTTTCAGAGCTCGCCGGAGCTCACGGGTGCGAACGAAGGGGCTCGGGTGGGGACTTTGGTTGTGGGGGCGGTGGTGGGGCCTCGCCGAACGAAGAAAACTCGACGCGGGTGGGGGCGGGGTGGGGGTGGAGTGGCGGAGGAACATAGGCGGTGGGGGCCGGTGGTCCGGCCGGTGGCCCGTGCGGTGTTCTGTATGGGAAGAATCAGAGACGAGGAAGAAGAAGGGTTAGGAGACGTACGATCTTCATCCAACCGCCTGAAATGGTCGACTGACCCAAATGACAAAAGTCACGCGACTTGCATGTAGACATGCCTTTATATTCAGTACCATCATCGTACCTGCTTAGCACTGCTCCTGAATCCATCAAGCTAAACAACGTGCCACTCATAATTCCAAACTTGTTGCTCAAGTACGAATCTGATATGATGTTGATATTACTAAAACAGATAACATTTAATTGGTCAGCTAATGTTCCTACTTTACTTTCGAAAAAGCACGTGCACCACATATAGAGAGACAGCAGGGAGTTGCTTTCTTAATGCGCTCTGGTTCATCATGTGTGGGCACTGCGCAACGAACATTTTATTATCCAAAATCTGCTTGCTCTTCTTTAGCATGTTCCTCTTCCGTTCTTCCTTAATAAGTACTCTCTCCATTCCTAAATACAAATCTTTGTATAGATTCCACCATGGATTACATATGGAGCAAAATGAGTGAATCTACACTCTAAAATGTATCTGGATACATCTGTATGTGATCCATAGTGGAAATCTCTACCAAGACTTATATTTTGGAATGGAGAGAGTATGATAGTGGTACAGTATGTTCCTTGTAGTGAAGATGAGCAGGGACATTTGCAGTGTAGAGGTCTATATGGTCGGTTGCTATGGACACTTTGAACTCTTCGGGCCTCTTTGATTCGTAGGATTTTGTAAACATGGGAATAGGATTTGTAGTGGCCTTCCCACTTGAATCCTATAAGAATAGCAAGGAAATGCGGGGAGCTGTGTCGCCTTTGAGAGTTACACTGATATTAATAGTACTGCACCTTTAGTTGAAGAGAGCTGGTATCTGAAGCCTTTCTAGCCGTACTGGCAATACTAGCACATATATTCCGGCAAGTTCCACTTTGCTGATTTTACTCTGATGCTTACGGTTTTCCCATTATATCTACACTATGATCTGTGTAGCTGCTTTGTCTCGCACTAGCAGCGGTCCACTCTTGAAGCTAAACATCGCAATGACTTACAAAATTGGCACCAAGGCATTGAGTGCCATTCTAGATGCAATGAAACTCATACGCTCACCACCTGTTGAGTCTTGTTCAGAATATGATCCTAATGATTATTCTAACCTCAAGGAGTCAAAGGTAGATGGCATGTTCTGTTCACCCATCAAGGTGCCTGTTCTAATTTGGCAAGGTTTTATTGATTTCGCGTATCTTGCATATGTTGTCTTGCATTTCTTCTACTTTGTTGCACTGCCATCTGCTTAGTTTACTCATCATGTATGTCGAGATGCCATGCCCATCCATTATCAATACATTTTCCATCTATTATCATACCATGTTTTTTCACTCAAATGATGTTCTTGTGCATCAGACATCAAAAAGGAAGAGGGTGATTGACGAACTTGAAGGAGCACCAGCAAAGTCCTTGAAAAACGTGGTTGTGCCGGAGAAATCAGGTAGCACCCCACTTATATTGGTTGTACAACCAGTGACACAAAACATAGGACCAACTCCAGCAGACTGTACCCATACTTCACTGGCCACACCACTAGTCGCACCACACAGGACCTGCACTCCAGCAAAAGGTATGTCGATTCCAGTTGCCATAGCACCAGCCATACCATAGAAAAATCTCACTCCAGCAAAAAGTACAGCAAGTCCACCAGCCGAAGACCTATCCCAACTGCAGAGATGACCAATTCCTGCAGATTGGAACCCCATTCTTGTTATTCCTAGTTTAAAAGACAATGCTTTCAATGTTGTAGGGATTACGTGCATATATTCCCATCATGGGAAGATTATAGTGAATACAAACACCATTTCACATCTTTCTGTCCCACTTATGTGTAAGTGCTATTATTCATGGTGATCATTTTCCTGTTTTCTGCTGATTGAACACATCAATGATTTACATTACATTGTTGTAAGTAGGCGATGGTCAATCTGAATAGTCATGATGAGAAAAGCTTGCTTGCACTTATCAAGGAAGCATTGCAGCAGTATTAGTGTTACCTGAGGAAATCACACTTCGATGGCAAGTCTATAAACAAATTTTTGGTGAAGTCTCATGTGCTAAATTTAGAAGACATTGAATGGAAAAACCTTGTTATGCACTGTCCTTGTTCCGTGGATGAGGTAATGTCTATGATACCGCATGACAATTTGAACTTCTACTTTTTCACATATGCCTTACAGATCTTTTTTGCAGGAAATTTGCTCGAAAAAGAATTTTGGTTTGAAAAGAACGACAGGATATCGCAAATATGCCGCCCACTGCTTTTCTCTTGTTAGTACCTGTTGTCCTGTATCACTGTACTTGCATACATACCTGGTTCATTATGTGACAGCAATATGCATGATAGCTTGCTTATCAATTGTTCGCTCCAAATTATCTGATCTGTATGAATGGTTACATCAGTGTAGAATATATCCAATGCCAATGAATTTTTTAGCTCTTCATTGTTCTTGTAAGTACCTGCTGTCCTTTATCAGTGTACTTATATTGACAGGTAGTTATTCATGTACCATCACTCTACAGCTTATTTTCCTTTGCCCTCCATTTTCTACACATAAGATCTATATTTACTCTTACCATAAGGTTGGATAACACCGATGGTACTGAAGAAGTTTAGCTCTACATTGCTCTTGGCTGTACCTTTTCCTGTATCCCTGTACTTACATTTATAGCTACTTGGTTATGTAGCATCACTCTTCATCTTATCTTAAATATTCTCCATTTTTTCTTATATTGTCACATCTATATTTACTCTTAACATAATGTAGAATAAAGGCAATGCTTATGAAGAAGATTTTGTGGTGAACTTCTTGAATTGCCCCCCCCCCATTAGCATGGACAAGGGCTTTATAGAGCATGCCTTCACCAATAATGTAAGTTTGTCCTTCTCAAGTCTTCAAACTTTGTTGTGTATATTTCGTTACGCATGACTGCAATAGCTGTTTATTTTTGGTGTTTGCATTAAATTGCATGTTTAAAGTTTATTATGTAGTTCATAAACAAAAGTTTGTCCTTCTCAATTTAAGTTTTCAGTTGTACAACCAAGTTCCTTCTTCATACCATGTAAATTAAACTATACAGAGCAAGTGATCTTCTTTTGCACTGCATGTATGCTTCTGTTCTTGATCCGTAATCCAGTGCTGCACTATAGCACAATGTCATATTCTGCAATGTCTTAACTATGAACAATGTCATATCATTCTACTATTGTTTAAACATCTCTTTATTTGCCAATCTAAAAGGGATAAATTGACAGCACACTAACCATTGATGCTTATGAGTTCTTGATCTGTAATCGAGTGGTGTCGTGAAGCTGCCAACTCCTTCACAATGTCATTTCCTGCCGTGTCTTGACATGAACAATACCATATTCTGTTAATACAACTTTAAATTATGTCACTTTATTGGTCAGTAAGAAATGTGATGAATTGTCATCACTGATACTTTTATGTGCAAAACATGTCATCTGTCTGCTTGTTTATCTTTCAGAGTGAGGAGGATATAAGTGTTAAGCAAGTGCAGTCTCATCAGCTTGCTCGGCTACTTGCAGGGCTAACCTTTCTTGAACTCTATTGAAGTGTTGTCGGTTTTGTATATTATTTTGTCGGCGTGTTTAGTTGCACTGGTGGCGATCTTTGATGCCCCGTGTATGTAATCTGCTATCTGCTTGTGCTTTATTATCATAGTGGCGAACTTTGATGCCTAGTGGATGTAATATGCCATAATTTCTTTATTGTATAGTCTAGGTTTTTTCTTATTCACGATGCTGCAGTTATTTTACTCTATATATATCATGTCTTCGTAGTAAACCGGCCAAACCGTAAAATTATGGTACATAATCGGGCCATCATGCAATCACGATGTATGATCCACATCATGGGCCCCGTCATCTTGGTCCGTTAGAAGGCCTAAATGTAAACTGACCCACTAGTAGATTCGGGCCTTTAATAGGCTGAGTAAACCGACAACCCTCTTTTCGCAAGAAAACTCAATGGCTTTTAGGAGGCTCAGAAGTAGGTTGGGCCTGAAACGTGGCGAACAGCTCACGGGCTGGTAGCAGCCCGAAATGGACCCCGGCCCATGATTGTGCCAATCAAATCACGGGCTTTTGACAGGCCAAAATTGTCTCGGTCCTTGTTTGGCCCAATCAGATTATCGGCTGCGAGCAGGCCGTATGCAAACCGGGCCGTAGTTAGGCCCAACTATATGACGGGCTTTTAACAGGCCAAAATTAATATAGGGCTGAAATGTTAAACGGGCCCTTAACAGGCCGAAACTAATATCAGGACGAATTACTAAATGGGCCTTTACCAAGTGGGCCCAAAATCATAGCGTCCAGTTGACAGGCCAAATCTGATATGAGCCATAATTTAGCCCAAAGCCTCTTAAAGGGCCGGACCTGATCTGGGCCGTAATTTCGCCCAGAACGTGGTAGGCTTTTAACGGGCCGGATCTCATATGGGCCATTGTTAGGCCCGGAACGTGGCAGGCCATTAATGGACCGGATCAAATATGGGCAGGCATTTGGCCCAAAACATGGTAGCCAGTTAATGGGCCGGCCTACTAGGGTCCTCAAAATCTTGTGGGCCTACAACTGGGTCGGCCCATTAATGTCGGCGAAATCTTGTGGGCCTTTAGCTAGGCCGGACCATTATGGTCCACAAAAATCTTGTGGGCCTTCACCTGGGCCGAACCATTATGGCCCACAAAAATCTTGTGGGCCTGTACCTGGGCCGGCACATTATGGCCTGCAAAATCTTGTGGGCCTTTAGCTGGGCCAGCCCATTATGGTCTGCAAAATCTCATGGGCCTTTAGCTGGGCCGGCCCATTATGGTCCGCAAAATCTTGCGGGCCTTTAGTTGGGCCGGCCCATTTAAACTTTATGGGCCACTTTTGGGCCGGTCCACATGTCAACATATCATAGCCGCATCTCGCCCATTGGATGAGTGACACCTGTGCCAACGTGGAGCTGACATGTGTTTCCGTCAGCCAATCCGAATTTTACACGTGGAAAATCCCCATTGGTCCGGGCTGATAACGGGTTATCAGATCCAAAACCGGACCCGATAGCTTAACGGTGTTCCTTTACGGTGGATGCCACGTGTCGGTCACCCTTGACGAAAGCACTTCTGTGACGCGCGATTTATCTTCATGGAAGTGGACACTTCCATGATGATAATTTTGGTAATGTCATGTAACACTTCTACGACAACACATGTATGACTATCTTGATTCTGTCATAAAATTGTCATGGATGTACATGCATGACAGAAAACGTGACCTACTGTGACAAACACGTATCATCACGGAAGTGTATTTTTTTGTAGTGACACTAGCACCCAAATCACATAAAGCATAGCATTCATGATATTTAATCGTAATTTTAATTGTAGGTTCCCACTCATCATAAAGTTTTCTAGGAATAGAAACTTCTAATTCAAGTTTTTCTTCATAAGATTTCATTAAAGCATCAACGATATGTTTAGTAAAAGCTTTATTTTGATTATAAGCATGAGGAGAATTTAACATGTATTGCAACAAGGAAATACAATCTATCAAAGAGCAATTATCATAATTAAATTCCTTGAAATCCAAAATAGTGGGTTCATTGCTATGTAAAGTTTTGACCTCTTCAATCCCACTTTTACCAATTTTTGCATCAAGATCTAAAAACTCCGAATCACTGGGACGCCTTTTAACTAAAGTTAACTCATCTCCAGTCCCGTGTTTATCAAGATTCATATTGGAAAACAAAGATTTAATAGGAGACACATCAATCACTTTTATATCTTCATCATTATTATCATGAAAACTAGAAGAACACGCTTTCACAAAGCAATATTTTTTAGCATGCATCCTAGCGGTTCTTTCCTTGCACTCATCAATGGAAATTCTCATGGCTTTGAGAGACTCATTGATATCATGCTTAGGTGGAATATATCTAAGTTTCAAAGAATCAACATCAAGATAAATTCGATCCACATTCCTAGCCAACTCATCAATCTTAGGCAATTTTTCTTCAAGCAAATCATTGAAAGTCTTTTGCGAATTCATAAATTCTTTAACACTAGTCTCAAAATCAGAGGGCATCTTATTAAAATTTACATAAGAGTTGTTGTAGGAATTACCATAATTATTAGAGGAATTACTAGGGAACGGCCTAGAATTAAAGTTTCCTCTATACACTTTGTTACCAAAATTGTTCCTACCAACAAAATTCACATCCATAGATTCATTATTATTCTCAATCAAACTAGACAAAGGCATATCATTAGGATCAAAAGAAACACTCTTATTAGCAAACAATTTCATAAGTTCATCCATCTTTCCACTCAAAACATTAATCTCTTCTATCGCATGAACCTTTTTACTAGTGGATCTTTCGGTATGCCATTGAGAATAATTAACCATAATATTATCTAGGAGTTTAGTAGCTTCTCCTAAAGTGATTTCCATAAACTTACCTCCTGCAGCCAAATCTAAAAGATTTCTAGAAGCAAAATTCAATCCGGCATAATTTTTTTGTATAATCATCCATAGATTCAAACCATGTGTAGGGCAATTATGTATCATTAATTTCATCCTCACCCAAGCTTGTGCAACATGCTCATGATCAAGTTACTTAAAATTCATAATATCTATTTTGGGAGATGATCTTAGTAGGAGGAAAATACTTAGAGATAAAAGCATCTTTGCACTTAATCCATGAATCAATAATGTTTTTAGGCAAAGAAGAGAACCAAGTTTTAGCACAATCTCTAAGCAAAACGGAAATAGTTCCAATTTAACAATATCATTGTCCACATCTTTCTTGTTTTGCATATCACCCAAATCAACAAAGTTATTTAGATGGGTAGCGGCATCTTCAATAGGAAGGCCAGAAATTGATCTTTCATGACAAGATTCAACAAAGCAGCATTAATTTCACAAGATTCAGCATCGGTAATAGGAGCAATCGAAGTGCTAATAAAATCATTGTTGTTGGTATTGGAAACGTCACATAATTTAGTATTATCTTGAGCCATCGTGACAAACAATCAATCCAACACACAAACACAGAAGAGGCAAGTGAAAAGAGACAAACTAAAAAGGGCGAATAAAACAGCAAGGGTGAAGTGAGGGAGAGGAAAATGGCAAATAATGTAATGCGAGGGAGAAGAGTTTGTGATGGGTACTTGGTATGTCTTGACTTGAGCGTAGATCTCCCCGGCAACGGCGCCAGAAATCCTTCTTGCTACCTCTTGAGCATGCGTTGGTTTTCTCTTGAAGATGAAAGGGTGACGCAGCAAAGTAGCGTAAGTATTTCCCTCAATTTTTGAGAACCAAGATAGCAATCCTGTAGGAGACTACACGCAAATCGCCTAGTACCTGCACAAACAATCAAGAACCTTGCAACCAACGCGATAAAGAGGTTGTCAATCCGTTCACGGCCACTTGCAAAAGTGAGATCTGATAAAGATAATAAGATAAATAGTTTTGGTATTTTTGTTGTATATATTGGAAAATAAAGATTGCAGAATAAATAAATAGTAAACTAGAATTATAGATCGGAAACTTATATGATGTAAAGTAGACCCGGGGGGGCATAGGTTTCAGTAGTGGCTTCTCTCATGATAGCATATATTACGGTGGGTGAACAAATTACTGCCGAGCAATTGATAGAATAGTGCATAGTTATGAGAATATCTAGGCATGATCATGAACATAGGTGTCGGTGTCAAAACTGGCGGATCTCGGGTAGGGGGTCCCGAACTGTGCGTCTAGGCGGATGGTAACAGGAGGCAGGGGACACGAAGTTTTACCCAGGTTTGGGCCCTCTTGATGGAGGTAAAACCCTACGTCCTGCTCGATTAATATTGATGATATGGGTAGTACAAGAGTAGATCTACCACGAGATCAGAGAGGCTAAACCCTAGAAGCTAGCCTATGGTATGATTGTATGTTGTCGTACGGACTAAAACCCTCCGGTTTATATAGATACCGGAGAGGGCTAGGGTTACACAAGGTCGGTTACAAAGGAGGAGATATACATATATGTATTGCCTAGCTTGCCTTCCACGCCAAGTAGAGTCCCATCCGGACACGAGACGAAGTCTTCAATCTTGTATCTTCATAGTCCAATAGTCCGGCCAAAGGATATAATCCGGCTGTCCGGAGACCCCCTAATCCAGGACTCCCTCAGTAGCCCCTGAACCAGGCTTTCAATGACGATGAGTCCAGCACGCAGTATTGTCTTCGGCATTGCAAGGTGGGTTCCTCCTCCGAATACATCACGGAAGAATTTGAATACAAGGATAGTGTCCGACCCTGCAAAATAAGTTCCACATACCACTGTAGAGAGAATAATACTTCCACAAATCTAATCTGCTGACATCTCTTGGCATTATGTCATGGCCCGGTGATTATTCGAACCGTTTCCTTTAACTAGCTCCACGCATAACGCGAGGCAGTTTTTTGACACGTCTTGTCAAACCAGAGATCGTGTTCCCCTAATTACGGGATTCTCATCAATACAGTCGTGGGTAACCCAACCGTATCTAGGACTCCTATATTATAGGAAAGTCCCAAACGGCTACGAAGAGGACGCTTGATATTCAACCTCTTTATAAAGGGACAAAGATTTTACTCTTTCCCTCCCATGCTCAATCGAATCCTCCCCCCGCCTCGAGTTCTAACACCCAAAGCCCAGGTCAGGTGCTCCGGACCTTCAATCATGTCCGGATCTAGCCTTCAAGGCCGGTGGATGCCCTCCTCCGTTACAGAAGAAGATATCAAGAAGTTGAGGGAGGCCAGATACCTGACCGCCGAGGTTTCGCATCGGCTACCCGCCCGAGGGCAGGTCCTCCCTACTCCTGAACCCAACGAAGACGTCGTGTTAATCTCCCACTTCCTCCGAGGTCTAGGCCTCACTCTGGATCCCTTCGTTAGGGGGCTGATGTTTTATTACGGGCTAGATTTCCACGATCTAGCCCCGGACTCCTTTCTCCACATCTCATCATTTATTGTTGTATGTGAGGCTTTCCTCCGCATTACCCCTCACTTCTGCCTATGGCTCAAGACCTTTGACGTGAAGCTGAACATGGTCGAGGGGCAGCATGTAGCGTGCGGAGGCGCATTAATAAGCAGGATCGCCGGAGCTCCATGGCCAAAGGGTTCTATTCCAGAGGTGTCCGGATTATGGCAACGGGTGTGGTTTTACATCACAGCTCCCAGAAGTGCCAAGTGGGCGGCTACCCCTGCTTTCCGCTCAGGCTGTCCACCACAACTGATGTCATGGATTAGCAGAGGGCTGAGCTGGGGTTCCGCCAAGGACGTGCCTGTACTGCAAAGCCGCATTCAAAATCTCTTCGAAGGAGATTTCAGTTTGATTATGGTAATGCAAGTCATGCTGGTTCGACGAATCCAGCCATGCAAACGCCAGCCTCTTCGCATGTGGGAGTTCAACCCAGAAGGACCGCGTGCTATTCAGAATTTCCTCGGCCTGACGCACGAGGATATGTATAGATCATTCTTCGGACCCTAGATAGAGTGTCCGGGTACTACCGAGGACGTGGGCCTGAGCAGCAACCGCACCGCCGACCAAGTAAGTTATCCTCTAGCCGAGCACACCGTCTTTCATTTATCACGATGCTATTCTGAGAAAATGCTCTTTGACCAGGACTGGATAACAAAGGCGAAGATGATTCGGTGTTCGGCCCCCCTTCCTGAGGGTTTGGAAAATCTGGTACTGGAAAAGATGCTCGAGCTAGCACCTTGCCCGGAGCCCTCAAAGGAAGACAAAGGGGGGAATAATGAGGGCGAAAGCGGGCCTCCACCGCTACCTATTCCGACCGAGGGAACGAGCACCTCCATGAGGGAGGATAACCGAGGGGAGGAATCTGACATTCTCTCACCCCAGGGAAGGAAGAGGACTACCTTTGAAGATCCGGAAACCAAGGTTTCCAAGCGGGAGAAGAAATCTCCACCAGAGGGTCCTGCCTTGGAGGGTGCTCTTGCCGCACAAAGTCCGCGCGGGGATCAGCCCTCTAATGAGCTGTAAGTAATTAAAAAGTACTTTAATAGTGAAGATATATTACCTTACCTCTGAGGAAAAATTCCGAAGTCTTTATCTTGCAGTTCGAATCTTAGCCCTTCTCAGCAGAGCTCGTCTTCGGGGGATCTTCTTCCGGAGATGATGGAGAGAGAAACGCCTCCCCCGGACTCCTCCGCTCAAGAAGCGGGCGACCTTGAAGTGTCATCACAGAGGGCCTCTCCGGATCCGGTGAGGCCAAAAGATAATCTTATAGTCACCCTAAGTCCCCAGCATCCGGCTCTCGAAGAGAGCAAACAGAAGAGTCCGGCACCATCTGGTATGCAGTCGGACGTACTGAGAGAGCTGTTGGAGTGAGCGGCCACCTTAGAAGAACACTGTACATTGATGAGTACGATGATGGAAAGGATTTCATCCACCGAAAGCGGGTTGCATGATGCCTTTATGAGTCTACTGACGGGCTTTGAGGTATGTAAAATGATGTACATTTGTGATGGTACCGCACATTTTTAGGTGTGCCCTATGTAGATAGTAGCCCCTGAGACTCTGGTTGTCGCCGAGAACGGCGGCAAATAGAGGATCGTAGTCCCAGGCAATAACCATACCGCTTTAATGTGCAGGTAGTGGGAGCTCCGGTGACTAGCCGGACTCATGAGTTTGCCGAACTGAAGTGGCAACTGGATGCGGCGGATGCCGACATCGAGCTTGTTAACAAGAGGCTTGACGAGGCACAGGGTAAGTGGTATTGTCTGGTGAATGCGACATAGTAAGAGCAGCATGATGCCAGTATCTTTAATATGTTGTGATTGCAGATGGAGCTGCAACCGTGGAAACCCTGCGGGCGGAACTTGCCCTAGCCAAAGAACAAGCAAGGATTAGTAATGCGGCTGCTTTGAAGGCGGCCAAAGAGTTGAAAGCCGAGAAAGCCGCGCATTGCGAGAGCAAAGAGAAGATGGCCAAGATGGCCGTAAAGTTAAAAGACACTGCCAACCGTTGCCAGTTCCTTGAAAAAGAAAACCGAGTGAAGGCAACGGACCTTGAAAAGGCCACGATGGCGAACAAAGACACCCGCTCTACAATGAGAGCGAAGAAGGAGGAGCTGCGTGAAGCTGGGGATATTGCGGCTGGGAAGCCCTTTATGCTGCGGAGGAAGTTCGGAGATCCACGGTATGCCCCTCTGGATTGGCTGTGGAGTTCGGCAGACGCATATATGGACTTGGCGGCGAGCGCTGTCGATGCGGCCAAATACTTCCGAGATCAAACAGATCGTGAAGTGGACAAGCTGTTCTGGTCGCAATTTAACGTTCCAGAGCGTCTGCTTCCGTTATCTGATCAGCTAGCCGAATGGGCCGAACTCAATAGGTTGTCCGGACTCGCCATGAGGTCTGTCGTGGATCAGCTGTGCCCGGAAAAGCCGAAGCCGAACAGCTATTTCAGCTTAGTGCAGCAGTTCCTTGGTGCGGTGCCGCGCATCAATGCGATGAAGAGGTCGGCATGCATAGAAGGCTCGCGGATGGCCCTTGCCCGTGTTAAAGCATACTGGGGGGAGATGGATGCTACCACTGTTGCGGCGCAGGGTTCGGCCATAGGCCGAGTGGCTGCCGAGCACTATTTTGAAGAGGTTCTCGAGGGTGCTCGTTTGATAGAGGCCCAGTGCTCGAAGAATGTTATGTTTGAGTGACATGTATTCCCATTGTAAACACAATGTTTTTATGAAATTTATTAAGGCTGTGTTTATACTTTTGCCTGAAAGTAATATGATGCCTCATGTGCGGCCGTTTATGTATACATGTGTATAACCTGAAAGATTGCAGTCGTCGGCTTCAGCCCCCACGCATATAATGTGGAGGTGTTCGCAGAAGACGCGTGTTCACACTTAACCCAACGTCTTGGTCCTATTAAGGAGGTGATAGCGCAGCGAACGAGGCAACCAGACTATAATGCTTTAACACTTTCACTTAGCTATAGGAGTTTGACGGTGGGGCTACTAGATAGCCCCTGGTGGCTCCGCACTCTCCCGAATTCGGGGTGCGTACATGCCTAGCTGGGAAACGGCCCTTCGTTAAGGCAGAGGAATTCTAACATTCGGATAGGTCATCGAGTGGTTGACCAGTCTCACGCTATATCATGACAGTCAGTTTTCGGCTTTCTCTACTGAGGTGCTCGTCCGGATAACCCGGGGCACAATCGCAGTAGTTCTCCTAGTGCTACCTTAGCTGATAGAGCGGAACATAAGGTACCAAAACATAGGAGCCGGGCAAACCCAACATTTGACCAAAGACATGATTCGGAGGTGATGCATATAGGGCCAAACTCGCGACGCCGAACACTCCCTAAGGTATTCGGTCTTTATGGTATGAACCGGACCCAATCAGTGCCCTTTGTAAGAAGCCCCTGGTGTTCAGGTACATGCATTATTCTGACGTGGCCACATGCCAAGACGCCAGCATCCTTCTCAATTGTACTGAGAATCCGAGGGATGTGTATCAACAAGAGACATTGAAAAAGGTTGACGCAGGGTCTTAATCTAAAAAGAATCCTTGGAACGGGTCCCTGTTGCACATCTGCGCCTGTGTCTCCGTTGTGTCGTATCCTGGACGGGTGTAGCACGGTGGTCATCTGTAAAAGAGAGGAACGTAGGTGAAAAGCTGTCGTGCAAAAAGGAATTGCCACTTGTCTGCGCGCGTTGAGCCCCTTGTATTTGTGATAGGGGTGTGGCCATCAAACCTGTACGAATTACATACAGCTGCACCAGACTCGTCTAACCGTGTCCATGGTCTTGACGACCTGTCGAATATTTTAGTTGGTGAAGCCGTTTTAGTGTGCGGCTGCCCAGGCAGCCGCATTCTCTTCGGCGCGCAGGGATCGCTCCATATTTCCATTTACTGTAATGATGCCACGTGGACCGGGCATCTTAAGCGTGAGGGAAGCGTAGTGCGGTATTGCGTTAAAGCGAGCGAAAGCTTCGCGTCCAAGTAGTGCTTGATAGCCACTTTGGAACGGAGCAATGTGGAAGGTTAAATTTTCGCTACGGAAGTTATCGGGGAAGCCGAATATAACTTCTAGTAGCAGGGAGCCCGTGCAGTGAGCCCCTAGGCCTGGCGTTACTCCTTTAAAGGTAGTATTGTTGTGGCAAATTTTCGTTGGTTCTATCCCCATTTTGTGGATTGTGTCCTGATATATCAGGTTTAGACTGCTGCCACCGTCCATCAGGACTCGTGTGAAATGGTATCCGTCAATTATTGGGTCTAATACCAAGGCAGCCCATCCTGCATGCCGGATATTTGCTGAGTAATCCTGATGGTCGAAAGTGATTGGTTGAGCCGACCAGTGGCAGGACTCCGCGGTGATAGGCCCTTGGGCATATTTCTCTGGGAGTGCCGCTTTATTTCTCCCCTTGATCACGTGTAACACGTTTACTATTTTGACTTCTGGTGGAAATTTATTTTGTTCCCCAGTGTCTTGCTTGAGAGGCTCATCCTCGTCTTCGCTTGGTGTATCCTCCCCCTTGTATACGGTGTTCAGCTTGCTGGACTGCTTGAAGACCCAACAATCTCTGTGGGTATGATTAGCGGGTTTACCAGGGGTGCTATGGATCTGACATATCTGGTCCAGAATTTTGTTCAGGCTGGACAGTTCATCTCTGGCGCCTTTAGGGGGCGGCTTTTGCTGACCTGGCTGAGAGCTTCTGAATCTGGCGTTTACTACCGTGCTCTTCAGGTTGTCTTCTTTATTCCGGCGCTTATTATTTTTGCTGCGTCGTGATTTCCCGTTTTCATCTCTAACTTCGGATGTACTTGGGTCGCTGGTGCTGCATCTGGCTAGCCAGCTGTCCTCACCCGCGCAAAAGCGGGTCATGAGGCTTGATAGTGCTGCCATTTTTCTCGGCTTTTCTTGGTCGAGGTGTCTGGCAAGCCATTCGTCGCGGACGCTATGCTTAAAAGCTGCCAAGGCTTTGGCGTCCGAACAGTCGACTATTTGGTTCTTTTTAGTAAGAAACCTGTTCCAAAGCTTTCGGGCTGACTCTCCGGGTTGTTGAGTTATATGACTCAAATCATCCGCATCCGGAGGTCGGACATAAGTCCCTTGAAAATTTGCCCGAAAAGCATCTTCGAGCTCTTCCCAGCTTCCAATGGAGTTTTCGGGGAGGCTTTTAAGCCAGTGCCGAGCTAGCCCTTTGAGCTTGAGGGGTAAGTACTTGATGGCGTGGAGATCATCTCCTCGAGCCATATGGATATGGACGATATAGTCCTCAATCCAGACCTTAGGGTCTGTTGTTCCGTCGTATGCCTCTATGTTTACGGGTTTGAATCCCTCTGGAAATTCATGGTCCAGCACCTCATCGGTGAAACATAGGGGGTGTGCGGCACCCCTATATCTGGGTTTACCATGTTGTTCGGATATTTGTTGTGTTGCATCGAATGCTGGAGCGCACTTGCGTGGTCCATAGATGGATCTGGTTGCGCCGTCCTTTTGATGCGAGCCCTCGCATAGATCGCGTATTGGCTTATCTGCGGCATTGTTTGCCGCTCTATGTTGGCCGTGAGGTCGTCTATTCGGCCAGGTGGCCGTTTAATTTTTGGTTGCGGGGGATCTTAGGCCTCCTCATTGAATTCAGGTGGCAACTTCCGCTTCGGGTAGCTCTTGGTGGGGCAATTACTGTCGTACTTCGCTGATGTATTGAGTACTTTACTCCATCTGATTTTAAGTGTGTCTTGCGTAGCCTTGAGCCTTTGCTTCTGCTTTTTTAGACTCCTCACGGTGGCAACGAGCCTTTGACGGGCATTCTGTTGCTCTGGGTGTCTGTACAGTGTGATGTCATCCGAACTGTTATCTTTGACAGAATCGGGTTGTTTGGTTTGATTCTCCGTGTTGCCGTGGTCCGGCGATGGTTCACCTGCTCTAACGCTGGGTCTGTATGATCGTTGTTTCTACCAAGGCAGGATTTGGAGCGGCGCTTACGCCGCCGCTTTGACTGCTTCTCGAGGGGACAACCCTTCATTGCGTCCTTCTATTCCTCGTGGTCGTTTTCTTTTGGTGTGTCCACCATGTATACGTCATGTGATGAAGTAGGCGTCCAGTGCCCTGTGGGCAGTGGTTCCTGTTCGTCTCCTGCATCGTCGTCCATAACGTCGATGTCTTTGGAGTCGAAGTCGAGCATGTCGGTTAGGTCATCGACAGTGGCTCCTAAGTGGGTGGTGGGTGGGCGGTGAATTTTGACGCCATCCGCACCCCAATCCTGCCGGACATAGTTCGGCCAGGATTCTCCTGACAAGGAGAGAGAGCTTAATGAGTTCAGTATGTCGCCAAGGGGCGAGTGCTGAAAAATATCTGCAGAGGTAAACTCCATGATTGGCGCCCAATTGGATTTGCTAGGAACGGGCGCAGGCGGTTCAGAGTCCATGGCCGGAGAGAGATCCGGTAGTTTGTCAACATGGCTCTCGTGCAGAGTAAGGTCGATGTTCGGCTCGGTCGCCGATGGGGGTAAGGCCTCCGTGGCGGGGTCCATCCACCCGTCCATGGACGGCGCAACTGGCTTCGAATTGAGGGTCGGAGCGGCTACCGGTGCGATCTCCTGAACACTGTCGGATGGTAGAGCTAAATCGTACTCATCATGACCGCGTGACGCATAAGGCAGAGGCTCGAATCCGTCGAAGATCAAGTCTCCCCGGATATCGGCCGTGTAGCTTAAGCTTCCAAACCTGACCTGATGGCCAGGGGCGTAGCTTTCAATCTGCTCCACATGGCCAAGCGAATTGGCCCGCAGTGCAAAGCCGCCGAATACAAAAATCTGTCCGGGGAGAAAAGTCTCACCCTGGACTGCATCGCTAATGATGATAGAAGGAGCCATCAAGCCTAACGGCGATGACACAGAGGAACTCTCAATGAAAGCACCAATGTCGGTGTCAAAACCGGCAGATCTCGGGTAGGGGGTCCCGAACTGTGCGTCTAGGCAGATGGTAACAGGAGGCAGGGGACACACAGTTTTACCCAGGTTCGGGCCCTCTTGATGGAGGTAAAACCCTACGTCCTGCTCGATTAATATTTATGATATGGGTAGTACAAGAGTAGATCTACCACGAGATCAGAGAGGCTAAACCCTAGAAGCTAGCCTATGGTATGATTGTATGTTGTCCTACGGACTAAAACCCTCCGGTTTATATAGACACCGGAGAGGGCTAGGGTTACACAAGGTCGGTTACAAAGGAGGAGATATACATATCCATATTGCCTAGCTTGCCTTCCACGCCAAATAGAGTCCCATCCGGACACGAGATGAAGTCTTCAATCTTGTATCTTCATAGTCCAATAGTCCGGCCAAAGGATATAATCTGGCTGTCCGGAGACCCCCTAATCCAGGACTCCCTCAATAGGCATCACGTCTGTGTCAAGTAGACCGAAAGGATTCTGCATCTACTACTATTACTCCACACATCGACCGCTATCCAGCATGCATCTAGAGTATTAAGTTCATAAGAACAGAGTAACGCATTAAGCAAGATGACATGATGAAGAGGGATAAACTCAAGCAATATGATATAAACCCCATCTTTTTATCCTCGATGGCAACAATAAAATATGTATTGGTTCCCTTGCTATCACTGGGATCGAGAACCACAAGATTGAACCCAAAGCTAAGCACTTCTCCCATTGCAAGAAAGATCAATCTAGTAGGCCAAACCAAACTGATAATTCGAAGAGACTTGCAAAGATATCAAGTCATGCATATAAGAATTCAGCGAAGAATCAAATATTGTTCATAGATAATCTTGAGCATAAACCCACAATTCATCGGATCTTGGCAAACACACCACAAAAAAGTATTACATCGAATAGATCTCCAAGAACATCAAGGAGAACTTTGTATTGAGAACCAAAGAGAGAGAAGAAGCCATCTAGCTAATAACTATGGACCCAAAGGTCTATGGTAAACTACTCACGCTTCATCGGAGAGGCTATGGTGTTGATGTAGAAGCCCTCTGTGATCGAATTCCCCTCCGGCACATTGCCGGAAAAGGCCCCAAGATGGGATCTCACGGGTACAGACGGCTGAGGCGGTGGAAAAGTGGATCTGTGGCTCCCCTGGATGTTTTCAGGGTATAAGAGTATATATAGGAAAAAGAAGTAGGTCAGTGGATCTACGAGGGGCCCACGAGGGTGGGGGCGCGCCTACCCCCCCCCCCACCCCACCCCCTGGGCGCGCCCTCCTGCCTCAAGAAAGATCCTCATGAAGGTTTCGTTCCGTTACGATACCGTTTGATATTTCTTTTCTGCGAAACACTGAAGTAGGCAAAAAAATAGCAATTAGCACTAGGCTCCGGCTAATAGTTAGTCCCAAAAATAATATAAAAGAGCATATTAAAGCCCATTAAACATCCAAAACAGATAATATAATAGCATGGAACGATCAAAAATTATAGATACGTTGGAGACATATCACCTGCGGCCCCGAGCGCGGCTCCACCAATGGCCTGGTATGGCCCATCTTCAGCAGCAACAACTCAAGACCCTCGCGAGGGGCCAAGCCTCATGAGGCGGACGACACCAAGACCTCCCTAGGGGCAGCCTTTCTAGGCTAGATCCTGAGGAGCGGAGATATCTATGTAGGGAGCACCTCATGAGGTTCACGTGACATGAGCCATGACGACCAAGGCCAGCCGGGCGCCAGCAGGCGCAGTGTACCAGTTTCCTCTTTGGTGCTAAGGAGGCAAGCGCAGGCGCAGGGTCCCGAGGCATCTGGCAAAGATTTCCATATCGGTGCAACAAGACCAAGACCCCCAGGATGGTAGGACGGAGGTCATCGAGGAGCCCACAGCAGCATCACCACCAGAACCTTTGGCAGGCAAAGACCACCTTTTGTCAGGATAACTTGTACTAGTTGTCCCCCTTCAAACTTAGCCATTGTGGGATCCCTTCCTGCATAAACATTTGGGAAGAGGACCAAGGCCTCTACAAATAGGACCTAGCCACCACCATAGAGGGGAGACCAGATTCACTCCACCCAAGCAGGCTCACCAGTTCATCGAGCCCAAGAACACCTCACCTCTTGAGGATGTTCATCCATTGCACTAGTTCATCCTCATCCCCTCGAGGCAATCCACCCACAAACTGGAGTAGGGTATTACACCGCAAGGTGGCTGAACCAATATAAACCCTCGCGTCTCGTGTTCTTTGGGTTCGTTGAGCTAGGTCGCTGAATCATTGAGCGAGCGAGCGAGGGAGAGAGTGTTCTTCGTGCGCACCCCGGAGTTCGAACCTCACAAGGGTTTGTCGGAACCTGTAATCCGACAGTGGTGGGTCACGCCGCGGGGCCATGCGTCTTGGGCCGAGGGCGACGTCCTAACAGGGAGGTGGCATAGGCGCTCCATGGGCTACGTCGCCCGCAGCAGGCGGCTAGCGAGGCAGCGAGAGGGACGGTGCAGGCAAGCCCCCAGCTATGCTGACTAGCTCGGCGATGCGGTCCAGCCAGTCTTCGTAGAGGTCATCGACTGGGCAATAGCGCAGGAGCTCACGTGCCATGAGTGACGCAACCTACGCGTTCTCTGGGCTGTGACGGGTGTGGGATGACGAGCTAGCCAGAGTTAGTGACGGGGTGGCGGTGCGTCCGTCCCGTCGCATGGAGGGATGCTGCGACGAAGCTTGCTACTCGTGCCCCGCCGGGCCGGTGATGGCGTTGGCAGCAGGTGATGGAGAACGACGGGGAGGCCCGCCGAGGGGCGCCATCTGGGCGATGCACGCGGCGAGAGCGGCTCGATGCTCAGCACGGGCTCGGCGAGCATCAGCCATGGAGACAGTGGAGCAGCGGCGAGTCGATCGATGGAAGAGAGGCTTTAACGCATCCCTACCTCGCGCGCCAAATGGAGGATTTGGGGTTCTGCAGACCGTTGAGAGGTTCGAACATTGGGGTGCGTATGAAGAACTCTCTCTTCCCAACCTGACGGCCCGACAATTCCACAGCCTAGCTCTACGAACCCGAGGGACAAGGGACACAATAGTTTATCCTGGTTCGGGCCACCTTGCGGTGTAATACCCTACTCCAGCTTTGTGGTGGATTGCCTCGAGGGGCTGAGGATGAACTAGTACAGTGGTTGGACAACCTTAGGAGGTGAGGTATTCTTGAGCTCGATGAGCTAGTGAGGTGGTTAGGGTGGAATGGATCTCTCCCTCTCTATGGTGGTGGCTAAGTCCAATTTATAGTGGCCTTGGTCCTCTTCCCAAATGTAGGTAGGAAGGGATCCCACAACGGCCAAATTCAAAGGGAGACAACTAGTACAAGTTATCCTGACAAAAGTAGTCTTCGCCTGCAAAGGCTCTGGTGGTGATGCTGCAGTGGGTTCCGCGATGACCTCCGTCCTGTCGTCCCAGCGGTCTTGGTCTTGTTGCACCAATATGGAAACCTTTGCTTGATTCCTCGAGACTCCGCGTCTGTGCTTGCCTCCTTGGCACCAAAGAGGAAACTGGTACACTGCACCCGCTGGCGCCCGCCTGGCCTTGGTCGTCATGGCTCATGTCATGTGAACCTCGCGAGGTGCACCTTGCCTTGATATATCCGCTCCTGGGGAGCCAGCCTAGTGAGGCCGCCCCCTCGGGGAGGTCTTGGTGTCGTCCGCCTCGCGAGGATTGGCCCTTCATGAGAGTCTTGAGTCGTTGCCGCTGAAACTGGGCCGTACCGGGCCGCCGATGGAGCCACGCCGTGGGCCGCAGGCAGGCAAGTCTGGATACCCCCGTTCCTAGGACACCGACACAAATAGTTCATCAGAGCGAACTGTATGCTATATATCGCACACACCTTGATATGGCTACTCATTTCTGTTATTCTATCTCATCGCAAACAGTTTGTATGGATCAACCTTATGCCCCGCATCGCACACGCAACTAAAATCTGAATGTGTTTGATGTCTCCGCCATCGCAAACGTTTGCACCTTTTTTGATGGTTTTTTACATTCCCATTTGTGATTAATGCATCACACACAGTTTCGTCAAAGGGTCTCTGATCGTAGTGTCGTGTTAGCAGCATCATGCAGTAGTGACTACTAGATGTGACGGTGTCCTGGACAAGGGGTACTAACCTAGTCGTCCCAGGTTCCTCGAATTGGGATGGTGGACCCTTATTCTTATCAAGGTGGACTCCGGAGGGGCAATATGGGGGAGGATCAAGTCCGCATCTGCTGAGGACTTGTCGTACACTCAAGACTTCTCCAACCGCCTCTACGCCAAGATACCGACCTTGTAACCCTAGGTACCATACCCGACATATATATAAGCCGTAGGGTTTAGCTCGTATAGAGGACATCAACGCAATATCATTCACCTAGCCCTAGAGTTAGACCACATCTTACGATCTCGAGGTAGATCAACTATGTACTCGATACATCTATATCAATATAAACAAGAACAGGACGTAGGGTTTTAACTCCATCAAGAGGGCCGAAACCTGGGTAAAACAACGCCTCTCTGTTCCTGCTACCATCTGTCCTAGATCCACAGCTCGGGACCCCCTACCCCGAGGTCTGCCGGTTTTCACACCGATAATGGTGCTTTCATTGAGAGTTCTGCTGTGAGATCAACAGAAGGGTCGATGGCTCATCTGCAGATCAACTACAAAAACGATAGCATGAGCGTTTATGCCCCGGCCAACTTTTTGTATTCGGCAACATGATCTTCTACATCAACTCGACCGGCCATCTGGCCTCTGTCGAAAACTACGCCCTGGGTCAGATCATGATCTTTGGTGGCCTAGGGTACACCGTAGACTCCTACGGTGAACTCATCCTATCAGGCTGGACGCTACGCCGGATGGAGGACCTTCCCGGATCCGGAGGCTTGACTCTGGAATCGACCTCTTTTGAGGACGTCGACCCAGGACCCTTGGTGTCACTAGACAGCCCCGACGTAACGACTCCGGACGGTCCCCACTCAACCTCCGGCTTGGATGTAGATCCAGCCCCCACCCCTGAAGCTACATCGGATCTAGAACCGACCCTGGCGCAGGATCTAGGATCACTCTCGGATCCCCTCCATGCCAAAAACACGCCAAGCTATATGCCAGGCTCACTTTGAGTCAGTCCCGCCTGTAGCCAAGCCATTAATTCCAAAGAACTATCCCAACTCAATCAGATGCTTGACCGTATCTAGAGCATGTCTATCTCGGATGGCAAGACTTCGGTTTACAATCAGATCATACTTAAAGCAGATGGCCGGGAAATTTACATCCCGCCCACCACCCACCTAGTTGCCACAGTCGATGACTTAGCCGACATACTGGACTATGGCAAGGCCGTAGACATGGATGCAGATGTTGATGGCCCCACAGGAAGCACTTTGCCTCTAGTAAACACCGGCAGGTGGACTACGACATCCACCTATGATGTCTAGATGGTTGACACTCCCAGATCCCCTCCAAGGCGTCGGTGTTGACACATAAGGGGCAACAACGGGGACCCAGCGGCAATAACATCACCGCCGATGGTGGCGATGCAGCAGCCGGTGATGCTGATAACCCCGAGGAGGACTTTCAAGCCTCCCAGTGCAGAATGGCAGTCCCGAAGGAAACCTCGAGGACTTAGATCCCGACGACCTCTTTGAAGGGGGCGATGACAATTACATGCCGAAGTCCGAGGAAGACGAGAGCCTCGGTATGGAGGACTACATCATCCCCAAAGACACTTTCGAACAAGACCGCTTCTGATGGCGCCTCATCGCCACCGCTCGAAGCATGTAATGCAAGCAACAGCTACTGCAAGCCAACACGGCTAAACGAAAAGTGGGTCAAAATACTCTCGGCCGAACAAGATATCAAAGACCAACGCCGTAATGCACTGAAATCATACCCACATAGGCGTCTGTTGTCGGAGTTCGATGAAGAACTAGCCGCCGATGAGCCTGACCGACCCACTAGAGGTCGGGACAGGCCAAGGCGGGAAAATCTCAACACTCGGCTGACTCCATGCTGTTATGGCAAGGACCCCGTGGACTAACTAGACCCTCACAATGTTCGATGTCACATTGAGGCAAACAAGGCACCTCCTCGGTCCATCTACGAATCAAGAGGACACACGCCCACCGGTTTGGATGGCTACGATGCTTGGTTGGATAGGAACTGTCGCACCCGAGATCAAGCCTACTCACGGCTCTCCCCCGACCTCCGACGGGATACCACCCGATTCTGAGGTCTGGCCCACCCCATCTGCTTTATAGATAGGGTCATGGAACACCAGTTTCTAGAAGGGTTTAAACCCATAAATATAGAATCATATGATGGCACCTGAGGGAGTCCTGGATTAGGGGGTGTTCGGGTAGCCGGACTATACCTTCAGCCGGACTCCTGGACTATGAAGATACAAGATTGAAGATTTCGTCCCGTGTCCGGATGGGACTTTCCTTGGCGTGGAAGGCAAGCTTGGCGATGCGGATATTCAAGATCTCCTACCATTGTAACCGACTCTATGTAACCCTAACCCTATCCGGTGTCTATATAAACCGGAGGGTTGTAGTCCGTATGCAATCAACTCCATATACAACAACCATACCGTAGGCTAGCTTCTAGGGTTTAGCCTCCTTGATCTCGTGGTAGATCTACTCTTGTACTACCCATATCATCAATATTAATCAAGCAGGACGTAGGGTTTTACCTCCATCAAGAGGGCCCGAACCTGGGTAAAACATCGTGTTCCCTGCCTCCTGTTACCATCCGGCCTAGACGCACAGTTCGGGACCCCCTACCCGAGATCCGCCGGTTTTGACACCGACATTGGTGCTTTCATTGAGAGTTCCTCTATGTCGTCGCCTTTAGGCCCGATGGCTCCTTTGATCATCAACAACGATACGATCCAGGGTGAGACTTTTCTCCCCGGACAGATCTTCATCTTCGGCGGCTTCGCTCTGCGGGCCAATTCGCTCGGCCACCTGGAGCAGATCGAAAGCTACGCCCCTGGCCATCAAGTCAGGTTTGGAAGATTAAACTACACGGCTGACATCCGCGGAGACTTGATCTTTGACGGGCTCGAGCCACGGCCAAGCGCGCCGCACTATCTCGAGGGGCATGATCTAGCTCTGCCCCTGGACAGTGTCCTGGAGGCCGCACACACATCGGTTCCGACCCCTAACTCGGAGCCTATTGCGCCAATCGAAGATGAGCGGTTGGACGTCACCTCGGGGGCTGCGATCTCGAAAGCGATCGAGCCGAACGCTAGCCCCGTACTCTGCACGACTCGTGACTCCGAGGATCCGGACTCCTCCCCGGACTCCGAACCCCCCGCGCCCCTGCCAATCGAATCCGATTGGGCACCGATAATGGAGTTCACCGCCGTAGACATCTTTCAGCATTCGCCTTTAATTTGGCGACATCCTGAATTCTCTTAAGTCTCTCTCTTTATCAGGAGAGCCCTGGCCGGACTACGGTCAGCGAGGGTGGAATACGGACGATGAGGAAATTCAAAGCCCACCCACCACCCACTTTGTAGCCACTGTCGACGATCTAACCGACATGCTTGACTTCAGCTCCGAAGACATCGACGGCATGGACGACGATGTAGGAGACGAACAGGAACCAGCACCTGTAGGGCGCTGGAAGGCCACCTCGTCATATGACATATATATGGTGGATACTCCAAAAGATGGAGATGGCGATGGAACAGTGGGGGATGACGCCCCCAAGAAACAGCCAAAGCGCCGGCGTCAGCGGCGCCGCTCTAAATCCCGCCAAAGCAAAAACGGTGATTCCAGCACGGGAGATAATACTACCCCGGATAGCGCCGAAGAACACCCACCTCAACAAGATTCGGCACAGGAAGATGGAGAAGCCAGCCCTCATGAGAGAGCGGGAGACCGAGAGGTCGAGGATGATAACTATACGCCTCCCTCCGAAGACGAGGCAAGTCTCGATGACGACGAATTCGTCATACCATCAGACCCCACCGAACAAGAGCGTTTTAAACGCAGGCTTTTAGCCATGGCAAGCAGCCTCAAGAAAAAGCAGCAACAGCTTAGAGCTGCCCAAGATTTGCTAGCTGACAGATGGACTGAAGTCCTTGCGGCCGAAGAGTATGAACTCGAACGCCCCTCCAAGAGTTACCCGAAGCGCAGGCCGCTACCCCGATCAGAGGAGGAAGCACCTACATCACCAGCGCATGACATGGCAGACCGGCCACCTCGCGGCCGCGACAGAGAGGCCTCTCGGCCCTCCACCCAAGCCATGCCCCGACGCCGCTCAACTAAGGCACGGGAAAATGTGCCCGACCTATGAGACATACTGGAGGATAAGGCAAGACAAACAAGATCGATCTACGGATCGCGCAGGCGCCCTACGGCATGTGACAATGATCTTCACGCCGGATACAACAAATCCGGCCAGGCCGAACACAACAGACATAGCTCTTCCGAGCTGCGTCGTGATATAGCCCAGTACAGAGGCGCCGCACACCCGCTATGCTTCACGAATGAAGTAATGGATCATAAAATCCCAGAGGGTTTCAAACCCGTAAACATCGAATCATACGATGGCACAACAGATCCGGCGGTATGGATCGAGGATTATCTCCTTCACATCCACATGGCATGCGGCGATGATCTACACGCCATCAAATACCTCCCGCTCAAACTTAAAGGACCGGCCCGGCATTGGCTTAATAGCTTGCCAGCAGACTCAATCGGTTCTTGGGAGGACCTGGAAGCCGCATTCCTCGACAACTTCCAGGGCACTTACGTGCGACCGCCGGATGCCGACGACTTAAGCCACATAATTCAGCAGCCAGAGGAATCAGCCAGACAATTCTGGACACGGTTCCTAACAAAGAAAAACCAGATAGTGCGACTGTCCGGACGCAGAGGCCCTAGCAGCCTTCAAGCATAACATCCGCGACGAGTGGCTTGCCCGGCACCTGGGACAAAAAAAGCCGAAATCCATGGCAGCCCTCACGACACTCATGACCCGCTTTTGCGCGGGAGAAGACAGCTGGCTAGCTCGCAGTAATAACTTATCAAAGAACCCTGGTAATTCGGATACCAAGGACAAAAGTGGTAGGACACGTCAGAATAAGCAAAAACGCCGCGTTAATAAGGACAGCAATGAAGACACGGCAGTCAATGCCGGATTCAAAGGCTATAAATCCGGTCAGCGGAAAAAGCCATTCAAAAAGAATACTCAGGGCCCATCTAGTTTGGACCGAATACTCAATCGCTTGTGCCAGATACATGGCACCCCCGAAAGGCCAGCCAATCACACTAACAGGGATTGTTGGGTGTTCAAGCAGGCAGGCAAGTTAAGGGCCGAAAACAGAGACAAGGGGCTGCATAACGACGACGAGGAGCCCAAGCCGCCGAACAACAATGGACAGAAGGGCTTTCCCCCACAAGTGCGGACGGTGAACATGATATACGCAACCCACATTCCCAAGCAGGAGCGGAAGCGTGCGCTACGGGACGTATACGCGATGGAGCCAGTCGCCCCAAAGTTCAACCCATGGTCCTCCTGCCCGATCACTTTTGATCGAAGGGACCATCCCACTAGCATCCGTCATGGCGGCTTCGCCGCATTGGTTCTCGACCCAATCATCGACGGATTTCATCTCACAAGAGTCCTCATGGACGGCGGCAGTAGCCTGAACCTGCTTTATCAGGATACAGTGCGGAAAATGGGCATAGATCCCTCAAGGATTAAGCCCACAAGAACGACCTTTAAAGGCGTTATACCAGGTGTAGAAGCCAACTGTACAGGCTCAGTAACACTTGACGTGGTCTTCGGATCCCCGGACAATTTCCGAAGCGAAGAGTTAATCTTTGATATAGTCCCGTTTCGCAGTAGCTATCCCGCCCTGCTCGGACGAACCGCATTTGCAAAGTTCAATGCGGTGCCGCACTACGCATATCTCAAGCTCAAGATGCCAGGCCCTCGAGAAGTAATCACGGTCAATGGAAACACCGAACGCTCCCTCCATACGGAGGAGCACACGGCGGCTCTCGCAGCGGAGGTACAAAGTAGCCTTCTCAGGTAATTCTCCAGTCCGGCCATTAAAAAGCCAGACACTGCCAAGCGCACCCGGAGTAACCCACAGCAGGACCGCCTGGCACATTCTGAGCAAGCATAGCAATGCGGCCCCAAACCCAGCTTTCGCGACATAACGAAACCAGTACCTCGCGTACACAACTACGCCCTTGAAATACCATGGGCACAGGCGAAGGGGCACAATAACGGCACGCCCAAAATACGGCTTAAAACGTACTAGGGGCTGCCGGATTCTTTTTTTAATTTTTTCTTACTTTCAGGACTCCATACTTCGGACGACCTGTTCGGCAATTCGACTGCCGCACAAACGATGCAAGATCCAGGGAGGCAGACAAGCCATGCCGCATTATGGAACTCCCAGGTGGTCTCTGTTACGAGCGGTATACCTGTTTTAAATACAATTCCGCGGCCTGCCCCTGGTCAGGACATACTGAATAGTCCAATATCTTTTGCTTGCTGCACTATTTGTATCGTTCGGCTTTGATAAATAGCCTCTCTATAAACAATGCTTAGCTTCTTGTCTATTTTTTGCATTATCTTCTTCTCACATTTATGTTTATTAAATGACATGATTGCACCCGTGCACCATGGTACGGCAAACATGCCAGGGGCTTCAGTACCCCTCATAATGGTGTGAGAAGTCCGTACACTTTCACAAGTGCGGCACCCCGAACTTATAGCACTATATGCATCGGCTCCGAATCATGATTTGGGTCAATAGTTGGGTTTGCCCGGCTCCTATGTTTTGGTGCCTTACGTTCCGCTCTATCGGCTAAGGTAGCACTAGGAGAACCACTGCGATTGTGCCCCGGTTCAGCTGGGTTAAGCACCTCAGTGGAGAAAGCTAAAACTGACTGTCATGATGAGGCGAGAGACCGGTCGATGTTCGAGAGGTTTTTCCAGTCCCTAAAGACTTATGCCGCTTCGAGCGAGGAGCTGGCTTTGTCTGGCCAAGGCGTGGATAGCGCCCCGAACTCGGTCTTCCGAACTAGGGGCTTCGCCGAAATTTAAAATTATAGAGTTCTATGGCTAAGTGAGAGTGTTCAAGCATTATAGTCCGATTGCCTGGTTCGTTGTGCTGAGCGCCTCCCTCGAAGGACCCAACTATGGGAAAAAGAGCGCTCAGGTTTATCCCGAACACCCCAGCACTAGTGGCATGGGGGCAGAAGCCGACGACTGGCCATCTCTCAATTTTTTGATAAACGTCTGCACAAAAAGTAATATTTTAAATTCAATAAGCATTGCTTAGCGCATATGAACAAGTTTTCAGCGCACGGGATAAACACGAGCAAGTTCATTCAAAAATCACATCCTTGGTACATTCATCCGCCACAAGGCGGGCACCTGCAAGAACATCCTTGTAGTAGTTCTCGGGATTGCGATGCTCCTTCCCCGGCGGCGGCCCGTCCTTCACAAGCTTCTCACCGTCCAGCTTACCCCAGTGCACCTTTGCAAGGGCAAGGGCTCGACGGGCACCTTCGATGCAGACGGAGCACTTAATGACCTCGAGCCTCAGACAGGCCTCCACCAGCCGCCGCACCAGCCCGAAATAGCTCCCAGGCAGGGCCTCTCCAGGCCACAGCCGAACTATGAAGCCGTTCATGGCCTGTTCGGCCGCCTTGTGGAGCTCGACCAGCTGTTTCAGCTGGTCGCTCAAGGGCACAGGGTGTCCGGCCTCAAAATACTGAGACCAGAACACCTTCTCCGTCGAGCTGCCCTCTTCATCTCGGTAGAATGCGCGGCGTCGGATACGCTGCGGGGAAGATCTGCGAATGCCCCTGGAGAGCTTCGGATTCGGGTAAGTAACAAGTAGTTTACTTTTATATTTCTGCTTTGCATAAAGAATGCCTTACCCGCTGCTATCTTCCTCATCTCCTCCAACTCTTGGAGGGCCTTTTGGGCTTCGGCCTTGGCAGACTTGGCAGTCTCAAGGGCCGTTGCGAGCTCGGATGCTTGCACCTTTGACTGAAGCTCCAAACTCTCATGTTTTTTCATGAGAGCCTGAAGCTCTTGTTGAACCTCGCCGACCTAAGCCCCAAGTCTGTCTCGCTCGGTGCGCTCCGCGGCCGTTTTCTTTTCGGCCTCAGACAGTGCCTCCTTAAGGGTCGCCACCTCAGTCATGGCCCCTACAATAAGCAGTACAATCCTGTTATCTTTTTGCAATCACGCCTTTTTATAGGCACTTTTTCTATAAGGTATTTCTTACCTTCTTTCTCCTCGAGCCGCCGCTTGGCAAGGCCGAGCTCTTGCTCGGTCCGCTCGAGGTCCTGCTTCAGGACACCCACCTCTGCAATCAGTGTGGCGGTGGATAGCAGCGAAGCCTGCATACGCATATTGACTCTTTTTTGTTAGACTCCTGTGATATTTAATAGATCCTCTATTCGGCTTTTCTTTCCGAATGCCAAACAGAGCATCAGGGGCTACTGTCTATGCGGTAATATTTTTACATATTTTTACTTACCTCGAAGCCTGTTAGAAGGCTAGCGCAAGCTTCAGTCAGTCCGCTCTTGACGGACTGAACCTTCTGGATCACCGTACTCATAATAGTATGGTGCCCCTCGTCGATGGAGGCGCCGTCGAGCACCTCCAGCAGATTGTCCGGCACCTCCGGTTGGACGGAGGCCACCGGCTCAGAAGGCTTGCTCCTCTTGGAAGGAGCTCGCCTACCGCGGTCCGGAACTGTGGAAGATTCCAGCGCGGTGTCCGGCACAAAGCCGGACTTGGAGCCCTGGGGGGCCTTATCCCCTTCACTCCTGGAGTCCGGGAGGTTGCCTTGCGGCTCCTCCGGGACCACCTCCTCCTGCCCCGGAGCTTGTCGCGACGCCACTTCAGCGTCGTCTGCAGTGCGGGGGGAGACAGCGGGCGGAACTGAGTTCACGTCCGATGAGTCCAGGGAGCCGCCCGACGATTCGTCGAATTCGGTCCGGGGCGGACTGCATAATTACATTCGACATTAGGGAAAGCTGTGCAACAAAGGAACATCATGAGTTATTCTGATATCTGAACTTACGATTTCGCCGGACGCTTGGCCCTGTTTGGCCACTCCTCTTTGCCCTCTTCGGCGTTGGGGGCGTAGTCCGTCGGAGGGGTCTTCCTTTTCCTAGACCCCTCGGCCTCCCCCGTTGGGGCGGCCCTCCTCTTCTCTCCTCCCTCCGCTGGGGGGGGGAGAGTTTTCTTCTTCCTCCTCCTCGTTTTCGCGGGAGGAGGGCGTCTCGCACTCGTCAGATGACGAGTCCGACACCACCACGTTACGGGCACTCTTTCGAGTCCCCGTGGTCTTCTTCTTCTTGGCCTTCTTCTCCGGCACCACATAAGGCGCCAGAACCAGTAGCTTCACTAGTAGAGCTGGGGCTGGGTCTTCGGGCAGCGAAGCCGGACAGTTAATCGGTCCGGATATCGCTCGCCAAGCCTGTAAAAGGTAAGGGAGTTTAGATCCCGCATAAAGTCAAACTATGAAAAAAGCTTAAACATCCTGTAAAAGGTGAAGATAGCTTACCTCGCTAGCGCGACACTGCAAGCTGTATCCGCGGTCCTCGGAAGCGGATGCGGGAGCCTCGGCGCCCTTGAATAGCACCTTCCAGGCATCTTCGTACGTCGTATCGAAGAGCCTGCTAAGGGTTTGGTGCTGCGCCGGGTTGAACTCCCACATATTAAAATCCCGTTGTTGGCACGGGAGGATCCAGCGGACGAGCATAACCTGGATTACATTAACAAGCCGGATTGGCTTGTTCACCAGGGACTGGATGCATGTTTGCAATCCAGTCACCTCTTTTTCGTCACCCCACGACAGGCCCGTCTCTTTCCAGGACATAAGCCACGTGGGGGGTTCGGATCGGAACTCGGGGGCTGCGATCCAGTTCGGATCGCGTGGCTCGGTGATGTAAAACCACCCGGATTGCCACCCCTTTAGGGTCTCCACAAAAGAGCCCTCGAACCATAGGACGTTGGCCATCTTGCCCTCCATGGCACCTCCGCACTCCGCCTGGCTGCCACGCACCACCTTGGGCTTGACGTTGAAGGTCTTGAGCCAGAGGCCGAAATGGGGGCGGACGCGGAGGAAAGCCTCGCACATGACGATAAACGCCGAGATGTTGAGGATGAAGTTCGGGGCCAGATCGTGGAAATCCAGGCCGTAGTAGAACATGAGCCGCCGGACAAATGGGTGGAGTGGAAAACCCAGTCCGCGGAGGAAGTGGGAAAGAAATACTACCCTCTCATGGGGCCTTGGGGTGGGGAGAAGCTGCCCCTTTTCGGGAAGCCGGTGCGCGATGTCCTTAGACAGGTATCCGGCCTTCCTTAGCTTCTTGACTTGGCTCTCTGTAGCGGACGAGACTATCCACTTGCCTCCCGCTCCGGACATTGCTGGAGAAGGTTGAGGTGGGAAGTGCGGGCTTGGGCGCTGGAGCTCGAGTGTGCAGGAGATGGATAGGCAAAGGAGGAAGAAGGCGTAGGTAAAAAGGTGGATCCTTATCCCCTTATATGGGCGGATGCGGTTTTGCGTCCCCACCTGCCTAGTAAAACTCGCTTGCCTCCCAAGCGCCGTGATAAGTGGCGCGGTTGGGTTATCCACATCCGTATTGATGAGAATCCCGTAAAAGGGGGGTACACGATCTCTGCTTTGACAAGACCTGCCAAGGAAACCGCCTCGCAAAACACGCTGAGGTGGAAAAGTGAAAACGATTCAAGTAAAGAACTTGGCTGTAGTGTGGTGACGCACTGCGGAATACGTCAGCAGATTTGATTTGTGTTAATATTATTCTCTCTATGGCAATATGTGGAAGCTTATTTTGCAGAGCCGGACACTACTCTTGGTGTTTACAATCTTCTATGAAGGACTTGGAGGAGGAACCCACCTTGCAATGCCGAAGACAATTTGCGCGCCAGACTCATCGTCATTGAAGCCTGGTTCAGGGGCTACTGAGGGAGTCCTGGATTAGGGGGTGTTCGGGTAGCCGGACTATACCTTCAGCCGGACTCCTGGACTATGAAGATACAAGATTGAAGACTTCGTCCCGTGTCCGGATGGGACTTTCCTTGGCGTGGAAGGCAAGCTTGGCGATGCGGATATTCAAGATCTCCTACCATTGTAACCGACTCTATGTAACCCTAACCCTATCCGGTGTCTATATAAACCGGAGGGTTGTAGTCTGTAGGCAATCAACTCCATATACAACAATCATACCATAGGCTAGCTTCTAGGGTTTACCCTCCTTGATCTCGTGGTAGATCTACTCTTGTACTACCCATATCATCAATATTAATCAAGCAGGACGTAGGGTTTTACCTCCATCAAGAGGGCCCGAACCTAGGTAAAACATCGTGTTCCCTGGCTCCTGTTACCATCCGGCCTAGACGCACAGTTCGGGACCCCCTACCCGAGATCCGCCGGTTTTGACACCGACAGCACCAAAGACCCAGGAGTGTGGATTGAAGATTTCCTTCTCCACATACACATGGACAACGTATATGACCTCCATTCCATCAAATACTTGTCGCTCAAGCCAAAGGGGCCAGCCAGGCATTGGCTTAATAGCCTGCCTCCTCATTCCATTAGTAGCTGGGAAGATCTTGAAGATGCTTTTCTGGACAACTTCCAAGGCATCTACTGTTGTGGGAGCAAGTCTGACAGTAAGAATATGGGGTACGTAGGAGGAGGCAAGGTGTGACGCCCCAAGGTCGGCACTCCAAATGCCTTCCATGGATTCTGAGTTTCAATGTGTGATTTATTTTGTTCGTTGCATTCATGTTTGCATCATGTGCATTGTATCATGTCATCTTGCCCCCCCCCCCCCTTTTTAAAAACTCAAATAAATAAATCGTGCGGATCTTCGATCCATTTAAATCAAGGGAATTCACATGGCGATTTATCTTTATAACATATCCTCTCGATATTTAGGGAGCTACGTAAATATTACATTGTTTAGGAATTTACCACAACACACTTGCATGTTAAATCCCTTGGCCTTTACTTCTTCAAGTTTTGGCTTTCTAACCTTGCCAACAATTCTTTATCTCTCTTATAGAGGTTCCTCCAAAAATCTCAACATTTTGGCCACTCCTAAACCTTGCCTAGTTCAAACCATTTGAATTAAATTCAAATGAGTTTGAATTTAAATCTTGCATTCGTGCCAACTTCTGTTTTCTTGGATCAAGCTCATTTTTGTTAGTTCGGGAAAATTATCCGCGTGTCCAAATTCTTTCCCTAACCCTCTCTTTATTTTTCTTCCCTATAATTCTTTTCTGCTAAAGAATAAAAGAAGAGAGGGAGTGGAGAGCCCAACAGCCTACCTCTCCACTTGGCTGGCCTCCTAGGCCCACCAACCCTCCTGAAGCCCAGCCGCATCTATAACCCTAGCTAGCGACCGAGAGCCCCAACCACCCAATCGATCTCCACCCTCTCCCCTTTGTCCTCCTGCGCCGCCACATGCAGAGAGGAGCAGAGCCCTCGCGCCCGCACCTCGCCCGATCCCCTGCTCCCGGCCATCTTCGCCCGTGAGCCTCCTCCGCGCCGCCTCCTCGCCTCCCATGCCTCCGCTATGCCGGCCTACGACCGCCGCCGCCGAGCTCCGATAGGACCTCGATGCACCCCTTCTTCCTATGACTCATCCCAAATGCTCGGAGGACTCCGCCCCGTGCCGGTCACCGAAGCCCGCCGACCCGATTCCCTCAACTGCGACTCTGGCATGTCGCGTCCCCACCACCAACTTGCTGCTGCTCCGCCCCAGCCTGCCTCCGCTCAAGCTGCCGACCATCTCCAGCCGCGGGCCAGCGTCGTCGCTCCCCGACCTCCTCTGCTTCACCTCGAGGCCCAGATCCTCGCCTAGCAGGAGCTCCGCCCCGCACCCGCAAGGTCTTGACTGCGCTCGGACCGGGCCTGGATCCGCCACGACCGTCGTTATTCTTCTTCTTCTATGTCGAGTACAAGACCTTCAAGTACAACTACACTACATTGATACGGGAACCATTACCGTCGACCTCCGAAAAACATGGGTTTGCCGAGTACTCCTTCGTTTTGTCAAGACCGCCAAGTCCCACAACGAACATGTACAACTGCTCACGCCCGAAGACCTTGGATGCACTAAGTTCCACTACGAGATGTACCACTACCGTCGTTGGAGACCCGTTTCGTCAAGTTCAACTACACGGCTATGACCTCGGATTTGGATTGCAAGCGCCAAGTACCCCAACAACAGGATCACATAGACGCCCGAACGACTACTGACCGAAACGCCAAGTACCTCGACATGTGTACAACTATCGTCGCCCCGAAGACGTTGGATTCGTCAAGTACCTCTCTGAAAGCGAACGTGTACTACTACTTCCACTTCCGTCACCGAGGACCAATAGTACCACTACTTCCCACAATGGCCCGTGAACAACTACATCCCATCGAACCTGAACCGTCCCGATTGCATGCTTCGAAGGTATAACCCCGAGATGATGCACGTGAACGAATGCATGTGTGTTGGTTGAGATGCATGTTTAGATATTGTATCCGCCCGTGAATGTTAGTTGTTCCCTCATTTGGCACCGTCTTTGACACGTGGGAACCCGGTATCCGGAATCACCCCATCATCCTTGCATGACATGCTCCCGTCACACTTTATTTTGCACCGACATCTCTACGAGTTGTCGGATCATCGGAATGTTGTCGTGGCACCATTTCCGTTGTCGTTTCCGTAGCACCCCTTTTGTTTCGCCATGGTGACCAAATGCTTCATAACATGCTCATGTCAACATTTTTCATAAATTGCATAAAACTTGTATATGTCATCTGCATCATGATATCATCATTTAATAAGCTTAAAATTGTTGTTCGCTTTAAATTGCTAAATAACATATGAGGATTTTCCGGAATTATTGTTTGTTGTTTCCGGCCTCATTTAAACTTGCCTTGGTAGGTAGTTTAATTATACTTCACCTCTTGCCATGTTTAACAACATTTAATATTGTTGAGTACCTAAACGAGAGCGAACTAAATACTTGGGTGTGGTGTTTCATCGATATGTAACTCGTTGCATATTGAGCTCCACTTAATTTGTAGTATTGTTTGTTGCACTTTGCCATGCCTCATTAAACCGGACATCCATCATACTTGATTGTCCATCATGCCATGTGATTATTGTTTGCCATGATGTTTTCTTCTTTCTGGTTGCACTTCTCCTTGATAGTTCCAGTTATGTTGCGATTGTGAGGATCTGTTCGACTACGTTGGCTCATCTTTTTCATGGACTCGTTCTTCTTCCTAGCGGGATTTCAGGAAAGATGACCGTCACCTTGGATCTCACTACTATCTTTGTTATGCTAGTTTCTCGATGCTATTGCTATGCCGCACTACCTACCACTTGTTTATCAAGCCTCCCAAATTGCCATGATAGCCTCTAACCTTTTCACCCTTCCTAGAAAACCGTTGTTTGGCTATGTTACCACTTTGCTTAGCCCTTCTTATAGCGTTGCTAGTTGCAGGTGCAGGTGCAGGTTGTTCCATGTTGGGACATGGATGTCATGGGATATCACAATATCTCTTATATAATTAATGCATCTATATACTTGGTAAAGGGTGGAAGGCTCGGCCTTATGCCTGGTGTTTTGTTCCACTCTTGCCGCCCTAGTTTCCGTCATACCGGTGTTATCTTCCTTGATTTTGCATCCCTAACACGGTGAGGGTTTATGGGCCCCGCTTGACAGTAATGCGGTGAGCGTCTATATACTTGGTAATGATATCCACCTTGCTATGCGCTCGAAATGCGGTTGTGCCCCAATCATGAATTCATCTCATGATTGGGATAGAATCGCATCTTGGGTGCTACACAAGGTCCTAGATACGGCAAGGTTGTGCACGCAAGATTTACAAGTTCAGGCCCTTCTCGGAGGAAGTAATAGCCCTAGTCTCAATGCCCGGAGGCTTTGTCGACTAGATTATGCATGAGAGTTACAGGGGGTGTGAACCCTTGTGCTAGAGGAGGGGTGGCTTATATAGAGTGTGCCAGCCCTCTCCAGTGCTCAGTTACACAGGTTTTAATGTGGGTTAATATAGAGACGTTACTGATAACGCCTGCTATAATGATGATTAATGACCTTTAAGGCTATGGAGTGAACACCTGACTGCTGCCATCCAGAGGTGGCTTTAGATCTTCTATACTCCGAGTGGTTCTTCGTACGGTCGAGTGACTCTATCTTGGTCGAGTGGAATTGGGATATCTGAGTGAGATAGCTGGTCGAGTGGATTGCACTCCAAGGTGATTTCAGTTGGTATCTTCTATTGTACTTTAAATGAACTTGACTCTAGGGCAGTGTCCTTGGGTAGGGCGTCTAGGTCAGGCCTATGACCCTACCCTAGGTACATTTCATCGTCATTATCCCTCGAATGGATTGAGGTCCGAGTGAAGAA
This sequence comes from Triticum urartu, assembly GCF_003073215.2. Classification (NCBI taxonomy): domain Eukaryota; kingdom Viridiplantae; phylum Streptophyta; class Magnoliopsida; order Poales; family Poaceae; genus Triticum; species Triticum urartu. The sequence continues at coordinate 434,224,286 of NC_053023.1, read as the reverse complement.
GGGTTGAAGTTGGTCTCCGACTCGATTCCATGCTTCAGATGCATTTCACCGGAGTCTGGCAATCATGCTGAAGCTTCAACCTCATTACAGTCACCTTGATCAATTCAGAGGTCGTCGAGTGAATTATGCTGATAATCTTCGCGGGCTATTATGGTGCGAAATGTTCGACGTGATTAGTTGCTCTATGGTTCCCGAATCTCACGGGATTCGAAATTTTGGAGAAGCGCGCGGGACGGAGCGTGCCGCAGTAATCGGAGTGGGTAGACAGAGACGCCTTGATCCTCGTGCTACCTTTTCGCCACGTATCGGGAAAGCGACTGTTGCGGGTTACGATAGGATTACTTGGGCCCACACTAGGGTCTGTTTAAACACATATTTACTTGTCATTCCCAGTTGGTGAAGAAGGCAAATCTGAATGACGAAAAGACACATGTGATCCAGATGTGCGGGGGTTTAGGAATTCAGACTAGGGGTAGAAGCACCTTTCCTTCCATGACCCTTCCCGAGTCAGATCGGGGATGGCAGTCGACCTGGTTCTACTGCAAAGACATCCCAACTCCTGGTCAGTCGACCGATCTCCCCCTTTCACTATGGAGCGACTTCGCCAAACTTCTTCATTGACTGTGACCCCAGAGGAGAAAGGCGAGGTGTCTCTTTTAGTCGACCAGGTTATTAACTTAGTCTAGGAGGGTGTGACGGGCATGGATCTGTTGGAGGTGTTCCTCAGTCGACGCATCCAGCCTCTCCAAGCCCGAGATCACCCGATGTGGATGTACCCGGGCCCTGAAGACACCGCTCGGGACCACCCAGAGGAGGTCGCCGAGGAGATTGTGGCTCAGTGGCTGCGAAGCATCACCGGAAACAAAGACAACCCCAGGGGGTCCAGGAGAGTTCAGCCATTCGACATCAACCATGAGCCGGAAGAGGTCAGGCCCAAAATACCGAGTGCTTTCTTCTTTCGATCTACAATTGCTCTTGAATCTGATTGACTTTTGTTGACTTGCGCCTTGTAGATTTATACCAAGATGTACTCGACGCTAAACGAGGAACAGCTCTAGGAGGGAGAGGAGAGCGCAGATGAAAGCGCCGACTGGCAATCCAGAGACGATAGCGAAGATGAGAGTGACGACTCGAGCAGCAGTGAGGAGGTTGACTCGCCGCCTCGCTCACAACATCGTTCCAAACAATCCCAAGATCCTGCAGGTGGACGCGGCAAGGCAGTTCCACCAAGCACGCAAGTACCAAAGTGCACTCGGACTTCGACTCCAGAACCGTCGGAGAAGGCCGCTAAGAAGCCCAAGGTTGTCCCACCGAAGCCTCGGAAGGCCCTACCCAAGATCAAGGTGGATGTCCCTACTGCTTCTGTGTAAGTGTCTGTTTCTTCTCTTTGTCTTCTATGTTACTCTCTAATCATTCGCTTGCTCGACCGAGTAAATTTTGGAGCTTTCAGTGCTGCTACCTCTAGGACTTCCATGGACATTGACAAGGAGCACGATGACACGGAAACTGCAGACGCAGCCACCTCTCAGGCAGGTACATCTCCACAGTCATGCTCTTACTTCGTCGATTGTGCTGATAGTCGATTGAACTCTTACGGTCGAGTGTTTTGCAGCACCACATGTTATCCAACTTCCAAATGATGACGATGATGAATAAGTGTCACGAAAGGATACAGGGAGGAGGAGAAGAACTCTGAGCAAGAGGGTGCCTGCCAGCAAAGAATCTCACTCGACATCAGCATCAGCCCCAGTCGATCAACCACTTGGCGATCCAGTCCAGACTTCTATTTCTTTTGCTGTGCCTTTATCGACTGACCAGCCCTTAGCGTCGACTGTCCAGGCTCTTACTCCGACTGTGCAAGTTCAAGCTTCACCTCCACCGGCTACGGCTCCACCGGCCACGTCATTGATTCCATCATCTCCTTTATTTGTTACTCACCATGTCCCAGAAGACCAAGTAGGAGCTACCAAGGACGCCATGCTTCAAGCAGGTCTAATGATGGACCAACTGAAAGTGGTGTATAACAACAGCAAGGCCGCCTATGACGCTAGCTCCGCCCTCCAAGCCAATCTCCGAGTAAGTGGGATTGTAAGTTGATTTCCGATTGGTTCCAGCTTGACCTTTGCTCTGTTAGGATATGTTGTCTGAAAACTGCTGCTTTATTATTCGCAAGATGTCCGTGGATGAGCGTTGTGGAACCTTGCATCTGTTCACCCACTAGGTGTTTGTCTTTTGCTTTGTAGCTCTTTCACTTGAGTCGATCGGGTCATGTCGAGTGAACTCATGAACCAGTGGGGGCACGCTGAGTGCACCCACTGGGTGTAATCCCCAAGACCGCCGTTGAATATTTGATTCATAGGGGGTCTTTGCGAAATGTTTTGTTTGTAGTACTTCCACTCGATTTAGACAGGTCGTGTCGAGTGAGAATCGAACCAGCGGGGGCACACTAAGTGCACCCACTAGGTGTAGTCCCCGAGACCGCGGTCGACTGTAGGCAGTTGGTGGTGGTCTGAGAACAGAGACCGAGACCGAGACCGCGGTTGAATGTTTTTGTTTGCGTGTTTTTTTACTCCTTCCACTCGTGTTGGGCGGACCATGCCGAGTGGGAAATCAAACCAATGGGGGCATGCCAAGTGCACCCACTGGGTGTAGTCCTCGAGGCTGCTGTTGAATGTTTGATTCGATAGTAGTCTTAGAACTCATTTTGTCATAATAATCTGAACTTGCATCTTATCACTTGGAAATGACTTATCCTTGTTTCTAACGACTGATTTGTCTTGTTTGTTGATTGCAGAAATCTTGTGAACTTGGGACCAAATTTGCATATCTGGAGAAGAAGCAAATCAAACTCAACCTCGATCTGGAACTGGCCAAGAAGAATCTGAAGAAAGCCCGGGATGAAGCTACTGCCATGGGAGGTAACAACTTGTCGACTGCTTGCCTTGTGATATTTTTCTTTCATCCTTTGAACTGAGTGATTCCACTCGAGCAGATGTGCGTAGTGAAAACCGTCAACTCCAAGCTCGATTGAAGAATGTTATTTCTTTAGACAAAATGAAGCAGGATCTGGAGCAGAAGGGTCTTGACCTTGCAACGATGTAGAAGACGGCGCGGGAGAAAACAGAACTTGCTGACAAGAAGCTGGCTTCAGTCAGAAAGTTGGAAGAAGAGAACGCCAAGTTGAAAACTGATGTTGATAAAGCGAAGAAGGACATTGTGCAGCTGAAGGAGGAGAAGGTGGCCTTGGCGGACAGAGTTGAAGTTCTCACTCGGGAGAGAGATGAACTGGAAACTTATCTGGGGAGCCTTGCCAAGAAGATGCTCCTCATGCTTGAAGGTACTTTTCTCTATCCGACTGACTGCACAGAACTTTTCCATCATGTTACAGTCACTTCAACACCTTTTTGTGTATGCATAATTTTGTTAGAACTTCAAGGAAGAGACTGGGCGGATCGAGACAGGCCTAGACCCCATCAACTCTCCCGTCAAGGACAAAGTTGCAATGAACGTGTTGTGACTGGAATCTCTCCTTGCCAGTGTCTTGGATTACATCGCTCGACTGAAAGTCGCGCTATCCCGGATTGACAAGGAGTTATGGCCAAGGGATGTGCTTCTAAACTATCGGATGTGGGGTTCCGGCTAACCCTTAAGGTTGGAACACTAGGGTGCACGCGAAGTCTTTCCCTTCTACCAATCTATGCTCTAGCTCGCTAAGATCTTGTGGACAAACTCGACGAACTCGCAACATGGAGATACACGGGGTTTATACTGGTTCGGGCCACCGTTGTGGTGTAATACCCTACTCCAGTGTGGTGGTGGTGGATTGCCTCTTGGGCTGATGATGAACAGTACAAGGGAAGAACTGCCTCCTGAGGTTGAGGTGTTCTTGTGTGTATGAACTTGTGTGTCTCCCTCCCCCTCCTACTATGGTGGCTAGACCTATTTATAGAGGCCCTGGTCCTCCTCCCAAATATCAAGCGGGAAGGGAGCCAACAATGGCGGGCTAATTTGAAGGGGGACAACTAGTATGAGCTATCCTGGCAAAAGTAGTCTTCGCCTGCACATAGCTCTGGTGGTGACGCCGTCTTGGGCTCCACAATGACCTCCATCTTGCAGTCCATGGTCTTGGTCTTGTTGCACCGAAATGGCAACCTTTGCATGTGGCCTCGGTACCCCACGGCTCCGCTTGCCCCCTGTGCACCAAAGAGGAAACAAGGACGCTGTGCGCGCTGGCGCCCGCCTGGCGCCCGCCTGGTGTCGATCGTCATGGCTCACGTCACGAGAGCCTCGCGAGGTTTGCCCCGCCTTGATATCTCCGCTCCTCGCGAGCCTGCCTGGCTAGGCCACTCCATAGGATGTCTTGACGTCATCCGCCTCGTGAGGCTTGGCCCCTCGCGAGGGTCTTGGATGCCTTGTTGGTGAAGGTGGGCCGTACGGTCTACTGGCTTAGCCACGCCATGGGCCGCAGGCAGGCAAGTCTGGGGACCCCCGTTCCCAGAACGCCGACAGTAGCCCCCGGGCCCAAGGTGCGCACGGGCATGGCTTCACGGCGAAGCCAAGGGTCAAGTTCGGAGCACCGCGGGCCCCCAAAGCCTGCGGCCTTGGTTGACGTGTGGCGGTTGATTGGACATGGGCGTCTTCGCTTTCCCATGCTGCCTTGGCAACTGCACAACTTGACAAGTCCATGCGACATGCAAGGGAATCCATCATTACCTGCGATCGTGGGAGGTGCCGGTTGGCCTTCTCTTGCTATAAATGAGGGAGGGTGGAGCCCCCGTTGCCCATCTCTTCCTCGCTTGCTCGCTTCTTCTTTGCTTCATTGCTTGCAACGCCTCCGATGGCGCCACGAAGGAAGTTCTCTGCCGCCGAGAAGGGGAAGGCCCCTCGCGAGGGCCTCGGTTCCCCGGCGCCCAAGCATGGTCGCGGCCGTCCCCGCAAGCACGCTGCGACCCCCACCATGGACCACCGCCGAGGCGGCGCCGTGGCAGGCGGAGGGGACCGTCCCAACCATGGCGGTCCAGCTAACGAGGGGAGGCGTGCGATGGTGGCGCGGCCTTCCCGCCCACGCTTCCATTCGGCAGAGGTGTGGAGGCCGCTCCACCATCGCACGCCTCCCCTCGTCAGCTTCCGTGCTTCTTTGTTGACGAACTGCCAGCCCCCGGTCCAGGCGGGCTCTGGTTGCAGGCGGATGGTTGCTGCAGCAAGGCCTCCTGGGTCGCGGTCGAGACTTCCACCGCGGGCAACATTGCCCTGGCCCGCGGCTGGCAGACGTTTGCCCGTGCGTGCGGCCTGGGAAAGCGGTGCACGCTTCACTTCAAGTATGACAGTGGATCGACCCTCTATGTGAGGGTGTTCGGGGAAGATGGTCGCCGCGCCGGGTGCTGCCCCGAGACGAACGACGGTGAGGAGGTGCTCGGCCTTGGCGACGGTCGCGGCGAGGATGAGGGCGAGCCTGCCCTTGGCGGCGACCGCGTCTCTTCCAGCTACTGCGGCTCTTCCTCCAGCGACAGCTCCAGCAGCGATGGCTATGACCAGCCGTCGTGCCACCGCACCCGCTTCGAAGGAGGGAGCGGGTCATCTTGTCGCCGCGCCTCTGTGAAGCGCGAGGAGGAGTCTGGCTAGGCTCGGGGCGTCGCCAAGGGCCTGCCTTTGCTGAAACGCCGCTTTGTTTATCTTTCCCCTTTTTTCCTGCATTAGAAAATGGAACCAGTATGGTCCCAGAGGGGCGTGTATCGAACTATGGTTATTGGTCAATGCAACGTGCGTGTTATTCCCATGCCGTGTTATTATTTTGCGCAAAGATAACTTATCCTGGTGTGTTTGGGACGCCTTTTCCTTCACGAGGTGTCTGCGTTTGCTCAGAAACTTCAAAAAACTTGTTAGCGAGTGTGCTAAAGGATTTGTCGTTCACCCAAACCTTGACTTGGCGCTTCAAATCACGGTACCCAAGGGGCATGGATTAGGAGAGATGTGCCAGCTTTTAGGCTTGAACGAGGGTGGCTCGCGAGAAGGCAGAGAGAAGAAAAATGCTCGCGAGGGCACCTGCCTAGCCCCCTCGCGAGGAATGCGAGAGAGAGATCATTAGAAAACCAGAGCCAGAAAATACGGTAAAAAGGCGAAGGAACCAAATCGCTAAGGAACATCAAAGGCAAACCTTGATTAAGGAGAAGCGAGCCAACTGCAGAAAGCAAATGAAAAAGCCACGTCCGGCACCTAATCTAGTCTTCAAGTCTTCTCACCAGCGCAGAGCTAAGTGCTGTCCACTAGGCGTGGGAGGGAGCCCCAGGGCCTGAGGCCGGCACTCCTGGGACTCCGGGGCGTGTACAGCCCCAACTCATTATTACATGAGAGTGTCACGGGCGGCGATTCTTCACAGGCACCGGGCCTTGCTTTACAGGCTCTGGGCCTTGCTTCTCAGGCTCTGGGCCTTGCTTCTCGGGCTCTGGGCCTTGCTTCTCAGGCTCTGGGCCTTGCTTCTCAGGCTCTGGGCCTTGCTTCTTAGGCTCTGGGCCTTGCTTCATGGGTAGAACTTCCGGAGGTGTTGGATGTTCCAGGCATTTTGGATAGGTGTCCCTTCTTGTGTCTCCAGGCGCACGGTGCCAAGCGTGGAGATGTGGACGACCCTGAACGGGCCCTCCCACATGGGTGAAAGCTTGTGTAGCCCTTCCCTGGAGAGGACCCGCCTCAGGACCAGGTCACCCGTCTCGAGTGTCCTGGACCGAATGTTGCGGCTGTGGTAACGCCGCAACGCTTGCTGGTACCTTGCTGCCCTTAATGCAGCTTCGCGACAACGTTCCTCCCCCAGCGCGAGGTCCATCCCCTGCATGGCGTCTTGCTGTGTTTCATCGAACGCCAGAACCCACGCGGAGCGATGCTTGACCTCGTGAGGGAGGACTGCTTCAACTCCGTAGACGAGGAAGAACGGAGTCTCGCCCGTTGGCTTGGTAGCGGTGGTGCGGATGGACCACAGCATGGACTGGAGCTCGTCGTGCCAGCCCCTGCCGTAGGCCTCCAGCTTCTTCTTGAAGGTCCTACTCTTGAGGCCCCTCAGGACCTCAGCATTGGCACGCTCAGCCTGACCATTGCTCCTGGAGTGGGCCACCGAGGCGTAGCAGATCTGCGTTCCAAGGTTAGCATAGTAGGTCTTAAAGAGGTTACTAGTAAACTGTGAGCCGTTATCTGTGATGATGCGGTTGGGGACCCCGAAGCAGCTCACGAGGCCCTTGATGAACTTGATAGCTGAGCCGGCTGGAATGGTACGGACGGCTTCCACTTCCGCCCACTTGGTGAACTTGTCGATGGCGACGTAGAAATAACGGTAGCCCCCCGCCGCTCGTGGGAATGGGCCTAGGATGTCTAGCCCCCAGACCGTGAACAGCCATGTGAGCGGGATGGTTTGGAGGCCCTGAGCAGGCTGATGGATTTGCTTGGCATGGAATTGGCAAGCTTCGCGGGACTTCACCATCTCGGCTGCATCGTTGAGTGTTGCGGGCCAGTAGAATCCGCTGCGGAAGGCCTTACAGACGAGGGTCCATGATGATGAGTGATGTCCGCAGTCCCCGCTGTGTATGTCAGCCAGCAGCTCCCTCCCTTGATCGTCGGAGATGCGGCGCATCGTGACATCGTTCGGCCGTTTCCTGTACAACTCATTGTCTTGAATGCAGTATGCCGTGGCCTGTCGGGCCACGCGCTCCACGTCCTCTTCCTTCTCCGGCAGTGTCCCATGCATCAGATACTCCTTAAACTCCTTGGTCCAGCACTCCTCCTGAGGCTTGAGCGCCAAGAGTAGCCGAGCTCCTGAGGTTGGACCGCAAGCTGGTGCTCCCGTGGCCGGGGGCTGCGGAAGCTCCTCCCGAGGATGAGTCGTGCTTGAGAGAGGTGGCGTGGCTGACGGCTTGAAGATTCGCTCTTCGAAGATGCCGGGCTCTTGCGGTTGCCGCTTGGATGCTCTCTTGGCGATGTCGTTAGCTTCCTTGTTGGTGCCCCGGGGCACGTGCTGCAGCTCCAAGCCTGAGAACTGCTTTTCCATCTTGCGCACCTCCGCAAGGTAGGCCTCCATGTGCTCGTCCTTTGGCTCGTACACTTTGTTGGAGAAATTGATGAGGAGCTGCGAGTCGCCCTTGACGGTAAGGCGCCTCACCCCCAGAGCCGCCGCAGCCTTCAAGCCGGCTATGAGGCCTTCGTATTCTGCGATATTGTTGGAGATCTTCTCGCCGTGTTGGAAGCAGAGTCGCATGGCGTAGTAAAGCTTGTCCTGAGTGGGCGAGATGAGCACTGCTCCAGCCCCCGCGCCTTGGTGCGGAAAGGTGCCATCAAAGTACATGACCCATCCGTCTGGTGCCTCACTTCCTGGGGAGGTGGATCGGTCTTCTCCTTCCTCAAGAGCCGGGGCGTCTATCCATTCCGCCGCAAAATCAGCGAGCGCGGCTCCCTTATGACCCTGGTGGTGCTAAACTCCAGCTGGAATGCTTGCAGCTCGATGTTCCATTCAGCGACCCTTCCGGCTGAGTTTGGGCTCCTGAGTACCCTCTCCAATGGGTAAGATGAGACGACCTTGATGGGGTGCCCCTAAAAGTAATGTCGCAGCTTGCGCGAAGCCACCAAGAGTGCGAGCAGGAGCTTCTGCGGCATGGGGTAGCATGCCCTTGCATCTCGCAGTATGGTGCTGACGAAGTACACCGGGTGCTCGATGAGGGCTGGCACACTGTTGAGGCTCGGGTCTTGCGAAGATTGTGGCGTATCATGAGGTGGAGGGTTTCCTGAGACTTGGCCATCCTCAGGAGTATCCGCAGTGCTGCCCTGCCGAGCTTGATCTTCCGCCGTTGATGGCTCTGGTGTGCCTTCCTGACCATGCGCTGCATCAGCTCTGGCTTGGCGCGGCACACCTTTATCTCTGCGCTCCTCCCGAACCGCCACCAGCGCCGCACTGGCGGAGTATGGGGTGGCGGCGAGGTAGAGTACCAGAGGCTCGAGAGGCCGTGGCGCCACCATTACTGGGGGGCTGGTGAGGTATTTCTTGAGGTCTTGGAAGGCCCGGTCGGCCTCCGAGGTCCACTCGAAGGGGCCTTTCTTCTTCATGAGCTTGAAGAAGGGTAAGGCGCGCTCGCTAGCTTAGAGATGAAGCGCCCTAACACGGTCACCCGTCATGCCAGCTTTTGCATCTCCTTGAGGGTCTGTTATGGGCTCATGTCTTCGATGGCCTTGATCTTCTCCGTGTTCGCCTCGATCCCTCTGTGGGATACGAGAAACCCCAGCAGCTTGCCAGAGGGGACGCAAAACACGCACTTCTCCGGGTTAAGCCTCAAGTTCACCCAGCGCAAACTCTCAAAGGTCTCCTCCAAGTCTTGAATCAACATCCTCGCCTCGCGAGATTTGACCACTATGTCATCAACGTAGGCCTCTGTGTTCCTGCCGAGCTGTCGCCCCAAGGCGATGTGCATCAACCGCTGAAAGGTTGCACCCGTGTTGCGAAGGCCGAAAGGCATGCAGATGTAGCAGTACACCCCACATGGTGTCAAGAAGGCCGTCTTCTCCACATCCTCCACCGCCATCTTGATCTGATGGTATCCAGAGAATGCATCCAAGAAACATAACAAATCGCACTCGGCAGTGGAGTCGACAATTTGATCGATGCGCGGAAGGGGAAACGGATCTTGGGGGCAGGCTTTGTTGAGGTTGGTGAAGTCGACGCACATCCGTTCCTTCCGACCTTTCTTTGGTACTACGACGGGATTCGCCAGCCATTCGGGGTATCGAACTTCTCGGATGGTGCCTGCCGCCTCCAGTTTGTGTGTTTCTTGGACGATGAAGGCCTACTTCTCAGTGGACTGCCATCTTGCTCACTGCTTCATGGGGCGTACGTTGGGGCATACCCTTAGATGATGCTGGATTACCTCTCTCGGGACCCCTACCAGCTGATTGGGTTCCCATGCGAATATCTCTTTGTTCGCGCACAAAAACTTCACCAAAGCTTCTTCATGTCCCCGGCCAAGGCCGGTTCCTATGGTGAAGGTGGCTCCTGAAGACCTGTCCTCGTTGACTGGCACCTGCTTGTTCTCCGCCTTGTCTTGGGTGAACAGCTGCCTCTTCTTGGTGGGCGCGGTCTCCTTGGCCTCGGGCGCACCGGCGCCTGCTGGCTGTGACGCTGTCGCGGCCTTGAAGGCAAGCCTGAGCGCCGTCATGACCTCCTTAGTGTCCCCCTTGATGATGAGGACGCCCTTGCTTCCTGGCATCTTCATGAGGTTGTAGGCCGGGTGAGTCACCACCATGAACTGAGCGAGAGTCGGGTACCCGAGGATGGCGTTATACGGGAGACCGATGCGCGCGATGTCAAAGTCCACCAGCTCGGTGCGATAGTTGTCTCGCGTGCCAAAGATGACAGAGAGGCGGATCTGCCCCAGAGGGTGAGCAGCTCCCCCACCCACTCCTATGAAGGGTTTGCTGAGGCCGAGCCGTTCGAGCGGCACATGAAGAAGGTTGAAGGCTTCACGGAGAGCAAGTTGAGGCCGGCCCCGCCGTCGATGAGGGTCTTGGTGACGGCCACGTTGCAGATGGTGGGCGTGAAGAGCATCGGGAGCATCCCGGAGCTGGCGCTGGAGCCGGGGTGGTCATGTGAGTCGAAGGTGAGGTCGGCCTCCGGCGCAGCCCAACCCGGCGGAGCCCCCGGGCGCTTGCAGGCTGCCCCAATCTGATGGAAGAAAGGCTTGACGTGGTGATCTGAAGGAGGTGCTTGGGAGCCACCCAGTAGTGCCGCGACTGTGTGGTGTGTGGTGCCGTGTAACGCGCAGCAAAGAGGTCGCGGAGTTCGACGTCACCGTGGATCCCGGGAGGTTGAGCAGCCAGGCACGTGGCTCGCTGGCGAGCGCCAGGGGGAACAAGTTTGCCATGATCTTGTCGTTGCCTCCGACTTCAAGGACGGTCTCCTCGTATGCTAGCAGGAAAAGCGTCGAGTCCGCCGCGCCATTGCAATGCGGCGGCATCTCCGGCCTGAACTTGGATGGCCACTGCACCTGCCGCAGAGCGGGGGCCAAGGCTCGGTACCCAGACCCCCCCCCCCCCCGCTGCTGGTGTTGGTCGCAGAGGTTGGTGGCGGGGCACCTGCCATGAGAGCGAAGTGCGGTGGTGCGGGGCGCTGGTTGGTGGAGAGAAGCCTCGGCGCACCCCCTACCTGGCGCTCCAAATGTCGGATGTGGGGTTCCGGCTAACCCTTAAGGTTCGAACACTGGGGTGCACGTGAAGTCTTTCCCTTCTACCAATCTATGCTCTGGCTCGCTAAGATCTTGCGGACGAACTTGACGAACTCGCAACACAAAGAGACACAGGGTTTATACTGGTTCGGGCCACCATTGTGGTGTAATACCCTACTCCAGCGTGGTGGTGGTGGATTGCCTCTTGGGCTGATGATGAACAGTACAAGGGAAGAACTGCCTCCTGAGGTTGAGGTGTTCTTGTGCGTATGAACTTGTGTGTCTCCCTCGCCCTCCTACTATGGTGGCTAGTCCCATTTACAGAGGCACTGGTCCTCCTCCCAAATATTGAGCGGGAAGGGAGCCAACAATGGCGGGCTAATTTGAAGGGGGACAACTAGTACGAGCTATCCTGACAAAAGTAGTGTTCTCCTGCACAAAGCTCTGGTGGTGACGCGTCTTGGGCTCCACAATGACCTCCGTCTTGCAGTCCATGGTCTTGGGCTTGTTGCACCGAAATGGAAACCTTTGCCTGTGGCCTCGGTACCCCGCGGCTGCGCTTGCCCCCTTTTCACCAAAGAGGAAACAAGGACGTTGCGCACGTTGGCGCCCGCTTGGTGTCGATTGTCATGGCTCACGTCACGAGAGCCTCGCGAGGTTTGCCCCGCCTTGATATCTAAGCTCCTCGCGAGCCTGCCTGGCTAGGCTGCTCCAGAGGAGGTCTTGACGTCGTCCGCCTCGCGAGGCTTGGTCCCTCGTGAGGGTCTTGGATGCCTTGTTGGTGAAGGTGGGTCGTACGGCCTGCTGGCTTAGCCATGCCATGGGCCACAGGCAGGAAAGTCTGGGGACCCCCGTTTCCAGAACGCCGACATAAACGACCTCGAGTCACTGATGACTCGACTCAACGGCATCCTGGACCGAGTGCAGGCATGGAAGAAGTCAGCTACCCACTGCGGTGCTGACGTGGCTTTGTCACTCGTCTGCATCCACTACAAGGAAGTCAAAGAAGAGAAGCTGGCGGCTCTTAAGGTTGCCAACACCAAGAAGCTTCAATTCCAAACCTTCATGGAGACCTTCATCGATGCTGCTACTCGCTTTGCAGATGACATCGACCTTGAAAGTTTCGTCGAGCCATCAAGTCCTCCTCCTGTCGAGTGAAAACTTGATAACTTGATTTTATTTGCCTCGGAATGCTGAGTGATCCTGTAACCGTTTAAAACTCTTTCGGGCTTGGTGCTCGAGTACTCCTGCGGGTGATTCTGAACCTTGCCGGATTTATCTGAATCTTGGCTATCTCTTTTGAATGTAGTTGCTTTGTTCTTTATCATCTTCAGATTTCTTGACTCGGGCAAATTGGGAATCACAGCTGAATCTCCGAGTGATAGGATCGCTCTTCACTCGGAATAGATGTTGTACTTGTGGTGTAGCTCCGAGTGCAACCATACGTTGTACTTGTGTGCAGCTCAGAGTGCAACCATACATTGTATTTGTGGCGCAGCTCCGAGTGCAACCGTACGTTATTCTTGCGGTGCAGCTTAGAGTGCAACCATACATTGTACTTGTGGCGCAGTTCAGAGTGCAACCATACGTTGTACTTGTGGCGCAGCTCAGAGTGCATGGCCAAGCCTCCGAGTGAGAGGTCTGCTCTTCACTCGGAGTATTTTTGTAACTTAGGCGAGTATGGGGTCGCAGCTAAGCCCCGAGTGAGAGGGTCGCTCTTCACATAGAGTTTTTTTGTAACGTAGGCGAGTACGGGATCGTAGCTAAGCCCCCCGAGTGAGAGGGCTGGTCTTCACTCGGGGTATTTTTGTAACTTAGGTGAGTACGGGGTCACAACTAAGCCCCCGAGTGAGAGGGTTGCTCTTCACTCGGAGTGTTTTTAGTAACTTAGGCGAGTGCGGGGTCGCAGCTAAGCCTCCGAGTGAGAGAATTACCCTTCACTCGAAGTAGTTTTTGTAACTTAGGCGAGTACGGGGTCGCAGCTAAGCCCCCAAGTGAGAGGGTTCCTCTTCACTCATAGTGGTTTTTGTTACTTAAGCGAGTACGGGGTCGCGGATAAGCCTCCAAGTGAGGGGGTTGCTCTTCACTCGGAGTGGTTTTTGTAACTTAGGCATGTATGGAGTCGCAGCTAAGCCCCTGAGTGAGAGAATTGCTCTTCACCCAAAGTAGTTTTTGTAACTTAGGCGAGTACGGGGTCACAGCTAAGCCTCCGAGTGAGAGGGCTGCTCTTCACTCGAAGTGGTTTTTGTAACTTAGGAGAGTACGGGGTCGCAGCTAAGCCCCCGAGTGAGAGAATTACTCTTCACTCGAAGTATTTTTTGAAACTTAGGCGAATCGGGTTCACGGCTACGTCCCCGAGTGAGAGGGTTGCTCTTCACTCGGAGTGTTTTTGAAACTTAGGTGAATCGGGTTCGCGGCTATGCCACCCACTGGGGGATTTGAACACATATGCTTATGTGATAACAATCATTAATACATTGTAAAAATCATGTCTTTGATAAGCAAACTGAAGGATTCTGATTACAACTCGTCAGTCCTGGTGCTTTAGGTATAAAATCGGTGGAGCAGGTCCGCATTCCACGAGCATGGCTCGTCTTCTTTCATGGCTACGTTGTAGAGGTGATACGCCCCGTTGTAGATCACCTTGGTGATGATGAAGGGTCCTTCCCAGGCCGGAGCAAGCTTGTGGGGTCGCTTCTGATGCACTCGGAGCACAAGGTCTCCTTCCTGAAATGCTCGACCTCTGACATTTCGGGCATGGAATCGACGCAAGTCTTGTTGATAGATGGTCGACCGGATCAGAGCTATCTCTCGCTCTTCTTCTACGAGATAAACTGCATCCTAGCGTGCCTGTTCTGCTTCGGCTTTAAAGAAGAGTTCCACTCGGGGAGCATTGTGCAGCAAATCACTCGGAAGCACAACTTCAACGCCATAAACCATGAAGAAAGGGGTTCGATCAGTCGACCGATTAGGAGTCGTTCTCAATCCCCACAAGACAGACGGCAACTCAGTCACCCAAGCTCCAGCCACATGCTTGAGGTCGTGCATCAATCGAGGTTTCAACCCTTGCAGGATCAAGCCATTCGCTCTTTCTGCCTGCCCATTTGATTGCGGGTGCGCCACGGATGCGTAATCGACCCGAGTGCCTTGGGAAGCGCAAAATGCTCTGAACTCATCAGAATCAAAGTTGGCGCCATTATCTGTGATAATGTTGTGAGGGACTCCATATCGGAATATCAACTCTCTAATGAAACTGATGGCAGTGCTTGAGTCAAGATTCTTGATAGGCTTGGCTTTGATCCACTTGGTGAACTTATCGACTGTTACAAGCAAATGAGTGAAACCGCTTCTGCCAGTCTTGAAGGGTCCGACCATGTCCAACCCCCAAACTGCAAAAGGCCAGATGAGTGGAATAGTCTATAAGGCAGATGCAGGCTTGTGAGACATGTTTGAGTAAAACTGGCAGCCTTCGCACTTGTCAACTATATCTTTAGCCGCTCGCAGCCAGTAGAATCCCGCTCGGTATGCTTTGGCCACGATGGTCCAAGAGGACGCGTGGTGACCACAGGTCCCCGAATGAATCTCATTTAAGATTAATCGACCTTCTTCTGGAGAGATGCAACGCTGAGCTACTCCAGTAACACTTTCTCTGTAAAGTTGTCCACTTATCACTGTGAAGGCTTTGGACCTGCGGACGATCTGGCGGGCCTCATCCTCATCCTCTGGGAGCTCCTGCCTGAGCAGATATGAAATATATGGCACCGTCTAGTCGGGAGTGATCACCAAAACCTCCATGATCAAGTCGACTACTGCTGGAATTTCAATCTCAGTCGGATTGGTTAAACTTATCAGTTGTAGGGGCTCCTCTATAAAGGGATCTTCTTGGACTGATGGGGTATGAAGATTCTCTAAGAACACATTCTGGGAATTGGTTTCCGAGTGGAACCCAACTTCGCCAGATCATCGGCCGCCTGATTCTTGAGTCGGGGTATGTGATGGAGTTCCAACCCTTCAAACTTCTTCTCTAGCTTTCTCACTGGATTGTAGTAACCAGTCATAGCTAGACTCATGATATCCCATTCCTTCATTACCTAATTGACCACCAAGTCTGAGTCGCCATAGACCATCAGGCGCTGGACGCCGAGTGAGATGGCCATACATAACCCATATAGGAGTGCCTCATACTCAGATTCATTGTTTGAAGAGTCGAAGTGAATCTGGAGGACATAACTGAGCTTGTCGCCTCTTGGGGATACCAGGACCACTCCAGCACCAGAACCATTCAACATCTTGGACCCATCAAAGAACATAGTCCAATGTTCCGAGTGTATCTGAGTTGGTTGCTACTGCTCGATCCACTCGGGCAGGAAATCTGCTATTGCTTGAGGCTTGATCGCCTTTTTTTCTTTGAACTTGGTATCCAAAGGGAGAAGTTCAATCACCCACTTGGCCACTTGACCGGTTGCATCTAGATTGTTCAAGATTTCTGACAATGCAGCGTCACTGACGACTAAAATCGAGTGGTCTACGAAGTAATGTGCAACTTTCTTTGTGGTCAAGTAAATCCCGTAAACAAGCTTCTGGTAATGCGGATACCTTTGCTTGGACGGAGTCAAGACTTCAGAAATATAGTACACTGGGCGTTGAACTTTGTAGGATTTGCCTTCTTCTTCTCGCTCGATTGTGAGCACTGTACTGACAACTTATCCAGTGGATGCCATATATAATAATAGAGGCTCTTTGCTAACTGGGGCAGCAAGCACCGGCTGGGTGGAAAGCAGGGCTTTGAGCTCTACAAACACTGCTTCGGCTTCGGGAGTCCACTCAAACTTGTCAGATTTCTTCATCAGTTGGTAAAGAGGCAATGCCTTTTCACCGAGACGAGAGATGAATCGACTCAATGCATCCAGATAACCGGTAAGCTTCTGAACATCATGCATGCGCACAGGTGTTTCATTCAGAGAATTTCTCCAATCTTTTCTGGGTTTACATCGATTCCTCGTTCAGAAATGAGAAAACCGAGTAATTTTCCACCTGGGACTCCGAATGTGCACTTTCACGAATTGAGCTTGATATCATATCTTCTTAAGTTGGCCAATGTTTCAGCGAGGTCAGACAGCAGGTCAGAACCTTTACATGACTTGACCACGATATCATCCACGTATGCTTCCAGGTTCCAACTAATTTGAGTGAGCAAGCACTTCTAAATCATGCGCATGAACATGGCGCTAGCATTCTTAAGACCAAAGGGCATGGTAACATAGCAAAAGCACCCAAACGGGGTGATGAAGGTTGTTTTTATTTCTTCAGGTCCATATAGTCGGATCTGATGGTACCCAAAATACGCATCCAAAAAGGACAAACGCTCACATCCCGCAGTTCAGTCGATAATTTGGTCAATGTAGGGGAGAGGGAAGTGATCTTCCGGGCAGGCCCGATTGATGTGCTTGAAATCGATACACATACGAAGTGAATTATCTTTATTGGGGACCGTGACAACATTGGCGAGCCACTCGGAGTGGTATATCTCACGGATGTACATAGCTGCCAGAAGCCGAGCCACCTCTTCACCAATTGCCTTTCTCTTCTCCAGGGCGGACCGACAGAGATGTTCTTTGACAGGTTTTACTTTTGGTTCGACGCGGAAACAGTGCTCAGCCAGTCCCATAGGTACACCCGGCATGTGAGATGGTTTCCATGCAAAGATGTCCTAGTTCTCATGGAGGAACTGGATGAGCACTTCTGCCTATTTGCTGTCGAGTGTTGTTGAGATGTGGGTCGGAGAAGCATTGGGATCAGTCGGGTGAATATGAACGGGCTTTGTCTCACTGGCCGACTGAAATGTGGACTCTAAAGCAGGCTTCTTGGCTCGCAACAAATCACTCGGATCTGCATTTTTGTTGTATTCTTCCATCTCAATTGATGTCATCTGTTCATTGGCAATTTTTGAACCCTTCTGGAGGCACTCTTACGCTCTTTGCCAATTCCCTGTGACTATGACCACACCTCTGGGACTAGGCATCTTCAACTTGAGGTATACATAACATGGTGGAGCCATGAAACGAGCATAGGCAGGCCTGCCTAGAATAGCATGGTAGGCACTGTGAAAATCCACCACCTCAAACGTCAACTTTTCCTTGCGGTAATTCAATGAATCACCGAAAACTACATTAAGAGTGATCTGACCGAGTGAGTCTTCTTTCTTTCCTGGGATGACTCCGTGGAATCACATGTTGTTCTCACTAAGCTTGGACATCGGGACGCCCATCCCTCGGAGGGTCTCAACATACAGAATGTTCCAACCACTGCCACCATCCATCAGAACCTTGGTCAGTCGGGTGCCCCCAATGACTGGGTCGACCACCAACGCTTGCCGCCCAGGGGTAGAACCGTGCGCTGGGTGATCAGACTGGTCGAATCTAATGGGAGTTTTTGACCACTTTAAATATGTCGTAGTTGCCGGAGCAACCATGTTCACTTCTCTATTGATAACTTTCAGTCGACTTTTGCTCTCGATGTCAGCAAAAATCACCAAAGTGGCGTTGACATTGGGGTAACCATCATCTTCCTCTTTATCCTCTTCCTTATCAGATTCCTTCTCCTTTTCACTAGGCTGACCCTCTCAGAAACTCTGAATCAGGAGCCGACACTGTCGAGTGGTATGCTTGGCAGAATCAAGTTACCCTCTGCATCTGTTTTGGTGTGTGTGTGACACAGAAAATCAAGAACATCATTTCCCGCCTGATCTTTCACATTTTAGGGATCCATGGCCCTTTGGGCTTTCCCTTGAACTTCCCCTGATTCAAAGCTGCAGCCTCAGCAGGACCTGCAGGTTCAACCTTTTGTTTCTGCTTTCGACCGGAATTTCCTCCTCCGGTGTCTTGAGTGACTGGTTTATTCTTGCCACTTCGGAGTTGGTCTTCCTCTTCGCCATTAGCGTACCGAGTGGCTATTTCCATCATTCGGGCCAGGGACATGTCTCCTGACCGACCGAATTTCAGGTTGAGCTCACTGTATCGGACACTCTCTTTGAAGGCGCAAACTGCTTGGTGTTCTGACACATTGTCACATCCCTAGTTCTGGTATGACCTAGACCAGCTAGTCAGTTGTGCATCATGTTTAAATTCCATTTAAATTTGAAATGGGGATTTGTGAAATCCTCAGAAATCATTTCTGGAAATGACCTAGATAAAAATTGTTTCAATTTGGGCCAAGAAAATGTTCCTGATTTTCTCTAAAAATATTGGCCAGAGGTAAAATCCCAACCAATATTTTTGGGAGCTCAGAAGTATTTATTTTTGGCCATTTGAGTTAATCCAGTAATTATTTGCGTTGGGGAAATATTTTATTATATATGAAATATTGTCCAATAATTCTGATTTTTACTGTGGGGCTTTGGAATAATCCAATTAAGTTCCTACATTAATTTTCAGAAGAAAATAAATTGATTTAGTATCATTACTAAATCAGAACAAATGTTAGATAAATAGAAAACAGAACAAAAATAATAAAAACACCTTACCTGGGCTTCTTTCCTGGCGCCTCTGGCCGGCCCATCTCTGTTCTGGCACAGCCCACCAGGGGCATGGCCGTCTTCCTCCTCTTGCCAGTAGGCAGAGGGGAAGCTGTGCCCGACGCCGTGCGCGCCGGCACGCAGCTGCCTGCCTGGCGTCCTCCTCGTCGCCCTGGAACGCCCGGACATCGCCACGCGCCGCCCTGTACCCCTCTCACTCTCCCCAGTCCTCTCCTCTCCCTCGCTCTCTCTCTCACGGCCGAGCGCCACCGCCGCCACCGGCCACTTCTGCCGCGCCCACAGCCACGGCCTCGCCTCCCGACGCGCTCCACAGCTCCTCCGCGAACCCCTCTCCCTCCTCATCGAGCCACGCACCTCCGGACGGCCTCCATCGTCGCCACCGTCGTCTTCTTCATCGCCGGCCGCTGCAGATCTCCACCACCCGCACGTCGCCGTCCAGCTGTCCCCGAGCTCGCCGTCGACGCCATCGAGTCCGCCGTGAGCCCCTGCATCGATTCCCCCTTCTCCCCTGCCTCCTCGTGCTCTGTAGCCCGCAGCCACTTGAGCCCGAGCTCCGGCCGCTGCCATGAGCTCCGCTCCGGCGAGCTCCGGCGCCCCCGTAGCCTCCCACCAGCTCTGCTGGATGCGGACGACGACGGGCTACGCCCCGGTGGTCTCCGCGCGTCCATCCGCCGCTCGTAGCGCAAGTCTGGCGAGTTGCCGCCGCGGTATTGGTCGCCACCGGCCAAACTCCGGCGGGCTGACGTGGCTTGCAGTTAGGCGTTAATTACCCCCCTCTATGACACTGACAATGGACCCAGCGCCACTAACCTAAATTAGATTAGAAATAACCCCCCCCCCTGCTTAACACTATGTCACTGACGTGTGGACCCCACACGTCAGGTTTGACCTGGTCGGCGCCGTTGACCGCTGACGCAGTGCTGACGTCATGCTGACGCAATTATTCATTTTCTAGAATTATTTTTGAACAGGAAATTCCAGAAAATGTTCAAAACTTCAAAAATTCATATAAATTCAACCGTAGCTCAGATTGAAATAATTTATATATGAAAAATTATCAGAAAAATTCAATCTATCCATCTGTGCCATTTTCATGCATGACAAACCAACCTATACATGCTATATATGTGAAAACACACTTATGGCATATTTAAGAGCTTATTTTGGAGTTGCATTTGAATCTTTAGTTCAAATGGACTTTAACCAAATGAATGCTAGTTGCATTAGCTCAAACAACATCACATCTTCATGAATGTTCATGCATCATATTGTTGCATATGCCTGGGTATTGATTGTTGGCACTGTTCCTGCTCGATAGGTACTGCTTCGGAGACCGTTCCAGAGTACCTGTCTGAGGAGCAGTGCTTTCCTTGTTGATCTACCAGGCAAGCAACCCCCCCTTTGTTCATTCCGATACAATCCTACTCTCTCGCTCCTGCTCTCAGTTATTGCATTAGGACAACAACGATTCAACTGCTACTTTATGCTGCGGTAGTTGAACCCATTCCTCTGCATGACCTGTCATTGCCACAGTAAATAGTTAAAACCTACTAGCATGTGTAGGAGTTGATTGAGCCATGTTGTGTTCTTGCCATGCCATGCCTCCTATTTCTTAGAGTTGTGTCAGGTCTGATTCATCGGGAATGAATTGGAATGTTATGATATGTTCTGGTAATGAGAGTTAATCGTCTGAACACGTTTTGGTAAAGGTAGCGGTGAGAGGCCATGTAGGAGTACATGGTGGGTTGTCTCATTGGGACCGTCCTTAAGAACTGAGTTCTGTGTAAGTTGTCCAATGACTAGCTACTACCACACATTGGGCTCCGGGCACTCCAAGCTCTCTCGGCTTATTAACCGCCTTGATCTCTGTCCAGGAGTTGCAAATAGTTTCTGGTGTTTGTAGGTAGTGCTATTTTTCTACCGAGTGGCACCCGGCAGGGTGGGCTCGGGACAGACTAGGCACAGGTGGCACGGTGTACCAAGTGGCACCCGGATGGTGGGCTTGGGAACCCTGCTCACATCGTTTGGGGCCGTGAGCGACACCCTGGCCGGATCTCCTTGCGGATGGAACCCAAATAGGTGATAAACCTGGACTAGAGTCTTGCGTGGTTAGTTAGGTCGTGGCCGACACCCTCGCCAGGCTTCCGCTTGAAGGTTGCCGAGATACATGACGGGTATATGGTGATAAGTGGTGAGAGCGTGTGTGATGAAGTACACCCCTGCAAGGTTATCATGATCTATTCGAATAGTCGTGTCCTCGGTTAAGGACTTCTTGGATGCTTACGTGGTACATAGACAACTTAAAGTGGATACTCTAAAATGCTCAAGATAAGTGTGAGTTCTATGGATGGCCTTCTCGTAGGGAGACAAGGATGAATCCATAGTGGTGTATTGATGTGGTGATTAGTGGACTCGTGTGCGCTGCCTCATCTCAAAGAAGTTTCTCCTTGTCGTAGAACAGGATAGCCACTGAGTCAAAGCTGGCTTGCTACAACTAAACCCCACCTTACCTTCTTGATACAAATGCATATATGATAGGATCTGATGTAAGTCTTGCTGAGTACCTTTGTACTCACGTTTGCTTTATTTATGTTTTGCAGGTGAGACATCTGTTTCACTAGTAGTACCGCTTGGACTTCGACGAGTAGCTTGTTACCTCATCTACGATCTTGGTCCCTTGGGAGGGACTTGTAGATAGTCAGGATTCTCAGCTCTTTTCTTTTGTAGTTGTCTGTACTCAGACATGTAATGCTTCCGTTGCTTGTATGCTCTGAATGATGGGTCATGTGACCCCTGTTTGTATTTATGCTATGTGGC
The DNA here is from genome assembly GCF_003073215.2 of Triticum urartu. Classification (NCBI taxonomy): domain Eukaryota; kingdom Viridiplantae; phylum Streptophyta; class Magnoliopsida; order Poales; family Poaceae; genus Triticum; species Triticum urartu. The sequence continues at coordinate 434,202,749 of NC_053023.1, read as the reverse complement.
CCTTCTGAGCCTTTATCTATATGAGTTTGCGTTATGTTGTGATGCCATGTTGTACAACACATACTTGCATGTTATGCGTACGTGTGACGTGTATTGCTATGTGTGGGATCCGACAATCTAGTTGTTTATCCTTGGCAGACTCTCTTATGGGGAAATGTAGTCTAGTGCTTCCTTGAGCCATAGTAGTCCGCTACAGCCCGGTTCACCGGAGTCCTGCTAGCCCAGCACTACTGCTCAGGACACTTGACTGGCCGGCATGTGTTTCACTTCGTTCCTGTGTCTGTCCCTTCGGGGAAATGTCACGCGGTGACAACCGGAGTCCTGCCTAGCCTGCTACAGCCCGGGTTCCCCGGAGTCCTGTTAGCCCAGTGCTACAGCCCGGATTCACACGCTGCTGACCGACACGCTCGATGTGAATCATGTATGCCTGTTCCCATAGGTTAGTGCTGCTTTGGGTTCACGACTAGCCATGTCGGCCCGGGTTCTCTGTCATATGGATGCTAGCGACACTATCATATACGTGAGCCGAAAGACGCAAACGGTCCCGGGCCATGGTAAGGCGACACCCGTGGGGATACCGTGCGTGAGGCCGCAAAGTGATATGAGGTGTTACATGCTAGATCGGTGTGACTTAGAATCGGGGTCCCGACACACATTTTATACAATATGATGAAGAGTAGTCCATCTCTGGATGAAGTCTCTCAAAGTCTCATTCTGTTTCTGAAAGCAGTGCTGCAATTCAGTCAGTCCAGCAGGTCGCTTGCAGGAGCCCTCGAATGTTTTAATAATCATTCGGGCCAGTTCTTCCCAGCTGAAAATACTTCCAGGGGCCAACTGATTCAACCAAGCTCTTGTTGAACCCTCGAGCATCTGGGGGAGGTACTTCATGGCTACGTCATCGTTGCCTCCACCAATCTGCACTGCCACTCGGTAATCTTCTAGCCAAGTGTCGGGCTACGACTCACCGATGAACTTACTCACACCCATTGCCAACCTGAAGTTGGGAGGGATCTCAGCAGCTTGGATGGCTTTGCTAAAACATTCAGGTCCAGAAACATGTACTCTGCTTCCACTCCGACGGTTTCTGTCTTGTCCTTCTCTGTGTGCCCGGACCCTGTCGACTAGACCTTGTACGAGGAGTGATCTTGCATCAAATCCAGGCTCTCTTGGGTTGACCGGGGCTCTCCGCTCATCATCATATGGGCACATGTCATCATACTGCTGGGGCGCGTATGATTCGCCCCTCGGAGGGGGCATAAGCACTCGATGGCGGTCATCATGGGCGTATCGATGATCATACTATCCGTGGGTCCTATCCAGGTACTGATCCTAGTGGTGCCCATGATCATCACGCCATTGAGGCGACCTTGGACTGTGTGCTGACTAAACTGTGTCAGCAACCATGGACCTACTATGGATCCTGTTGCGTGACTGAGAAACAGCTGAATTTTGTTCACCCGCCGCTCGGAGCAGCGCGTGGATCTGCAGCAAACCTCTTCCAGCTTCTGTACGAGACTGCTGAATTGACTCTGCTATGCGTGTTGTAGCTGCAAGATTCTGGACTAGAGTACGGTATACCTGAGGTTCAGGCAGAAACAATTGTCGAGGCCGTCGACTCGATTCGGGGATCTGCCGACGGGCGCGCTTGTCGAGTGAATGTTGGAGATTTTCCAGACGTGCGCGCTCAGCCAAGGTGGCCAGGCACGCAGCTTCCAAGGCCCGAGCCTCGGAGGTCTCCCCAATGATGGGGGTGCAGAGCGCCTCCATGTTGCGACGATGCAGCTCATCCCTCTACTCCGAAGTGAGGGCTTCGGGATGATATTCGTCGTGACCATGCGACGGGCAGCCGCCTCCATCGCCGCCGCCACAGCGACAGAACCCGGGTGGACTACGCGGCGTGTCGACCATGAGGACTTCCGCCGCAAGGTCGTTGCTTCCGCACTCAGAAAGAGTCTCTGCGGAACCAGTCGAATGGTCCGTGGAGAGATTCGTCGGGCTCGATTGCCATGACATGAGGGGTGGCTGTCTGTCGAGCCACCACATGCCCCACCCACCACTGAAGCCGTGCCCGATCGGATCTCTTGCGGCGGCGTACATCGGGGAGAGTGGATGAAGCGGGAGCCGACTGATACTGGGTCAACGGCTGCCGCAGGAGGACGCTGCAGGCACTCGCGCGGAAGTGCGCTGCCCCGCGGATGGGAAGGGGCTCGACATCGAGGGGGGGCTCTTGGAGCTAGGCGGGGTCGTCGGCAACAAAAACGAGCGTGCCGAGACGGATCTCGTGGCCCAAAGGCAAACCACCGCCGGGAACCATGCTGATGAAGATCGGAAAAACCGCAACCTCACCGGAAGTCGCTAAGATGCCTGCCCCACGGCGGGCGCCAACTGTCATGGGAGCAAGTCTGACAGTAAGAATAGGGGGTACGTAGGTGAAAGTGCGTTATATCGACTAGAGGGGGGGTGAATAGGCGATTTTTATGAAAGTCTTCAAAATGTGGGAGTTATGAAGACAAACAGCGAAGATTTTGCCTATTACTATGCAGCGGAAGTTAGATTACACTAGCCAAGCCATGGTCAAGTATTCAATAGAGTGAAAGCACAAAGACAAATAGCTGCAGTGTAATAAGGATCAGGTAGGAAGAAGTTATGAAGCCAAACAGATCATACATTCACGTTGTGAAGACAAAAGATAGAGCAAGCATGCAATGGCTTCACAATGAGTAACACTAAGAAAAAGGAAGTGAAGATGAAACCGATGACTCGTTGAAGACAATGATGTGTTGGACCAGTTCCAGTTGCTGTGACAACTATACGTCTGGTTGGAGCGGCTAGGTATTTAAACCTTAGGACACACAGTCCCGGACACCCAGTCCTGAACACGCAGCTCAGGACACCAAGTCCTCACCGTATTCTCCTTGAGCTAAGGTCACATAGTCCTCGCCCAATCACTCTGGTAAGTCTTCAAGGTAGACTCCCAAACCTTCACAGACTTCGTTCACTGGCAATCCACAATGTCTCTTGGATTCTCTGAACGCGACGCCTAACCGTCTGGAGGATTCACAGTCCTCAAGTGTAATAAGTCTTCAGATCACACAGACAAGAAGACTTAAGTGATGCCCAATTTACTCTGGCTCTGGGTGGTTAGGGCTTTTCTCCTCGCTAGGAATTTTCTCTCAAAGGCTTCGAGGTGGGTTGCTCTCAAACGACAAAAGCCGTGCACTGAAATCTGAGCAGCCAACCAGTTATGGTTGTAGGGGGTGGGCTATTTATAGCCACTTGGCAACCCGACCTGATTTGTCCGAAATGACCCTGGGTCACTAAGGAACTGACACGTGTCGCAACGGTCAGATTTCAAACTCTCATGGCAACTTTACTTGGGCTACAAGCAAAGCTGACTTGTCCAGCTCTAGACAAGATTCGCTCTCATTGTCTTCACTCGAAGACATAGGTTTTGGTTTAGGCATCACTTCAGTCATTCTGACTGGTTCTCCTGGACCCCACTTAACAGTACGGTGGTTCCTATGACTCAACACACAAGAAAAAGAACTACGAAAGATCTAAGTCTTCGAGCTCCATAGGCTTCATAACGTGTCTTCTTTTGTCATAGTCTTCAAAGTGAATATCTTCATATACCACCTTTGACTTCAATGTCTTCATACATTTTTGGGGGTCATCTCTGGTAGAAAAACCGAATCAATGAGGGACTTCTACCTGTGTTATCCTGCAATTCTCACGAACACATTAGTCCCTCAACTAGGTTTGTCGTCAATACTCCAAAACCAACTAGGGGTGGCACTAGATGCACTTACAATCTCCCCCTTTTTGGTGATTGATGACAAACTAGTTGAAGTTTTCAACGGGGAATATAGTCTGTGAAATTGTAAAGGGTGAGGAATTGTCTTCATAAGTTGCAAGGGCTCCCCCTGAAGATGTGCATATAAGTTAATTTGCTTTTGGAATGCAAATGCACATGGCAGGTTGTACTTTAGGAGATCCACTTCAGCTTATGATGACAATCCACTATGCATGTGAAAGTATATGAAGATAATGACATGCATAATGGAAAATGGACGTCTGCAGAATGAGATAAGTGCGGAATTTATCGTCGCACATGCGGAATTTATCTTCGCAAAACAGGGTGGCAAACAAGTAGCAGACGACCATCTGGTCTAAGTGTTACAACTCATAAGAACCAAATGAAGCAAAAACAAGAGTTGTAAGCACGAAGCAAAAATATAGCAAAACTTAAAGCATCCGCCGATATGGACCCGCTTGAAGACTATCAACCCATATGCTTCTCCCCCTTTTGTCAGCAAGGATCAAAAAGGTTTGAAGACATAGAGTGTCTACTCGTTCCCAGGAGCAGCAGGTTCGTTGGAGGTGTTTGGCGGTGCAGAAGAGCTTGGAGGTGCTGAAGCAGGTGGCGGTGATGTAGCATCGTCTTCTTCATCAATGATTCTGGCAGTGACTATGGCAGCAGATGAAGAAAATTCAGAGTCTTCAAGTGATGGTGTATTGCGCATCACAGCCCTTCTAGGAGGTGTGGTGTCAAACTTGAATCGTTCTGTGATGCCATCCTCTTCAAGTTCAGCTTCAGTACAGATCATTGAGAGCCCTTTCCAGGTACGACGACAGGTTTCATGAGTGACGAAGGCATTCTTGGTGGCAAGATTTCAAAGACGATTAACATCCACCAAGAGGCTTTTCATCTGACGCTTTAGCCAGTCGTGATGCCTATCTTGTTTTTGATGAAGGGCCACAAGAAGCTCTCGGTCAGTGAGAACACGAGTGCGCTTCTTGGGTCTTGAAGCAGTTGCACTATCAGTGGCTTCAGTTGAAGCAGGGTGTGGCGCACGTGTAGTGCCAGCCAAAGGATACACCCTGGAGATGGCTTCAACACCTTCATCATTCTGAGTGAAGCTCTGGTGTTCTGCATTCTGAAGACTCAACGGTTGCTTGGCAGGCTCTGGATATATAGCTTCAACAGAGGTATCCACATCTGGCAAGAAGATCCGGTGGTTTCGGGCTGAGGGCTGATACGAGATCGCAGAGTGCAGTTTGATCAGCCTCATCACCCAAGGAGCATAGAACTTCAAACCAAATAAGTCTGAGCTTGACGCTGCAAGTTGGCGTATGAAGAAATCCTGTGCGTTGAAGCATTTGCCATGAAGGATGCAGAATATCATAGTCTTCATTGCACCCTCAATATTTGCATTTGGAGAGTGGCCCTTAATGGGCCAGAGAGTCCGCCGGATGATGTGATATATGGTCCTGGGCAGGTACTCAAGGTCTTCAACAAAGAACTCAGTTGGATAGGGTGCATCATGGGGCAATGGCTTCATCATTGAGAGCATCTGACTCATATTGGGTTCAGTCCGCTGGAATATGCTCTCAATAGCTTCAGCATGTAGTTGACAGCCTTCCTCGAAGAATTCGCCAGGAGTGGGCAGGCCGGTGAGCTCAATGATATCAAATGCATTGGCTTCATGATGGACATTGCCGGTCATCCACTCCAGGGCCCATGTCTTCGGATCTCTATTGTATCCTTTAATATGGAGGGTGGCATAGAACTGAAGCAGAAGCTCTTCATTCCAGTGCTCTTCATCATTGACAAACTGCAGCAGACCCACTTGCTTAAAGCAATCCAAAGCTTCCTCTAAGCAGGGTAGACCAGCAATGGCTTCAACATCAAGGTGCTTGTGAGGGAAGATGCGACCTTGGTTGTATAGGATGCATGAATAGTAGCTGCGCTGAGGATAGCTCCAGAACCTATCTGATGAAATCCGTTCCCTTGAATAGGGGTTCTTGGAGCTGTTGAAAAACGTATTGTCTGCCCTGAAGCTATTGATGTCAAAGGAGCCACGTGCTGATGCAGGACCTGGGAACCTTGGCAGCCTTGGGACTGGCTTCTGTACGTGAGGCATGTGCTCAACATGGTAATCAAATTGAGGACCTGCAGCAGACTCAGGAACAGAAGTGTCTGGTTCAGTAGCTTCGCTGTCTACTGAAGCTTTTGGTGGGGAGGGCTCCACATTGGCTTCAGTGTTGGTTGTGGCAGCCTCAACATTTTCAGCCTCCGCTTGACTAGCTGGAGGGTCAGTCACAAGCACGTTCTCCTGGAGAACTGCTTCTTGGTGTAGCGGGGGAGTGGGATCTTGTGACACTCCTTCATTTTCTTCGGCTGATGCAGCCGGAATGTCTTCAGCATAGACTTGAGGCCTTGGACCTTTGCGAAGCCTGCGGAACGCAGACGACGCTTGTGGGGTTGGAGTGGGCCGGGCCTCAAAGTCCTCTTCCTCTTGGGGTGATCCGCCCATGACGCGTCTTGTGCAATTGGCGTCAGAGGACGACCAATGCTGATGAGCTCGCTTTGTTCATACTGAGGAAGGGCTGCATCATCTTGTACATTGTCCTGATGACCAATGTCTTCAGCAGCAATGGGGTCGGCTGCTGGTATGGCTTCAGCTGCAGGAGCCTCTGTGGAAGCAGGCTCATGAACCGTCAATTGACGTTCTGCGTTCGGGTGCACCATAGCAATAGGTTCAACTATCAAGGGCTCTGTGGGAGCAGCCCGAGATTTCTTGATCTTTCTCTTCTTCTTGCTGGGGGCAGTAGGAGAGGCTTCAGAGATTTTCCTTTTCCTTGCTTCAGCCTCAGCAGTTCTTGTCTTCTTGAGCTCTGAAGCTGTTGACCGGCTCTTTGGCTTCGAGCCAGTCGTTGCAGTTGGGAAGACAATTGAAACCACTTCTTGCCTAGGTGCCTCTGGTTCAGCCATAGCAGGCTTCTTCTTCTTCTTCGCGGCCATCTTGGGGTCAATGCCTGGACGCCCAAGTGCCTTGCGCTTTTCAGCCTCATTGTAGGCTTGCACACATCGTTCTGCCAAATACTTCATCCGCTCACGTGAGCCCTGAGCTTCTGCACGCTTCTTCAGAAAATTTTCCTTGAGCTCATGCAGCATGGTCTTGAAGCTTTTCACTTCTTGCACGCTGAGCTTGGCCATATTCTTCTTGAACTGAGCCTTTTCATGATCAATTTTCTGCTTCAGCTCAACAATGCGCTGAGCAATGGCAAGTTCTGAAGCAATTGCGCCTTGAAAGGTGACGTTGAGGCCAACTGGCAGCTGCAGATCTTCGAAGCTTATGTCTGGTGTGGCAAACCATTCGTCGATGAAGTTGTGGATGATGGCGACATCAAAGAGAGGCAAATTGTTGAAGATTTCAGCTTCTTCTTTGCTTTTGATGAGCCGCTCTAGTGCGTCATCTCCAAGATCTTCATCACTTGATAGATCAATGGCTTCGCTGCGCAGAATGGCAGCAGCTGTGAGCTCCTTGCTGGTGTGTGGCTGAGGCACCTTGGCCTTCTGGGGTTTGGAGATGCGGGATACGTCTTCAGACTGCACACTATCTTCAGGAGGTGTAGTTGCCAATGGCTTCGCCCTTGAGACTTTTGAGGAAGGGGCCAGCTTTGAAGCTTTTGGCTTCTTTGATTGCTTTGGCTTCAGTACAGCAAGAGCTTCATCAGACTCAGAGTCAGCTGGAGGGTCATTCACGGCAGTCCCTTGGACTAGGATGTGGGTGACGAGGCCTTCAAGGTTAGCAAACGGACCGATGATATTGGGTTCGGCGTCGCGTGTGCCATCTGCCCTTGGTGCAGAGGGGCCAAGGTTGAAGTCTAACCCAAATTTCTTCTTGTTCAGCTTCGCTGATTGTTGGGCAAACTGGAAGCTGCGCTTGAACAGATTGTCGTCACGACACCAGAGGAGTGACAACGGATGTGCATCATCAGGCTGTGGTCCTCGTACCATGCATGGGTAGAAGCCTTGAGCAATGGCTTCATCTCTGGTCCTGGGTATGAGATTCTTGTAAATGATGTCCCCCCATGGCTTCTTGATGGCACATTTCTCAGCATACTCCTGAGTGACGAAGCGGTATTTGAACCACTGTTCTGCCCAATAGCGTCGAATCCATTGGATTCGGGTCTTGCGCTGCCCATAACTCTCTTTTGGATCTGTTTTATACATTTCTGCCAGGTCTTCAGGCAAATCTTTGGAAGTTCCTTCACGTCTCTGTCTGCCCCCCTTCCTTGCTGCTGCTTCTGAAGCCATAAACTTTAACTTGAAAGGCTTCAAAACTTTCAAAGGCTTCAAAGGCTTTCTTTTGCTGGACCAACAGGAACTGGCTTCAGGAGAGTTTATGTGATGCTGTAGGAATTCTGCAAATGAATGCAGACTATGAGAACCGAAGGATTCTCCCACGGACATGTACCTGTGACAGCATTAAGGTGCGAGGGAAGGGGAAGAGGTCATATGCATTCTCAGAAGGTTTTGAAGATTAATCAGTTTAGAAGACATTGACCTCATCGTGCGAAGACATTCACTCATAGATAAGAAGTTGGTTCCAGATTTGTACGAACCCACAGATCAGTACAAGTGAGGAATCTAACTACTTTATGAAGCACAAGTGAATATACTAGGCATTTTATGAGATGCAGATTGAGAGATCTATCTTATTTGAAGAGAAACTTCTTATGGTAGAAAGTGACAGAACCATGAGATCAAAAGAGGCTGTAAAAAGAAGTTTTATTTACCACACTTGGAACTGCTAGACGGAAGTGAGAGATGATGCCGAGCAGTTCAGTCCTCCATGCCCTAACTTGGCGATGGAAGACACCTACGGCGACGGCGGAGAGGACGATGTCCGCAGTCGGCGTGAGGACGGCGTCGGAGAAGTTGCGGCAGCGAAGCGCTTCGTCGCCGGCGTCATCGAGTGTTAGCGGTGGCGCTAGGGTTCGTGCGAGGGTGGAAGAAGGAGAGAATGACCGCGGTAAGTGTGAATTTATAGGCTCAGGGGCGGCACTGTGCTATTACACAGGTGCCCCTGGCGATTCGCATCTGAGGAACGCGTGGCCAGTTTGCGGAAGTTTTGGGTTTGTTCCACGTCCCACGCATGCCTGGATTGTCGGGCGGTCATTCCTGCTTCTCCGGATTTTATGTGGAGGAATGAGCATTGAAAACGGACTTTATGGTTGTCTCTATATCTTCTACTGACAAGGACGCAGTGAAGACATTCGACAGTTTCAATAGAATGCATATGACTTGGAGAGATAGAATTTGAGATAGAAAGCATAGAGAGATTAGGGTCCGATCACATTCACTTAGTTCAAAAGATTCAACCAAGAAGACATAGCTATAAGTGAATGCTGTAGAGGACAGAACACTAGTATGTATACATCTATATAATCAACGTAGTGAAGATAATCATGAAGACATGTTGAGTTCGAAGCCAAACCAAATGTGAAGATATTGCAAGGTAATGCCATGAGTGAAACACTTCAACATGGAATGTTTGGTGGTGGCGTTACCCACCGTATAGGAAGTATTAGACCCAGACACGGCGCACAATTATCGTGGCGCTCCGAAGTCAAATTCCACATTAATGTATTCACACTTAGAATGTATGTCTTCATTGATTGAAGATATACTTTACTTTGTGTGTTGCACATCTAAGTCATCAATATGCATAAGTGTTAGGATGTGTGCTTGATCACAGGACATTTGAGGATTCCAAGATATTTAGCTCACACCGTAACTTGCAAAATCTCTTCTCATCCAAGGGCTTGGTGAAGATATCTGCCAATTGTTCTTCAGTGTTGACGTGTATGATATCAATGTCTTCCTTCACAACATGATCTCTGAGAAAGTGATGATGAATTTCAATGTGCTTTGTCTTCGAGTGCTGAACTGAGTTGTTGGCAATCTTGATGGCGCTTTCGTTGTCGCAGTAAAGTGGTACTTGCTTCAGATGAATGCCATAGTCCTTGAGTGTTTGCTTCATCCACAGAAGCTGAGCGCAGCAAGATCCAGCGGCAATGTATTCAGATTCAACAGTGGAGAAAGATACACAGTTCTGCTTCTTTGAAGACCAACATACAAGTGATCGTCCCAGAAAGTGACATGTGCCTGATGTAGACTTGCGATCAACTTTGTCACCAGCATAATCAGCATCCGAAAATCCAACCAAATCAAACTCTGAGCCCTTTGGATACCATAATCCTAGAGTTGGGGTGTGAGCCAAATATCGAAGAATTCGCTTCACAGCTAAGTGATGCGACTCCTTTGGTGTCGCTTGAAATCGAGCACACATGCAAACACTAAGCATAATATCTGGCCTAGATGCACATAAATAAAGCAAAGAACCAATCATGGAGTGGTATACCTTTTGATCGAACTCTTTACCATTGTCGTCAGGACCTAGATGATGTTTGGCTGGCATTGGTGTTGTGAAGCCTTTGCAGTCTTGCATACCGAACTTCTTTAGGCAATCTTTGAGATACTTCTCTTGAGATATGAAGATGCCATTGCGTTGTTGTCGTATTTGAAGACCAAGGAAGAACTTCAGCTCCCCCATCATGGACATCTAATATTGCTCTTGCATCATATATCCAAACTCTTCACTATACTTCTGATTGGTGCAGCCGAAGATAATGTCATCCACATATATTTGGCACACAAATAGTTCACCATCATATGTCTTCGTGAAAAGAGTCGGATCCAGGGAACTAGGTATGAAGCCTTTGCTCTTCAGGAAGTATTTGAGTGTGTCATACCAGGCCCTAGGGGCTTGTTTGAGGCCATACAGTGCCTTGTTGAGCTTGTATACCATGTCAGGATGTTTTGGATTTTCAAAGCCAGGCGGTTGTGCAACATACACTTCTTCTTAAATCTTGCCATTGAGAAAGGCACTTTTCACATCCATTTGATATAGAAGTATGTTATGATGATTTGCATAGGCCAGCAGTATGCGTATGGCTTCAAGCCTAGCCACAGGAGCAAATGTTTCATCGAAGTCAATGCCCTCCACTTGAGTATATCCTTGAGCAACGAGACAAGCTTTGTTTCTGACAACTTGACCATGCTCATCTTGTTTGTTGTGGTATATCCATTTGGTGCCTATTATGTTGTGCTTCCGTGGATCAGGACGCTTGACCAGTTCCCATACATTATTCAGCTCAAACTGTTGAAGCTCTTCTTGCATAGCTTGAATCCATTCAGGTTCCATGAAGGCTTCTTCAACTTTCTTGGGTTCTGATATTGATACGAATGCGAAGTGCCCACAGAAATTTGCTAGCTGAGTTGCCCTTGAATGAGTGAGTGGACCAGGTGCATTGATGCTGTCAATTATTCTGTCAATCTGCACTTCATTGGCAACACGAGGATGTACAGGGCGAAGACTTTGCTCTTGCTGATCTGTGTCGTTGTTGGGAGGAATGTCTTCAGGCTGAGCATTGTCTTCATGTTGATCAGGTGCTGAGACGATAAGCTCTTCTTCAGGATGAGCTTCAGAAGGTATAATCTCTCCAGTTCCCATAAGCTTGATTGATTCACTAGCTGGAACTTCATCTAGCACATTTGGCAGTTGCTCTCTTTGTGAACCATTTGTCTCATCGAACCGCACATCCACTGTTTCAACAACTTTGTAATGAAAGAGGTTGAAGACTCTGTAGGAGTGCGAATCCTTTCCATATCCAAGCATAAAGCCCTCATGTGCTTTTGGTGCAAACTTTGAGGTGTGGTGTGGGTCCTTGATCCAGCACCTTGAGCCAAATACTCTGAAGTAACTAACATTTGGCTTCTTGCCAGTTAGGAGTTCATAAGATGTCTTGTTCAGAAGCTTGTGAAGAAAAACACGATTGATTGTATGACATGCAGTATCAATGGCTTCAGTCCAGAATTTTCTTGGAGTCTTGTATTCATCTAGCATCGTTCTGGCCATCTCAATGAGTGTTCTGTTCTTGCGTTCGACGACGCCATTCTGCTGTGGCGTGTACGGAGCTGAGAATTCATGTGTGATGCCCAAGGTATCAAGATATGTATCAAGGCCAGTGTTCTTGAATTCAGTGCCATTGTCACTTCTGATGTGCTTTATCTTGGCGCCAAAATTGTTCATAGCTCGATTGGCGAATCATCTGAAGACATCCTGCACTTCAGTCTTATAAAGGATTATGTGCACCCAAGTATATCTAGAGTAATCATCAACAATGACAAAGCCATAGAAGCAAGCAGTAGTAGTAAAACTTGAGTAGTGAGTGGGACCGAAAAGATCCATGTGGAGCAGTTCGAAGGGTTGTGTAGTAGTCATGATTGTCTTCGAAGGATGTTTTGCCCTTGTCATCTTCCCTGCTTCACAGGCACCGCATAAGTGATCTTTCTTGAACTTGACGCCCTCGATGCCTATGACATGCTTCTTCTTCACAAGGGTGTGGAGGTTCCTCATGCCAGCATGCCCAAGCCTTCGATGCCAAAGCCAGCATTCTGAAGCTTTTGCAAGAAGACATACTGCAAGTTGTGGCCCTGCTGAGAAATCTACCATATACAAATCATCTTTCCTATACCCTTCAAACACTAGAGACTTGTCAGATTCCATTAGTACTAGGCAACGATATTTTCCAAACATTACGATCATGTTCAAATCGCAAAGCATTGAGACAGACATTAAGTTGAAGCCAAGGGATTCAACAAGCATGACTTTATCCATGTGTTGATCCTTTGAGATTGCAACTCTACCTAGACCCAATACCTTACTTTTACCAGTGTCAGCAAATGTGATGTGGCTCTTGTCGGATGGACGTAAGGTTGAGTCCATAAGAAGGCTTCTTTTGCCAGTCATGTGATTTGTACACCCACTGTCAATAATCCATTCTGAAGACTTTGAAGTCGCTGGTGTCGTACCCTACAGTGCAGTTAGGGGGATAGGCTTCACGAAGAGAATTGTGAAGCAAAAACATTTGACGAACCAGTGGGTTATGAAAACTTAGATCCAGATTAGGACTAATAGGGAGAGTAGCATGCGATTCAGGAACGAAATACATAATGATGCCATTCGGGCATTTTATCTTGCGCCCTACAAGATTTTTAAGGTCCCCAGCAATAGCGTCAGAAGATTTTGTTTTTTGCTGGAGACCTTTCCCTGCAAAAGAGAGTTAAGCTTTCTTAACCACCCACATCTTCAAGGGTGGCTTAGAAGCAATAAGTCTAAGTGCGGCATCTGAGAATTTTGGCTTTGAAGCCTTAGCAAATAGTCTTGCAGGTGGACAATAATACTCATAGGAATAAGCAGAATAATTTTTGGTCACATGAACATGACGGTTCGATGAACCGCTCTCATATTCATATGCCTGAGTATGGTTTCCCTGCAAAACATTTGCATTAGTGTGACTCAGGTGAGTCCTCTGTTTGTATGAAGCCTTTGGACCGTATGAAGCTTTTGGTCTGAGGTTTGTCTTCTTCAAGTGAGGTGTCATGAAGACATTCACAGGAAGATTTTCCAGACACTTTTTCGGAACCCAGATCTTCTTCATAGGCGGTCCATTCCTGCAGTTAGTACCAATGTACCTGGCAAACACTTCACCATTCTGATTCTTAAACAGTTTATAGTTTGCATCAAAGGATTCATCAATAATAATGGGGTTAGCACATGTGAAGCCAGATAAATTGGATGGATCTGCTGAAGGTTCCTTTGCAGCAACCCATGTGGTTTTGGGGTACTGCTCAGGTTTCCAGTAAGAGTCATCTGCATTTATTTTCCTTACGAACCCAACACCCTCTTTCCTAGGGTTTCGGTTCAGAATCTGCTTCTTGAGGACATCACATAATGTCTGATGTCCTTTAAGACTTTTGTACATCCCTGTTTCAAGCAATGTCTTCAACCTAGCATTCTCATCAGCAATAGCAGTGGTATCCTCAGCAGAGGGGTTAGTTACCACATCAACGGTTGAAGATATTGCAACAGCAGTAGCAGTGGAACATTCAGCAACAGAAGTAGCATTATCATGCTCAATGCATTTAAGACATGGTGGTTCAAATCCTTCCTGAGCGGAACTGATCTGTTCGGAGCGAAGTGACTCGTTTTCCTTTTGAAGATCTTCATGAGCCGCTCTCAACTTCTCAAGTTCTTGCTTCCTTTGAAGATAATCATAGGAAAGCTTTTCATGAGTTGTTGAGAGAGTATCAAGACGATCTTCAAGTTCCTGATACTTAACATGAAGATTTTTTATGTCTTCAATTAAGGATTCAGATCGAGTCATTTCAGCACCCAACAGATCATCGCTTCTGTCTAACAGTTTTTGAATATGTTCCATAGCTTTCTGTTGTTCAGTTGCAATTTTAGCAAGTGTTTTGTAGCTGGGTTTTGAATCACAGTCAGAGTCATCGTCACTAGATGTTTGATAGCGAGTAGTGCGTGTGTTTACCTTGGCACCGCGTGCCATGAAGCAGTAGGTAGGAGTGGAGTCGTTCTTGTCATTTGCATTGGTGTCGGTGATGAAGTCATTGTCTTCAGTGTTGAAGATGGACTTGGTGACGTATGTTGTAGCCAGACTCGCAATGCCAGAATCAGACTCCTCCTCAGACTCCTCCTCAGACTCCTCCTCAGACTCCACCTCTGCCTCCTCAGAAGCGGACTCCTCCTCTGAATCCATTTCCTTGCCAACAAACGCACGTGCCTTGCTAGATGAGCTCTTCTTGTGTGATGAAGACTTTGAGGAAGACTTGGAAGAAGACTTTGAGTATTTCTTCTTCTTCTTGTCGTCAGAATCATATTCCTTGCTCTTCTTCTTCCTTCTGTTCTCATTGTCCCACTGTGGACACTCAGAGATGAAGTGTCCAGTTTTCTTGCACTTGTGACATGTTTTCTTCTTGTGGTCATGAGCAGAAGCTTCATCATTCCTTGAGCTTGATCGTGAAGATTTTCTGAAGCCTTTCTTCTTGGTGAATTTTTGGAACTTCTTTACTAGCATTGCAAGTTCCCTTCCAATGTCTTCAGGATCATCAGAACTGCTGTCAGATTCTTCTTCAGATGAGGAAACAGCTTTTGCCTTCAAGGCACGAGTTCGCCCATAGTTTGGACCGTAGATATCTCTTTTCTCAGAAAGCTGAAGCTCATGTGTGTTGAGCCTCTCAAGTATGTCAGACGGATCGAGTGTCTTGAAATCAGGACATTCTTGAATCATCAGGGCTAGAATATCAAACGAACTATCAAGTGATCTCAGCAGCGTCTTGACGATTTCATGTTTGGTGATCTGAGTGGCGCCGAGGGCTTGAAGCTCATTTGTGATGTCAGTGAGCCGGTCAAATGTGTGCTGGACATTCTCATTGTCATTTCGCTTGAAGCGGTTGAAGAGGTTGCGAAGAGCACTGATTCTCTGATCTCTCTGGGTTGAGATGCCTTCATTGACCTTGGAGAGCCAGTCCCAGACCAGCTTGGATGTCTTCAAGGCACTCCCACGGCCATACTGTCCTTTCGTCAGATGACCACAGATGATATTTTTGGCAGTAGAGTCCAGTTGAGTGAACTTCTTGACATCAGCAGCAGTGACACCTTCTCCAGCCTTGGGGACGCTGTTCTTGACGACATACCATAGGTCGACGTCAATGGCTTCAAGATGCATGCGCATCTTATTCTTCCAGTAGGGATATTCAGTTCCATCGAAGACGGGGCACGCAGCGGAGACTTTGATTATCCCTGCAGTCGACATAGCTAAAACTCCAGGTGGTTAAACCGAATCACACAGAACAAGGGAGCACCTTGCTCTGATACCAATTGAAAGTGCGTTATATCGACTAGAGGGGGGGTGAATAGGAGATTTTTATGAAAGTCTTCAAAACATGGGAGTTATGAAGACAAACAGCGAAGATTTTGCCTATTACTATGCAGCGGAAGTTAGATTACACTAGCCAAGCCATGGTCAAGTATTCAATAGAGTGAAAGCACAAAGACAAATAGCTGCAGTGTAATAAGGATCAGGTAGGAAGAAGTTATGAAGCCAAACAGATCATACATTCACGTTGTGAAGACAAAAGATAGAGCAAGCATGCAATGGCTTCACAATGAGTAACAGTAAGAAAAAGGAAGTGAAGATGAAACAAGTGACTCGTTGAAGACAATGATGTGTTGGACCAGTTCCAGTTGCTGTGACAACTGTACGTCTGGTTGGAGCGGCTAGGTATTTAAACCTTAGGACACACAGTCCCGGACACCCAGTCCTGAACACGCAGCTCAGGACACGCATAGGTTTTGGTTTAGGCATCACTTCAGTCATTCTGACTGGTTCTCCTGGACCCCACTTAACAGTACGGTGGTTCCTATGACTCAACACAAAAGAAAAAGAACTACGAAAGATCTAAGTCTACGAGCTCCATAGGCTTCATAACGTGTCTTCTTTTGTCATAGTCTTCAAAGTGAATATCTTCATATACCACCTTTGACTTCAATGTCTTCATACATTTTTGGGGGTCATCTCTGGTAGAAAAACCGAATCAATGAGGGACTTCTACCTGTGTTATCCTGCAATTCTCACGAACACATTAGTTCCTCAACTAGGTTTGTCGTCAATACTCCAAAACCAACTAGGGGTGGCACTAGATGCACTTACAGTAGGAGGAGGCAAGGTCCTAGCTACGGCAAGGTTGTGCACGCAAGATTTACGTGTTCAGGCCCTTCTCGGAGGAAGTAATAGCCCTACGTCTCGGTGACGGGAGGCTTTGTTGACTGGATTATGAGTGAGAGTTATAGGGGGTGCGAACCCTTGTGCCAGAGGAGGGGGTGGCTTATATAGAGTTGTCCCAGCCCTCTCCAGCCCTCAGTTACACAGGGTTTAATGTGGGTTAAGACAGAGACATTACTGATAACGCCTGCTATAATGACTATTAATGACCTTTAAGGCTATGGAGTGAACGCCCGACCGTTGCCATCCAGAGGTGGCTTTAGATCTTCTGTACTCTGAGTGGTTCTTCGTACGGTCGAGTGACTCTATCTTGGTTGAGTGGAATTGGGGTATCCTGGTGAGATAGCTGGTCGAGTTGATTGCACTCGAAGGTGATTTCAGTCAGTATTTCCTGTTGTACTTTGAATGTCCTTGACTCTAGGGCAGTGTCCTTGGCTAGGGCGTCTAGGTCAGGCTTACGACCCTACCCTAGGTACATGTCATCGTCACCTACGTCCGTCATCCGGACACTGACGACCTCAGTCGTGTCACCTAGCAGCTAGGCGAATCAGCTCGCAAGTTCTGGAACATGTTCCTTACTAAAAAGAACCAGATCATAGACTGCATCGACACCAAAGCCATCACCGCATACAAGAATAGTATGCGAGATGAATGGCTTGCCTGCCAGCTCGGCCAAGATAAGCCGAGGACTATGGCAGCCCTTACTTCACTAATGACCCGCTTTTGTGCGGGAGAAGATATTTGGCTCGCCTGAAGTACCCATAATGGCGAGGCAGGCACCTCAGAAACACGCGATGCTGATGGAAAGCCTAAACACAACAAAAATAAGTGCATGCATAAAAATGGTGGGAGCGATACAGAGGGCACCGCAGTCAATGAAGGGTTCACCGGACCTAGTTTCGGATAGAAAGGGAAGCCCTTTAAAGGGAAACCTAGCCATCTAGATAGGATCCTAGATCGCCCATGCCAAATCCACAGCACTCAGGACAAACCAGCAACCCTCACTAATAGGAATTGTTGGGTCTTCAAGCAGGATGGCAAGGTAGCGACTGAGGGTCAAGGTAAAACCCAAAATCGCAACGAAGATGAGGATGAACCTCGGCGGCCCAAAAATGGAGGCCAAAAGAAGTTTCCTAATGAGGTAACAGAAGTAAACATGACCTAAGTGACCCACATCTCTAAAAGGGAGAGGAAGCGCATGCTTCGGGACATTTATGCGCTAGAGACAGTCGCCCCAAAGTTCAACCCATGGTCGGCTTACCTGATCACATTGTACAAACATGACCATCCGACCAGCATCAAGCATGGAGGATTGGCTGCACTCGCCCTGGACCCAATTGTTAACGCTTTCCATCTGATGCGCGTCGTTATGGACGGAGGAAGCAGCCTCAATTTGATCGATGAGGACACGGTTAGGAAGATGGGCATCGACTCATCCCGAATCAAGCCGAGCACCACCACCTTTAAAGGTGTCATCCCAGGTGTTGAAGCCCGTTGTACCGGAACAGTCACTCTAGAGGTAGTCTTCGGGTCACCCGAGAACTTCAGGAGCGAGGAGTTATGTCGGGCCCCTAGGACTAGGGGTACACAGGCCCGTCTCCCTACGGCCCCAGGGCGCGGCGCATGTCGTGGGCCCAGCACACCCACCTTCAGGAGCGAGGCCCTGGCAAGGCCCCCTCCTCGTGAGGCGCACGTCAACAAGTGTCATCAGTATCCTCGTGAGGCCCTCTCATGAGGCGGCTTCCTGAGGCCTCTCGCGGAAGCGTTCGAGGACAGGATCAGATCGTGGAGTCACGCGTCCCTGCATCTCCATGCGGGTGACGCGCGTGGCGACGGGCGGAGCCAAAAGGGCGCCATCAAGCGCGGATAAGGAGGTTTTCCTCTTTCGTGCTAAGGGAGCAAGGACAGCGCGCCGATTCCCGAAGCAATCCCCAAAGTTTGCCACTTTGGTGCAAGAAGACCAGGACGGCGGGCTCACGAGGACAAAGGTCATCACCTAGTCCATCGGCATGTCATGGCAGGAAGCTTTAGTAGGCGAAGACCACCTTTAGTTAGGATAAGTTGCACTGATGCCCCCCTTCAAAATTGGTCATTGTGGCAACCCTTCCCGTCGAGTGTTTTGGGGGGGGAAGAGGACCAAGGCAAGTATAAGTATAGCTAGGGCGCCACCTTAGAAAGGATCAAGGAGAGATTCTCTGGAGGCCACTGACGTTCCCTTGTACTCTCTTACCATCCTCCCTCGTGAGGCAATCCACCCCCAAAGTAGGAGTAGGGTCTTACACTGCAAGGTGGCCCAAACCTAGGTAAACTGCCATGTTTGTAGTTTGTCTTTCCTCTCACTCAAGCACGCCGGAGCATCACCGTGGGATAATGTGTAGCAAGGTAGGGCTAAGTGAGGCACTGTGAGCACACCCCAGAGTTTGAACCTTTCTTGAGTCCCCAGAGCCCTGATTCCAACATTTGGCGTGCGAGGTAGGGGTGTGCCTGAGTTCTTCTGCTTTGCTCCGGTTCCTGCTCCTCCATCTCCATGGCCGACGCTCGCCGTGTCCGTGTCGAGCTCCAGGAAGCTCACATCGCCCAGACGGAGCATGCAGGCCGTGGTGACCGCCGCCACTCCACCTCGGCTGCAGCCAACGCTGCCACCGACCCCGCCGCCCGCGAGCAGCAGGATTCCTCCATGCACCATGCCGCCCACGCGCGAGGTATGCCCGCGAGCACCACCAGCTGCTGGGCCTTCACCCATGACCTACGTCGGGTGGTTCGGCAAGTCAAGTTCAAGCCAGAGCTGCCCCCACGCTACGATGGCCCTGCCGACCCCGAGGAGTTTCTTAGGCTCTATGCCCAAGGCATCTTAGCGGCGGGCAGCGGAGACAAGGCCATGGCAAATTGGTTCCCCTTGGCCCTCGTGGGTGCCCCACGCTCCAGGCTCCTCGACCTTCCTGAGGCTTCAGTTTCTTCCTGGGGTGAACTCCACGACCGATTCGCTGTGCGCTTCATGCTCGTGGGGCCTCACATGGTCGCGTGCATCCTCGGTGGATCCCAGGCGCAAACATCCAGTCGCCACTCCAACCAGCTCTTTTGCGGGGTGAACGCCATGTAGCCCTAGCCCGAGGCTTCATGGCCTCTCATGCGGCCTGAGTGCGCCATCACCTTTCATTCCCAAGACCACGCCAAGTCCGTAGTCGCTGCTGGCGCGCTCCCCATGCTGTGCACCCCCACCACCAGCAACATCGTGGTCACCAAGACCCTCATCGATGGGCGTGCGGGCCTCAATGTAATCTCCATCGAGACCTTTGAGACGCTCCAGGTGCCCCTGGGGTAGGTGCTCCTCCCTGCCACCTTCGACACCTGCAACAACTACCGCACTGAGCTCATTGACTTTGACGTGGCCCACATCGGCCTCCCATACAATGCCATCTTGGGGTACCCCGCGCTCACCAAGTTCATGGCGGCAACCCATCCTGGCTACAACGTCGTCAAGATGCCCGGCATCGGCGGCGTCATTACTGTAGCCGGAGACAAGGAGCATGCGGTCTAAGCTCTCAAACGTGCCTACCGGGCCGCGGCAGCTTCGCGCCCTGGCGCCGATGACAGGGCAGAGGCACAGGAGGCCGCACCTACAAGGAAAAAACAATTGTTCTCTCAGGACCGCGCCGAAACAAAGAAATGTTGGTCAATGGTAGCAGCTCAGGCCCCACCTTCACCATTGGCGGTGGCCTTCCCCCGGAGAAGGAAAGTGCGCTCGTCGCTTTCCTCCTGGCGAACAAGGATGTGTTCTCTTGGGAGGTGTCTCACCCGGCCGGCGTCCTGAGGGAGGTGATCGAGCACCATTTGGCAGTGTGCCCGAATGCTCGTGTCGTTGCCAAAAGTATATGAAAGTTGTAGAATATTGGCAAGGAACAATCAAAAATTATAGATACGACGGAGACGTATCAGCATCCCCAAGCTTAATTCCTGCTCGTCCTTGAGTAGGTAAATGATAAAAAATATAATTTTTGATGTGGAATGCTACCTAACATAATCCTGATCATGTATCTAATCATGGCATGAATATTAAGACATGAGTGGTTCAAAGCAATAGTCTATCATTTGACATAAAAACAATAATACTTCAATCCTACTAATAAAGCAATCATGTCTTTTCAAAATAACATGGCCAAAGAAAGTTATCCCTACAAAATCATATGGTCTGGCTATGCTCCATCTTCACCACACAAAATATTCAAATCATGCACAACCCCGATGACAAGCCAAGCAATTGTTTCATGCTTTTGTTGTTCTCAAACCTTTTCAACTTTCACGCAGTACATGAGCGTGGGCCATGGATATAGCACTATAGGTGGAATAGAATGGTGGTTGTGGAGAAGACAAAAAGGAGAAGATAGTCTCACATCAACTAGGCGTATCAACGGGCTACGGAGATGCCCATCAATACATATCAATGTGAGTGAGTAGGGATTGCCATGCAACGGATGCACTAAGAGCTATAAGTGTATGAAAGCTCAGACTAAAAACTAAGTGGGTGTGCATCCAACTTGCTTGCTCATGAAGACCTCGGGCGTTTGAGGAAGCCCATCATCGGAATATACAAGACAAGTTTTATAATGAAAATTCCCACTAGTATATGAAAGTGATAACTCAAGAGACTCTCGATATGAAGAACATGGTGCTACTTTGAAGCACAAGTGTGGTAAAAGGATAGTAACATTGCCCCTTCTCTCTTTTTCTCTCATTTTTTTTATTTTTTTGTTTTTTTGGTGGGCTTCTTTGGCCTCTTTTTTTTATTTGGGCTTCTTTGGCCTCTTTTATTTATTTTTAAAGTCCGGAGTCTCATCCCGACTTGTGGGGGAATCATAGTCTCCATCATCCTTTCCTCACTGGGGCAATGCTCTAATAATGATGATCATCACACTTTTATTTACTTACAACTCAATATTACAACTCGATATCTAGAACAAAGATATGACTCTATATGAATGCCTCCGGCGGTGTACCGGGATGTGCAATGATCTAGCGTAGCAATGACATCAAAAAACGGACAAGCCATGAAAACATCATGCTAGCTATCTTACGATCATGCAAAGCAATATGACAATGAATGCTCAAGTCATGTATATGATGATGATGGAAGTTGCATGGCAATATATCTCGGAATGGCTATGGAAATGCCATGATAGGTAGGTATGGTGGCTGTTTTGAGGAAGGTATATGGTGGGTTTATGGTACCGGCGAAAGTTGCGCGGTACTAGAGAGGCTAGCAATGGTGGAAGGGGGAGAGTGCGTATAATCCATGGACTCAACATTAGTCATAAAGAACTCACATACTTATTGCAAAAGTTTATTAGTCATCGAAACAAAGTACTATGCGCATGCTCCTAGGGGGATAGATTGGTAGGAAAAGACCATCGCTCGTCCCCGGCCGCCACTCATAAGAAAGACAATCAATAAATAAATCATGCTCTGACTTCATCACATAACGGTTCACCATACGTGCATGCTACAGGAATCACAAACCTCAACACAAGTATTTCTACTAATCCACAACTACCCACTAGCATGACTCTAACATCACCATCTTTATATTTCAAAACTATTGCAAGGAATCAAACATATCATATTCAGTGATCTACAAGTTTTATGTAGGATTTTATGACTAACCATGTGGATGACCAGTTCATGTCATCTCTCTAAATAGATATAAGTGAAGCAAGAGAGTTTAATTCTTTCTTCAAAAGATATGCCCACGCTCTAACAAATATAAGTGAAGCAAAAGAGCATTCTACAAATGGCGGTTTTCAATGTAAAGAGAAATAGGCAATCCAAACTTCAAATGATATAAGTGAAGCACATGAAGCATTCTATAAAGCCATACTCAAAATATATAACTGAAGTGCATAGAGCATTATATAAATCAACCAAGGACTATCTCATACCATCATGGTGCATAAAATAAAAATGAAAACTAAATGCAAAAGACGCTCCAAGATTGCACATATCGCATGAACGAAACGAATCCGAAAACATACCGATACTTGTTGAAGAAAGAGGGGATGCCTTCCGGGGCATCCCCAAGCTTAGACGCTTGAGTCCCCTTGAATATTTACTTGGGGTTCCTTGGGCATCCCCGAGCTTGAGCTCTTGCCTCTCCTTCTTCTCCTCACATCGAGACCTTCTCGATCATCGAACACTTCACCCACACAAAACTTCAACAAAAAACTCGGTAAGATCCGTTAGTATAATAGAGCAAATCACTACTCTAAGTACTGCTGCAAACCAATTCATATTTTGTTTTTGCATTTTGTGTACTGTAATATAAATTTTCCATGGCTTAATCCATTGATATAAATTGATAGTTTCATCAAAACAAGCAAACTATGCATCAAAAACAGAATCTGTCAAAAACAGAACAGTCTGTAGAAATCTGAACATTCACAATACTTATGATACTTGAAAAATTCTACCAAAATTAGGGAAAAAAATTTGTATAGAAAGACAGTCAAAAAAGAATCAGAACCATTTGACCTTCCAGTAAAAAATGTAAAATCGCGCACTACAGCCAAAGTTTCTGTCCTGCACCGTACAAACCAACAAGCAAAGTAAACATCCTAAAGGCAAACCTTGGCACATCATTTTTATAATACAATGGAATTGTACAAGGGGATAATTATTTTTGTTGGAAAGTTTCTGTAATCAAGATTCACAAAGTTTCCGTGAGCATGAACAAAGTTCAAGGCTAGCTCCCACTTCAACAATGCTTGTCTTTCTCACTTTCGCTTTTCTTTTTGAAAAGTTTCGGGTTCCCCTCTTTATTTTTTTGTTTTTAAACTATATAAAAGCACTCAACAGAAATAAATGACTCTATAAAACTTCCGGGTTGTCTCCCTGGCAGCGCTTTCTTTAAAGCCGTTAAGCTAGGCATATAGTGCTCAAGTAGTGAATCCATCCGGATCCCAAGGTATATCAAAGCCAATTTTAATTAACAATGATTTGTAATTTAGTAGTGAGCACAAAGTAACATATATCATGTAACAACGAAGTCTAACTCTCTTCCTATGCATCGGCATGTCATAAAAGAACAATTCATGCACACATAGTAAAGGCCAATGCATAGCATAAACAGTTTCTTGCAATTTTATCGTATTGGAAACATAGAGAGGTGGAGATATAGTTTCTCTCTCATAATAATTGCAAGTAGGAGCAACAAGCACATGCATATTATATCTATCAAAATCATCATGTGTAGTAGTAAAAGGCAACCCATCAATATAATCCTTAATAAGCACAAACTTCTCCGATATAGTGTAGTTTGGAGAATTCAAAAAGATAATAGGACTATCATGTGTCGGTGCAATAGCAACAATTTCATGTTTAACATAAGGAACTATAGAAAGTCCATATCCATAAGCATAATTCATATTAGCATCTTGTCCACAAGCATCATCAAAAAGGGATAGTTCAAAAGAATCAATGGGATCATAACAATCATCATAGCAATCATCCTTCGGTAAGCATGAAGGGAAATTAAACAATGTATGAGTTGAAGAGTTACTCTCATTAGAAGGTGGGCACGGGTGATCAATCCGCTCTTCCTCCTTTTGTTCTTCGCTCTCCTCCTCATCTTTTTCATCCAATGAGCTCACAGTTTCATTAGTTTCTTCTTCCATTGATTCCTGCAAAATATTAGTCTCTTCTTGGACAGCGGAGACTTTCTCAATAAACGCATCAATGTCGGAATTGTATTCATAATTTCATAACAATATTTAAGGATAGCTAAATTTTTAGGTCTGTAAACAGCATCATAAACATTTTCATATTCTTTGAACATAGATTCAATTTCATAAGCACTATAAAAGCAAAAAATTCTTCTATTTGTTCCACATCATAGTAGTCATATATACCTCTAGCATAAGAAGCCAAAGTTTCATTATCATTAAATTTGCATGAAAAGGAAAGGTGTGGAGCCTTCATCCTAGAGCAACAAGTATAATCATATCTCAAGCAAAGTTGCCGAGCATACCAATGCAACATATGAATTTGATCCCATAATAGTTTCCCTTTTTGAGTCAAGCGATAATCCCTAAAGTATTCACGTTGATCCAACGTGTCTCCCATAACATAATTGAATGGGGTTTCCTCAGGATTATCAAAGTAGTACATAATATCTGTCACATAACGAGCATCGAGGGTTTTAGGAGGTTCCCCATCTCCATGAGTAGCAGGTACACCTAATTTTTTTGGTATTTCGTGTTCCATATCCATAACTAAAGATAGAGAACAACTTAGAACAACAAATAAAAATTACTTAATGATAAAGCAAACAAGCACACACGAGAATATTCACCCCACGCTATGACTCCCCGGCAACGGCGCCAGAAAAAGGTCTTGATAACCCACAAGTATAGGGGATCAATTATATCCTATTTCGATAAGTAAGAGTGTCGAACCCAACGAGGAGCTAAAGGTAGAACAAATATTCCCTCAAGTTCTATCGACCGCCGATACAACTCTACGCACGCTTTAACGTTCGCTTTACCTAGAACAAGTATGAAACTAGAAGTACTTTGTAGGTGTTGTTGGATAGGTTTGCAAGATAATAAAGATTACGTAAATAAAAAGTAGGGGCTGTTTAGATAAAGACACAACTAAGTTAGTTTTAGTAAAGAGCTTTTTGTTACGAGAAAGTTATTTGTCCCAAGGCAATCGATAACTAGACCGGTGATCACTATTGCAACTTTATATGAGGGAGAGGCATAAGCTAACATACTTTCTCTACTTGGATCATATGCACTTATGATTGGAACTCTAGCAAGCATCCGCAACTACTAAAGATCATTAAGGTAAACCCAACCATAGCATTATAAGGCATCAAGTCCTCTTTATCCCATACGCAAACAACCTACTTACTCGGGTCTGTGCTTCTGTCACTCACGCCACCCACCATAAGCAAATAATGAACATATTGCAAACCCTACAGCGGGAATCCCTCATGCTTGCGTGACATGGAGAGCACCATAGGATAGCACCAATAATAAAACATGCAATTCAAACCAATCTTGATCATCAAATAGCCCATAGGACAAAAGGAATCTACTCAAACATCGTAGGATAGACATACATCATTGGGAAATAATATATAGCGTTGAGCACCATGTTTAAGTAGAGATTAGAGCGGGTAAGAGAGAGGTTACACCGCTGCATAGAGGGGGAACAGTTGGTGATGATGGCGGTGAAGTTGTTGGTGAAGATTGCGGTGATGATGATGGCCATGGCAGCGTTTCGGCGCCACCAGAAGAGAAGGGGAGAGGGGGGACCTTCGTCTTCTTCTTCCTTGACCTCCTCCCTAGATGGGAGAAGGGTTTCCCCTCTGGTCCTTGGCCTCCATGGCATGGGAGGGGCGAGAGCCCCTCCGAGATTGGATCTGTCTCTCTGTCTCTCTCTGTTTCTGCGTTCTCAGATTCTACCCTTTCACCGTTTCTTATATTCCCGGAGATCCGTAATTCCGATTGGGCTGAAATTTTAACACGATCTCTATCCGGATATTATCTTTCTTGCAGCGAAAGAATGGCACCAACCTCCTTACGGGGTGGCCACGAGGGTCACGGGCGCGCCTGCCCCCCTGGGGCGCGCCCCCTGCCTCGTGGCCCCCTCGGGCATCGTCTCGCGTGGATTTTTCTTCCCAAAAATCACATATATTCCAAAAAAAATCTCCGTCCGTTTTTATCCCGTTTGGACTCCGTTTGATATGGATATTCTGCGAAACAAAAAACATGCAACAAACAGGAACTGGCACTGGGCACTGGATCAATATGTTAGTCCCAAAAATAGTATAAAAAGTTGCCAAAAGTATATGCAAGTTGTAGAATATTGGCATGGAACAATAAAAAATTATAGATATGACGGAGACGTATCAGTCGTCAAGCAGAAGGAGTGACGCCAAGCGCTGGAGAAGTAGGCGTTCATCGTCCAAGAGGTGCACAAGGTACAAGAGGCGGGGGTCATACAAGAAGTGTGTCCCCCCGAGTGGCTTGCCAACCCGGTCGTCGTCCCCAAAAAGGGCGGGAAGGAGCACATGTGCGTCGACTTCACGAGCGTCAACAAGGCATGCCCCCAGGATCCCTTCACTCTCCCGCACATCGACCAAATAGTGGACTCCACCGCCAAATGCGACCTGCTGAGCTTCCTGGATACTTTCTTGGGCTACCAGTAGATCAAGATGGCGAAAGAAGATGTTGAAAAAAGGCCTTCATCTCCCCATGTGGTGTGTTCTGCTGCACCTGCATGCCCTTCGACTTGAGGAGCGCCGGCGCCACCTTCCAGCGCTTGATGCACATCACGCTGGCGCCGCAGCTGGGGAGGAACAAGGAAGCCGGAGTTCATACGAAAGACGGAGTCCATACTGGCTTAAAGCATAATAAAAAAACTAAATCTACTCATCATCATCACCGGGCTTCTTGACGTGGAGGTGGTACTCCATCAACAAGTTGGAGAGGACGAACGCCAGGTCGTACTCGTCCTTCACCGCCGCTACCCGTGCCGCGACAGCTTTGTCTCCAGTGGCGGACGCCTCCTTCGCGTCGAACCACACGCGCTCCGCCTCTCGGACTCGTTTGAGAGCAGACGAGTGTTGGGTTTCGTAGTAATTTCAAAAAAATTCCTACGCACACGGAAGATCATGGTGATGCATAGCAACGAGAGGGGAGAGTGTTGTCTATGTACCCACGCAGACCGACTGTGGAAGCGCTGACACAACATAGAGGAAGTAGTCGTACGTCTTCACGATCCAACCGATCAAGCACCGAAACTACGGCACCTCCGAGTTCGAGCACACGTTCAGCTCGATGACGATCCCCGGACTCCGATCCAGCAAAGTGTCGGGGAAGAGTTCCGTCAGCACGACGGCGTGGTGACGATCTTGATGCACTACAGCAGCAGGGCTTCGCCTAAACTCCGCTACAGTATTATCGAGGAATATGGTGGCTGTGGCACCGCACACGGCTAAGGAATAGATCACGTGGATCAACTTGTGTGTTTCTGGGGTGCCTCTGCCTCAGTATATAAAGGAGCCAAGGGGGAGGGGGCCGCCGGCCAGGAGGAGGGCGCAGGAGGAGTCCTACTCCTCCCGGGAGTAGGACTCCCCCCCCCAATCCTAGTTGGACTAGGATTCCCTGAGGGGGAAAGAGAGAGGGGGGCCGGCCACCTCTCCTAGTCCTAATAGGACTAGGGGAGGGGGAGGCGCGCGGCCACGTTGGGCTGCCCCTTTCTCCTTTCCACTAAAGCCCATTAAGGCCCATATGGCTCCCGGGGGGTTCTGGTAACCTCCCGGTACTCCGGTAAAATCCCGATTTCACCCGGAACACTTCCGATGTCCAAATATAGGCTTCCAATATATCAATCTTTATGTCTCGACCATTTCGAGACTCCTCGTCATGTCCGTGATCACATCCGGGACTCCAAACAACCTTCAGTACATCAAAATGCATAAACTCGTAATACAACTGTCATCGTAACCTTAAGCGTGCGGACCCTACGGGTTCGAGAACAATGTAGACATGACCGGAGACACGTCTCCGGTCAATAACCAATAGCGGGACCTGGATGCCCATATTGGCTCCTACATATTCTACGAAGATCTTTATCGGTCAGACCGCATAACAACATACGTTGCTCCCTTTGTCATCGGTATGTTACTTGCCCGAGATTCGATCGTCGGTATCCAATACCTAGTTCAATCTCGTTACCGGCAAGTCTCTTTACTCGTTCTGTAATACATCATCTCGCAACTAACTCATTAGTTGTATGCTTGCAAGGCTTATGTGATGTGCATTACCGAGAGGGCCCAGAGATACCTCTCTGACAATCGGAGTGACAAAACCTAATCTCGAAATACGCCAACCCAACATGTACCTTTGGAGACACCTGTAGTAATCCTTTATAATCACCCAGTTACGTTGTGACGTTTGGTAGTACCCAAAGTGTTCCTCCGGTAAACGGGAGTTGCATAATCTCATGGTTATAGGAACATGTATAAGTCATGAAGAAAGCAATAGCAACATACTAAACGACCGGGTGCTAAGCTAATGGAATGGGTCATGTCAATCAGATCATTCAACTAATGATGTGACCTCGTTAATCAAATAACAACTCATTGTTTATGGTTAGGAAACATAACCATCTTTGATTAACGAGCTAGTCAAGAAGAGGCATACTAGTGACACTTTGTTTGTCTATGTATTCACACATGTATTATGTTTCCGGTTAATACAATTCTAGCATGAATAATAAACATTTATCATGATTATAAGGAAATAAATAATAACTTTATTATTGCCTCTAGGGCATATTTCCTTCATTCTCCCACTTGCACTAGAGTCAATAATCTAGATTACACCGTAATGATTCTAACACCCATGGAGCCTTGGTGCTGATCATGTTTTGCTCGTGGAAGAGGCTTAGTCAACGGGTCTGCAACATTCAGATCCGTATGTATCTTGCAAATCTCTATGTCTCCCACCTGGACTAGATCCCGGATGGAATTGAAGCGTCTCTTGATGTGCTTGGTTCTCTTGTGAAATCTGGATTCCTTTGCCAAGGCAATTGCACCAGTATTGTCACAAAAGATTTTCATTGGACCCGATGCACTAGGTATGACACCTAGATCGGATATGAACTCCTTCATCCAGACTCCTTCGTTCGCTGCTTCCGAAGCAGCTATGTACTCCGCTTCACATGTAGATCCCGCTACGACGCTTTGTTTAGAACTGCACCAACTGACAGCTCCACCGTTTAATGTAAACACGTATCCGGTTTGCGATTTAGAATCGTCCGGATCAGTGTCAAAGCTTGCATCAACGTAACCATTTACGACGAGCTCTTTGTGACCTCCATATACGAGAAACATATCCTTAGTCCTTTTCAGGTATTTCAGGATGTTCTTGACCGCTGTCCAGTGATCCACTCCTGGATTACTTTGGTACCTCCCCGCTAGACTTATAGCAAGGCACACATCAGGTCTGGTACACAGCATTGCATACATGATAGATCCTATTGCTGATGCATAGGGAACATCTTTCATATTCTCTCTATCTTCTGCAGTGGTCGGGCGTTGAGTCTTACTCAACTTCACACCTTGTAACACAGGCAAGAATCCTTTCTTTGCTTGATCCATTTTGAACTTCTTCAAAATTTTGTCAAGGTATGTTGTTCGTGAAAGTCCAATTAAGCGTCTTGATCTATATCTATAGATCTTAATGCCTAATATGTAAGCAGCTTCACCGAGGTCTTTCATTGAAAAACTCTTGTTCAAGTATCCCTTTATGCTATCTAGAAATTCTATATCATTTCCAATTAACAATATGTCATCCACATATAATATCAGAAATGCTACAGAGCTCCCACTCACTTTCTTGTAAATACAGGCTTCTCCAAAAGTCTGTATAAAACCAAATGCTTTGATCACACTATCAAAACGTTTATTCCAACTCCGAGAGGCTTGCACCAATCCATAAATGGATCGCTGGAGCTTGCACACTTTGTTAGCTCCCTTTGGATCGACAAAACCTTCTGGTTGCATCATATACAACTCTTCTTCCAGAAATCCATTCAGGAATGCAGTTTTGACATCCATCTGCCAAATTTCATAATCATAAAATGCGGCAATTGCTAACATGATTCGGACAGACTTAAGCATCGCTACGGGTGAGAAGGTCTCATCGTAGTCAATCCCTTGAACTTGCCGAAAACCTTTTGCGACAAGTCGAGCTTTGTAGACAGTAATATTACCGTCAGCGTCAGTCTTCTTCTTGAAGATCCATTTATTCTCAATTGCTTGCCGATCATCGGGCAAGTTAACCAAAGTCCACACTTTGTTCTCATACATGGATCCCATCTCAGATTTCATGGCTTCAAGCCACTTTGCGGAATCTGGGCTCACCATCGCTTCTTCATAGTTCGTAGGTTCATCATGATCTAGTAGCATGACTTCCAGAACGGGATTGCCGTACCACTCTGGTGCGGATCTTACTCTGGTTGATCTAGAGGTTCAGTAGTATCTTGTGCTGAAGTTTCATGATCATCATCATTAGCTTCCTCACTAACTGGTGTAGGTGTCATAGAAACAGTTTTCTGTGATGTACTACTTTCCAATAAGGGAGTAGGTACAGTTACCTCATCAAGTTCTACTTTTCTCCCACTCACTTCTTTCGAGAGAAACTCCTTCTCTAGAAAGTTTCCGAATTTAGCAACAAAAGTCTTGCCTTCGGATCTGTGATAGAAGGTGTATCCAATAGTTTCCTTTGGATATCCTATGAAGACACATTTCTCCGATTTGGGTTCGAGCTTATCAGGTTGAAGCTTTTTCACATAAGCATCGCAGCCCCAAACTTTCAGAAACGACAACTTTGGTTTCTTGCCAAACCATAGTTCATAAGGCGTCGTCTCAACGGATTTTGATGGTGCCCTATTTAACGTGAATGCGGCCGTCTCTAGAGCGTATCCCCAAAACGATAGCGGTAAATCAGTAAGAGACATCATAGATCGCACCATATCAAGTAAAGTACGATTACGACGTTCGGACACACCATTACGCTGTGGTGTTCCGGGTGGCGTGAGTTGCGAAACTATTCCACAATTTTTCAAATGTACACCAAACTCGTAACTCAAATATTCTCCTCCACGATCAGATCATAGAAACTTTATTTTCTTGTTACGATGATTTTCAACTTCACTCTGAAATTCCTTGAACTTTTCAAATGTTTCAGACTTATGTTTCATTAAGTAGATATACCCATATCTGCTTAAATCATCTGTGAAGGTGAGAAAATAACGATATCCGCCACGAGCCTCAACATTCATCGGACCACATACATCTGTATGTATGATTTCCAACAAATCTGTTGCTCTCTCCATAGTTCCGGAGAACGGTGTTTTGGTCATCTTGCCCATGAGGCACGGTTCGCAAGTACCAAGTGATTCATAATCAAGTGGTTCCAAAAGTCCATCAGTATGGAGTTTCTTCATGCGCTTTACACCGATATGACCTAAACGGCAGTGCCACAAATAAGTTGCACTCTCATTATCAACTCTGCATCTTTTGGCTTCAACATTATGAATATGTGTGTTACTACTATCGAGATTCAATAAGAATAGACCACTCTTCAAGGGTGCATGACCATAAAAGATATTACTCATATAAATAGAACAACCATTATTCTCTGATTTAAATGAATAACCGTCTCGCATCAAACAAGATCCAGATATAATGTTCATGCTTAACGCTGGCACCAAATAACAATTATTTAGGTCTAATACTAATCCCGAAGGTAGATGTAGAGGTAGCGTGCCGACTGCGATTACATCGACTTTGGAACCGTTTCCCACGCGCATCGTCACCTCGTCCTTAACCAATCTTTGCTTGATCCGTAGTCCCTGTTTCAAGTTGCAAATATTAGCAACAGAACCAGTATCAAATACCCAGGTGCTACTGCGAGCATTAGTAAGGTACACATCAATAACATGTATATCACATATACCTTTGTTCACCTTGCCATCCTTATTATCCGCCAAATACTTGGGGCAGTTCCGCTTCCAGTGACCAGTCTGCTTGCAATAGAAGCACTCAGTTTCAGGCTTAGGTCCAGGTTTGGGTTTCTTCTCTTGAGCAGCAACTTGCTTGCCGTTCTTTTTGAAGTTCCCCTTCTTCTTCCCTTTGCCCTTTTTCTTGAAACTAGTGGTCTTGTTGACCATCAACACTTGATGCTCCTTCTTGATTTCTACCTCCGCAGCTTTCAGCATCGTGAAGAGCTCGGGAATAGTCTTGTTCATCCCTTGCATATTATAGTTCATCACGAAGCTCTTGTAGCTTGGTGGCAGTGATTGAAGAATTCTGTCAATGACGCTATCATCTGGAAGATTAACTCCCAATTGAATTAAGTGATTATTATACCCAGACATTTTGAGTATATGCTCACTGACAGAACTGTTCTCCTCCATCTTGCAGCTATAGAACTTATTGGAGACTTCATATCTCTCAATCCGGGCATTTGCTTGAAATATTAACTTCAACTCCTGGAACATCTCATATGCTCCATGACGTTCAAAACGTCGTTGAAGTCCCGATTCTAAGCCGTAAAGCATGGCACACTGAACTATCGAGTAGTCATCAGCTTTGCTCTGCCAGACATTCATAACATCCGGTGTTGCTCCTGCAGCAGGCCTGGCACCCAGCAGTGCTTCCAGGACGTAATTCTTCTGTGCGGCAATGAGGATAACCCTCAAGTTACGGACCCAGTCCGTGTAATTGCTACCATCATCTTTCAACTTTGCTTTCTCAAGGAACGTATTAAAATTCAACGGAACAACAGCACGAGCCATCTATCTACAACCAAACATAAACAAGCAAGATACTAATCAGGTACTAAGTTTCATGATAAATTTAAGTTCAATTAATCAAGTTAATTAAAGAACTCCCACTTAGATAGACATCCCTCTAATCCTCTAAGTGATTACATGATCCAAATCAACTAAACCATAACCGATCATCACGTGAGATGGAGTAGTTTTCAATGGTGAACATCGTTATGTTGATCATATCTACTATATGATTCACGCTCGACCTTTCGGTCTCCGTGTTCCGAGGCCATATCTGTATATGCTTGGCTCGTCAAGTATAACCTGAGTATTCCGCGTGTGCAACTGTTTTGCACCCGTTGTATTTGAACGTAGAACCTATCAAACCCGATCATCACGTGGTGTCTCAGCACGAAGAACTTTCGCAACAGTGCATACTCAGGGAGAACACTTCTTGATAATTTAGTGAGAGATCATCTTATAATGCTACCGTCAATCAAAGCAAGATAAGATGCATAAAAGGATAAACATCACATGCAATCAATATAAGTGATATGATATGGCCATCATCATCTTGTGCTTGTGATCTCCATCTCCGAAGCACCGTCGTGATCACCATCGTCACCGGCGTGACACCTTGATCTCCATCGTAGCATCGTTGTCGTCTCGCCAAGCTTATGCTTCCACGACTATCACTACCGTTTAGTAATAAAGTAAAGCATTACATCGCGATTTCATTGCATACAATAAAACGACAACCCTAAGGCTCCTGCCAGTTGCCGATAACTCGGTTACAAAACATGATCATCTCATACAATAAAATTCAGCATCATGTCTTGACCATATCACATCACAACATGCCCTGCAAAAACAAGTTAGACGTCCTCTACTTTGTTGTTGCAAGTTTTACGTGGTTGCTACGGGCTTAAGCAAGAACCAATCTCACCTACGCATCAAAACCACAACGATAGTTTGTCAAATAGACTCCGTTTTAACCTTCGCAAGGACCGGGCGTAGCCATACTCGGTTCAACTAAAGTTGGAGAGACAGTCGCCCGCAAGCCACCTATGGGCAAAGCACGTCGGGGGAACCGGTCTCGCGTAAGCGTACGCGTAAGGTTGGTCCGGGTCGTCTCGTCCAACAATGCCGCCGAACCAAAGTATGACATGCCGGTAGGCAGTATGACTTATATCGCCCACAACTCACTTGTGTTCTACTCATGCATATAACATCAACATAAATAACCTAGGCTCGGATGCCACTGTTGGGTTTCGTAGTAATTTCAAAAAAATTCCTACGCACACGCAAGATCATGGTGATGCATAGCAACGAGAGGGGAGAGTGTTGTCTACGTACCCACGCAGACCGACTGCGGAAGCGCTGACACAACGTAGAGGAAGTAGTCGTACGTCTTCATGATCCAACCGATCAAGCACCGAAACTACGGAACCTCCGAGTTCGAGCACACGTTCAGCTCGATGACGATCCCCGGACTCCGATCCAGCAAAGTGTCGGGGAAGAGTTCCGTCAGCACGACGGCGTGGTGACGATCTTGATGCACTACAGCAGCAGGGCTTCGCCTAAACTCCGCTACAGTATTATCGAGGAATATGGTGGCTGGGGCACCGCACACGGCTAAGGAATAGATCACGTGGATCAACTTGTGTGTTTATGGAGTGCCTCTGCCTCAGTATATAAAGGAGCCAAGGGGGAGGGGGCCGCCGGCCAGGAGGAGGGCGCAGGAGGAGTCCTACTCCTCCCGGGAGTAGGACTCCCCCCCCCCAATCCTAGTTGGACTAGGATTCCCCGAGGGCGAAAGAGAGAGGGGGGCCGGCCACCTCTCCTAGTCCTAATAGGACTAGGGGAGGGGGGAGGCGCGCGGCCACCTTGGGCTGCCCCTTTCACCTTTCCACTAAAGCCCATTAAGGCCCATATGGCTCCCGGGGGGTTCCGGTAACCTCCCGGTACTCCGGTAAAATCTCAATTTCACCCGGAACACTTCCGATGTCCAAATATAGGCTTCCAATATATCAATCTTTATGTCTTGACCATTTCGAGACTCCTCGTCATGTCCGTGATCACATCCGGGACTCCGAACAACCTTCGGTACATCAAAATGCATAAACTCATAATACAACTGTCATCGTAACCTTAAGCGTGCGGACCCTACGGGTTCGAGAACAATGTAGACATGACCGAGACACGTCTCCGGTCAATAACCAATAGCGGGACCTGGATGCCCATATTGGCTCCTACATATTCTACGAAGATCTTTATCGGTCAGGCCGCATAACAACATACGTTGTTCCCTTTGTCATCGGTATGTTACTTGCCCGAGATTCGATCGTCGGTATCCAATACCTAGTTCAATCTCGTTACCGGCAAGTCTCTTTACTCGTTCTGTAATACATCATCTCGCAACTAACTCATTAGTTGTAATGCTTGCAAGGCTTATGTGATGTGCATTACCGAGAGGGCCTAGAGATACCTCTCCAACAATCGGAGTGACAAAACCTAATCTCGAAATACGCCAACCCAACATGTACCTTTGGAGACACCTGTAGTACTCCTTTATAATCACCCAGTTACGTTGTGACGTTTGGTAGTACCCAAAGTGTTCCTCCGGTAAACGGGAGTTGCATAATCTCATAGTTATAGGAACATGTATAAGTCATGAAGAAAGCAATAGCAACATACTAAACGACCGGGTGCTAAGCTAATGGAATGGGTCATGTCAATCAGATCATTCAACTAATGATGTGACCTCGTTAATCAAATAACAACTCATTGTTTATGGTTAGGAAACATAACCATCTTTGATTAACGAGCTAGTCAAGAAGAGGCATACTAGTGACACTTTGTTTGTCTAAGTATTCACACATGTATTATGTTTCCGGTTAATACAATTCTAGCATGAATAATAAACATTTATCATGATTATAAGGAAATAAATAATAACTTTATTATTGCCTCTAGGGCATATTTCCTTCAACGAGAAGATCCGGTCAAGGCGGTCGAAGTTGCTCCACGGCCGTCGGCCATCGCTGCGGGAAAGTGCGCCGCGCACCCGTGCCTGCACCTTGCGCCACTCCACTGGCGGGCGGAGGGAGGAGCTCCCCGCCTCGTCGTCTTGGTTGTTCTTACGCAACGCCGAGCCACCATCGCCTCCTCGGCCACCCCTCCCACGACCCGCGCTTGACATCAGGGCGAACTTTCGCTGCCTACGTGTGTGGCAAATAGCGGACGGAGGAAGAAGGATTTCTCGCGGGAGAAGAAGATTTGTAGCGGAGGAGGATAAGGAAAATGCTGGATGCGAACCCTAAAAAGGGGTTGCTCCGGTATATATGTGGGAATCATGGGCGGTTTACGGGCCGCCCATAAACTTTTTACGGATCGGACCGTTTTTACGGTACCTGAACGGGCCTGTTTTTTGACATGGACTGTAAATTCCCTGGAATTTAATGGGCCGGCGATCTTTTAAGGGATGTGGTAGAGTGCTGGTGCTCTTAGGGCATGGCCAATGCATAGCCCCAGGGTGATGCCTCGCATGCCATGTAGGATCGGATGACACAAAAAGTAGGTTCGGATGGGGAAGCAGGATCCTCTCCAGGAGGCGGGTACTTAGAGAGAAAAGTGTGGTCCGGTGCATAAAGTTGGAAAAAGTTGAAGTGAAGAGGAGGGATGCATGTGTAGTGAGAGTCACTTTTTATTTTTTGATGAGGCCCACTAGTAGTAGCTTGCATTAGGGAGAAAAAATCAACACATATGCCTCAAATCATTTTTTGTCATGAGGCATTTGTATCCATATGTCGCCATTGTACATGCCCTTAGGCCAACTCCACCGCGCGACCCTATCCTGTCCGGGTCTATCCGTTTGGGGTAAAATGGACATAACAGACGGCCCAGCGCACGACCCCATCCTCAAAAAACGTCCGCTTTTTGTCCGCTTCGCCCCATCCTGGGAGCAAAGTTGGGCTGGCTTTGGGTCTGAAACGGACACGAGCGGACGCTCTATGCGTCGTCCTCGTCTGGGGGTGTCCTTTTGCATGTGACCCTGGCCTGCCTGTCATTGACCCACACACCCACCCACCCACTCCTCTCTCTCTCCTCCTTTTCTCTCCCTGGCCCACCATGCACCCACATCACCAAGAGGCAGGACAGCCGCGGGCGCCGAGAGCACGCGGCGCTCCAACCGGCCGGCCTCGCCTCGCCGTCGTTGAGGCCCCGCCGCCGCGGCCGCGAGCAGGCGCAGGCAGGGGCAGCAAAGGTGCGGCTGGAGAGGGGCAGCAAGGCGCGTGAGCGGCGCGGCGGTGAGCTGCTGCGGGCATGGCGGCGGTCGCGCGCGTGGCGGAGGGCGCTGGGCGGGAGGGCTCGGGGCGGAGCGCCGGGCGAGCGTGGACGAGCGGGCTGGACCGAGCGAGCGGGCTGCGGCGAGCGGGAGCTCGCGCAGGAGGGAGCAGGCGAACGGGAGCGCGCGGGGGGGCGGGCAGGAGCGCGCGGAGGGGGGGCAGGAGCGGGCGAGCGGGCTGGCACGCGCGCGGCCTGCGCGCGGGGGCGGGAGCGGGCGAGCAGGCTGGCACACGCGCGGCCTGCGCGCGGGGGCGGGAGCGGGCGAGCAGGCTGGCACACGCGCGGCCTGCGCGCGGGGGCGGGAGCGGGCGAGCGGGCTGGCGCGCGCGGGGGCGAGCGGGCTGCAGCGAGCAGGAGCGTGCGTGGGGGGCGAGAGCGGGCCAGCGGCTGGCGACCGCTCGGGCATGAGCGGGCGAGCGGGTTGACGCGCGCGTGGGCGGAAGCAGGCGAGCGGGCGGCGGCGAGCTGGACGGCGCGCGCGGGGGCGGGAGCGCGCGAGCGGGTGGCGGCGAGCTGGCGGGCACGACGAGGTGGCGGCGAGCGCGGCGCGCAGGCGGCGATGCGGGCGCGGCCGATGTGGCGAGCGGCGAGGCGGCGCGGGCTGCTTCTGCTGAAGGCGGGCGAGCGCGCAAGCGCAGGCGAGCGTGAGCTAGTGCGTCTACAGGGCGACCACAGGGACAAACACACGGACGTGACATAGGCGGACGTTTTAGGGTGGTTAACCGCGGTGGGCACGTCCAACAACAGCCGGACACGGATGTCCGTTTTGTCACCCATCGCTATTTCAAACGGACGAAATCCGAACAAAACAGACATCCGTTTGAGGTCGTACGGTGGAGTTGGCCTTAGATCGGGTTCAAAGCATGCATCTCTTTGTTGCTTTGATCCATAGGTGGCGGGCAGTAGCATGCCAAGGTGACTCCCAATTGCCGTTGTGCTTTACGCTACTACGGAGGTACATATAGCTAGGATTGGATGCTTGGCTTCTACCTGCATGATGACGCGGTGAAGAATATGGGCGCTGCACTGCTAAAGTGGAGTGCTTCTACCTGCATGATGACGCGATGAAGAATATGGGCGCTGCACTGCTAAAGTGGAGTTGGGTTCACAGGGCAGGGCAGGGCATGGACCGGAGCGCAGCAACTCAAAAGGCTGCACACACACCCACAGCTGACAAAAGCCTCTCGCTGCAGCACATGCAGCCCGGCCCGTGGGTCTGGGACTACGACCACTCATCTCTTTGTCTTGTGACATCTCTCTTTCTCTCCGAAAGGACCATCTACAAATACATGTGCTTTGTTGGTATAGTCATTGTTAATTTTTTGAAAGTCTACAATAGACATATCCTATAACACATCCGATTTTTTCTTGGTAAAAGAATGAGACATTCCTGAGATTTTCCAGTTCAGCTAGGCTATTAAGCTAGGGGCGGAGCGGGCATCGAAATTAAGAGAGCCATGTAGTACTCGTACCATAGATTATCCTGCATCAGTATTAGAAAACAGGAGTACACTGATACGCACGGCGGATTAGGATATTCCATCAGCATGTATATGCAGCTTAAAGAAAGATCATGGTGAAAAGTGTTGATGAGCGTTGGTGCGCTCGGCACGAGCCTTGGGATCCTAGCCAGCCTCCTTTCTGATGTCCCTGGACCTGCAGGAAGCGATGCCCTTCACCTCGATCGCTGGCCTTTTGGGGCGTGGACACTCGCTGCGCGTGCATCCGCAAAGTTAAGCGT
Organism: Triticum urartu; assembly: GCF_003073215.2. Taxonomy (NCBI): domain Eukaryota; kingdom Viridiplantae; phylum Streptophyta; class Magnoliopsida; order Poales; family Poaceae; genus Triticum; species Triticum urartu. Next base: position 434,163,814 of record NC_053023.1, on the reverse strand, counting down.
CTGAATCGGTGATCTGACGATGTAGTCCTGCTAATCGAGGATAGTGGTGGCTAATTAAAGCTGCTGCTTCTTCTTGGCACCGCGCTGACAGAGTGACAGTTGCTACCTATATGCCCCGTGATAGTGCCTCCTTTTCAAGTGTCAACATTTTCTTTTCTTTTCTTGTCGATTCTTCGTTGATGCAGGTGCTTGCCTGAACTGCACCCCACAAGCGAGAAAACACACCATATGTTTTGCCTGAATAGAGAGACCAAAAGGGTGAGCGAATCTCTAATGCTGACCCTTAAATCATGCATATTTTTTGGACCACATGGTCTAGACATGTTTTGTCATACAACGCAGTATCCTATTCGTCCGTGGACTGGTTTAAACGTCCGTTTTCGTAGAAATCAAGGCGTCTTTGCGGATGTCCGGACTAAATCCAGGTAAGCGTCCGACGCCCCGGACCCACACAAAAGCCTCTCTCTCGCTCGCGCCCTTTCCCGTGTGAAGCACTTGCCGCACATGTATGCCGGTCAGTACCGCGTTAATGCCAGCCCACAGCGGACACAACCTCTCACTGAAGCCGTCATTGAAGCGGCACGCCGGCCGAGAGAGCCACCTGCGCCATGTCCCAGTGCACACGCCTTCTCTCTGCATTCAAACGGCACCCGTCTGCCTCCCTCCATTAAACAAGCACAATCGGTGAGGAATCTACACCGGTACCCTCATGCAAGCATCACATGTCCGTCCGTTTGCCGGCCGGCATTAAGCAACCCGCCGCTTCTTATGGCATCCGCCTACTATTTAAACATGGCCAGACTCGGCAACAGTCGCATTCCACCAGCACTCCCGATCACCTCTTTGCCCCACACCCGCCATGGTCTCGAGCTCCAAAGCCTTGTGGGAGAGGCTCACGGACGAACAGAAGTAGGATATCTCCGGCATTACGACCGGCTGGCAGGCCTGCCGAGCCAGCCGAATACAGACTGGCTTACCGACGAGCTCCCTGGAGGGCAGTGACGCGAACAAGCTAATGAAGAGGTGGACAACGATGAGTCGGCGCCACTGCCCTCGCCGGTCCATGTAGGCATCACCACGGGCGAGGCGTAGGCACACTGCACCGACATGGTGGTGGAAGAGCGGGAGGCGGCGTTCTTCCAGGCGTAGGCCGACCGGAGGTAAAACCTCCTGCTCCTCAACGAGCACCAGTCGCGGAGAAAATCGCATGTGACCATGCAACCGACAATGCCATCATGAGCATGGTGGCAGACGTAGATGGGTATAAGGTGATGTTCCTCTCCTTCCGCCCCACCCGCGATATCCATCACGAGCGATAGCGACTGCGTGTCATGCGGGCGAAGAAAGACGTGATGTTTGTGGATATTGACGTGGCGGCAGAAGAATTTGACGATGTCACCAACCACGTCCCTAGATCCGCATCGTCTAGGCCCCACCACCATGACGATAAGACTAACACGCCCATGGTCGCCGTTGATAGTGAGGACGAGTAACATGGGAGGCCACTGGCGCTTGGGGTCCTTGGAAGGCCGCGCCACCGTCTAGACAGGCATCACAACTAGTGTGCTTGCCCGCTTCACAGAGGTGGAGGCCACTATTCTACCCATTGCGTTGAAGCTTCAGTTCCCGGGGCTCGTGGCCGACATATAAGCTTGCTACGGGACATGAGGAAGATATGTCATGGGAAACGGGCATCAGCGATCATTTAGAATAGGTTAGAATCGCCTAATCCTCTATAGTTAGTTGAAATATGTCAAAAATGTAATGAATGTGCTTTAATTTAGATGAAAATCATCCGGTTTTAGATAAAAATCATGTAAGTTTGAATGAAAGTTGTCTAGTTTGGTTAAATTTGCATCAAATGTGATGTTTGCGGTAAGCTTTGGACAACTGGCTCCAGTATTAGTGTTTGAGCCCTTGTCTGAACCAGTTCGCGGACAGATGCAGTGTCTGTTTTAGGGGTCCACGTTGGAGGTGCCATAACCAAAGTATACAAGGGAAAGTGCAAATACAAATGTTGTTGCACGTCCCAAGAAATGTAGTAAATTTTGTTGGGTCGATTTTTTTTCATCCCTACTTGGGCCAACTGTCTGTAATGATTTTTGAGGGAGCAACTATCTACCGGGTACCGGGCTGAGACATTATGGTCCAAGGATTGATTCAAAGAATTGGAGATGACAAAACCATAGAAATATGGCAACATAGCTGGCTTCTGCGGCATCATGCGATGAGACCCTTGACGTGCTTATCGGGTGCTCCACCCCGTTTTCTCTCTAAGCTTATCACTCCCAATACAACTACGTAGAACAGGGAATTGATTGAAACACACATTTATCCAGATTGATGCGGCAACAATATTTTCTATTCCCTTATGTACTAGACAAGTTAGGTTTGATCCTGGAACTGTGAGAAGAAAGGTATTTTCACCATGAGATCGGCTTACACAATGTCGGTGGACACAAAGTTCCGTAGAGTGACCTAGTTGGAGGAGAGATCCGAGTCTTTAAATAGGAAATTTGATGAGAAATCATGGATAAGCATGTGGAAAGTTGAGGTTTCGTCTAAGCTGAAAATCTTCTTCTGACGATTTGCTAGGTAATCTCCACTGACGGCGGACCTCGTCCATCACCGGAATATGTCCCTTGTTAATAACTACACACTTTGTGTGATGGAGGACTAATGGACACACTCGTTGCTTCATTGCAACATGTCTCACTATGTATGGCCTTTGGCCGACCCTGATCTAGTGGACGCCATGAGCACCATAGCTGAACCTGTAGTGAAGCGGTGGATCTTCTCTCTGATTCATAGATAGAACAACGCGAGCCCGGCTAACCCAGGCTCGATTCCTTTCAGAAAGATGAAGCTAGAAACAGAAATACAAATTTTTGTGGATAGGGATCCTGAAAAACATCTTTTGAGGAATGGGCCAGACCTGGCCATTTCTCAAGAACACTAGCTAAGGGCCCATCCGGACAACTCAACTGCTCCAGATGTTCCTTCTTTTGATGCATCATGGAGTTTTCATGACAATTCTTGTCATGCTATGGGAGATATGGCATGCTTGCCGTAAGGCTATTCATGAACAGATATTTCAAAGCCCTCATGAAACACACAAATTTATCTTTCGACATCTACAAGATCTTGAAGGTTCCAAACCAAAGAAGTCAGGGAGCTGCTAGCCAACCCAGGAGGATCTGCTGGACCCCTCCACCCCTGGATTTGCCAAACTGAAGGTGGACGGGGTAGTTTCTAGGTCTTCAAGTACCAGCTCCTTCGATGTTGTATGCAGGGATTCTCAAGGATTTTATCTCGATGTGTGAGTCGTCAAGTATCTAGAATTCTAGATGTTATAGAACCAACAACCCTTAAAGCATTCACATATCGAGAGGCTTTGGCTTTAGCTAAGGATTTATCTCTGACCAATATCCTAATCGCATCAGACTGCAAAGAAGTGATTCAATATATAGAATCATCACCCGATGGTAAGCATGCAAGTATTACAAAGAAATCATCATCACTAATAAGGAGTTCCAGTCCTTCTCCTTCATATTCGAAGGACAGGAGTCCAATATAGAGGCACATAGCATCACTAAATTCATTCTAAATCTTACTGTTGGTAGACATATTTGTCTTAACCAGCCTCGTGATATTCATTGTATCTTTATGAACTATGTTATTGAGAAATAAAGTGGAGCGAGTTTAGCCCCAGGAAATAATATAGAACAGGTACCCCCTTCGACAGCTCCCGCAGAGGTCACTTTTGGGGCACTGGGAGAGCACCAAGTGGTGTGCCCAGTCGCCGCCATGTGTTGCACATTGGGCGCACCCTCATGATTTTGTTTTTACGCATTTTTTGGCTTTTTGGTGTTTTCATGGTTTTCCTTTAGTTTTGAATGAAAAATTTCCCCTTTTTTCACAGTTGTGGATCCCGAAGAGGGAAAAATACAATAGTGCTTCCGCGAGAAGCAAAGCTATGCTTAACCAAAAAAGTGAAAAGGCACAACCACGTTTCTAGGTTACGGTTTTTTCAGTTATGTTTTTCTTCTCTTTTTTGGCTTTTTTGGTTTTGGTTTCTTTGGTTTTTTGTTTTCACGATTTCCTTTTTGGGGTTTTTTTTTCCGTGAAAAAAGTTTGTCAAAAGCTTTAAAGACCTCAACGTGAGAAATTCAATGGTTAAAACGGTTCGTGATTTTGACGCATAGTTCAAGAGATAAAATGTTTTGACAAAATGAACCTATCAAAAAAATTAAAAACTTCAAAGTTATGATGTAGTGCGCCACTTGTCAGCACGAGAGAAGGTAAGGAGTTGCCTTTGCAAAGGGTATCCTTTAATTAGTTATTTGAATTCTAGAAGTTTTGTAATGTAAACATTAGCTTTCACGGGCCTTAAATTTTACTAGCAAAGTTTGTGTGTGGCGGTACACAACCGCTCATAGGGAGCGACTAGTTAGCGCAAGCACTTTTGCACGGGAGTGATTATAGGGAGCAACTAGTTAACGAGCGCTCCTTCGGGAACCTCGATCCCCATCGTATGTCACGCTTTGGGCGCTCCTTTCAGATTTTTTTTTCTGCACGCGTTTTCGGCTTTTAAAATGGTTTTTTTGTTTTTTTTTTGACTTTTCGGTTTTTGACCGGTCTTCCTTAGCTTTTGGACAAAAACAAAATTTCAAAAAACATTTTTTTTCATGAAAAATCATTTTTTTTCTTCCGTGATAGGCACAGTTTTGCTTTCGTGAGAGGCATGATTTTGCTTTTGCGAGAGGCACGGCTGTGCCTCAAAGCGAAAAAAGAACGTGTTTTCTGTTTTTTTCTTCCGCAAGAGGCACGGTTTTGCTTTCGTGAGATGCACGGCTGTGCCTCTTGGAAACAACAAAAATGTTTTCTGTTTTTTTTCTTCTGCAAGAGGCACGATTTTGCTTCCGCAGAGGCACCGCCGTGCCTCTCGGAAACGAAAAAAACATGTTCTGTTTTTTTCTTCCACGAGAGGCATGGTTTTGCTTCCGCGAGAGGCACGGTTGTGCTTTCGCAGGGAGGCACGGCAATGCCTCTTTCGGAAAAGAAAACAATCATGCTCCTAGTTCGGTTTTTTTTTTCGTCTGGGTTTTTTTGTGAATTTTTTTATCAAAACATATCAACATGCAATCTAGTTTTGAAGATCTCGACGTGAGGAATCTAACGGTGAAAACGGTTCGAGATTTGGACGCAGAATTAATGTTTTCAATAAACAGATCTACGAAAAAGGGGAGAACTCCCAGGTTGCGACAAGTGGCGCACATGCAGCGCGCCACTTGTCACAACCTGAGAAGGTGGGAGTGATCTTTGCAAGGAGTACTTCTTAATTAGTGATTTCGATGATTATACCTTGGTTAATGCGAGATGAAAGCCCGCACTCGCCAACAAGTGGGCCGGCCTAGAAAAATCCCGATTTGTTCTTTTCCGTTTCCTTCTATTTTGCTTTTTATTTTTAATTTTTTTTCTTCTCTTTTGTTTTCCATTTTTCCTTTTTATTTCATTTTTAAAGTGATTATCACACACTAATTTTTTTTCTAGTCATGTATTTAAAAAGTTTGAACACATGTGTAAAAAAAGGTTAACACCTATTAAAAAATTTTCAAACACATATATTTGAAAAATGTTAGATGATTATAAAAAATACTCCAAATGTACTCCCTTCGTTTCTTTTTAGTCTGCATATAAGATTTGGTCAAAATCAAGCTTTGTAAACTTTGACTAACTCTATATTAAAAAAATATAAACATTAACAATATGAAATCAACATTATCAGATGCACCACGAAATGTATTTTCATACTATATAGTTTAATATTGTAGATGTTCATATTTTTATATATAAATTTGGTCAAACTTTGTGTAGTTTGACTTTGACCAAATCTTATATGTGAAGTAAAAAAAATGGAGGGAGTATATGAAAAATGTAGAACATGTATGAGAAATAATAGAAATTGAAAATACATATTTTTAGATAGATGTTAATCATGTATGAAAAAAATGTACAAGGTCTATGCGGACAAGTAGACAACAAAAATTGTTATGATGTATTTCAAAAAGGAATGTAAGAAATGTTTTATATGTATATGAAAAATGTATAATGTGTATGAAAACTAAAATACGAATGAAAAACATATATTTGAAAAAATGTTAATCACATATCTGGAAATGTTCAACGTGCGCACAATTTTTTCAGTTATATACGAAATATGTTTAGTGTATATGGAAAATCTTAAATGTATAAGAAACATGCATATAAAAATGTTCTTGATGTATACAGAAAATATACTTTGTGTGTGGAAAAATATATTTCCATTTAAAATGTTCATCGTGCATTGAAAAAATGTTGACCATGTATTAAAAAAGTGTATATATTTTAAGAAAAAAAAGAACATTGTGTATTTAAAAAATGTTCTACTCGTATCAACGAACGTTTCATGTGCCCACTAAAAATGTACATTCTGTACTGAAAAAAGTAGACACCTGTTGAACTAAATTAACAAATGGAAACAAACAAAAGAAACAAATAAAACCAAAGAAAAAATAAGCAAAGAAACAAAATTATAACTAAGAAAAAGACCAAGGAAAAGTGGAGAAAAAACAACAAAAATCAAATAAAAACAATGAAATAAAAAGAAACTGTGAAAACCGATGCAAAAGTAGTGAAATCGGTCAAAAACATAAAAAGAAGACAAACCGGAGAAAAAAATGAAGGAAAACAGAAAACCAAAGAACACTGGGAGAAACACAGAAATCTGAAGGAAAGAACCAAATAAAAAGAGAAGGCGGAACAACGTGGGACGAATGACCAAAAACACCAGTGGGGGCTCAAACATGTGAGTGCTCCGGGCAAGACCTAGGCTACCCTCGGAGTCGCGCCTAGCGCAATGAGTCTGTTATGTTGGAACTATCGCGGCGCAGGCAAACCCACGACAGTTCGTGAGCTTCGTGATCTCACGAGGCAGTTTGCCCCCTCTATAGTTTGTATTCTTGAAACCCAAATAGAGGGCTCCCATGTGGAGAATTTAGCTAGTTCTTTTGGTTTTAATAAAAGCTATGCTGTTAGTAGCAGAGGAAGAAGTGGAGGTCTTGGAATTTTTTGGAATGACTCAATAAAGTTGGAAGTTATTGGTTACTCCGAGTACCATATTGATGTGACTATTGATGATTTTGTTGATGCTAAAAGCAGAATTACCTTTGTATACGGAGAAGCCCAAGTCCCGGAAAGATACAAAACATGGGACATGTTGCGAGGGATAGCTGGATTAAGCAATCTCCCATGGGCTGTAATAGGAGATTTCAATGAAGTGTTGCATGCTCATGAACATGATGGTGTTGGGAACCGTAGCCAAGCACAGATGGATGCATTCAGGGACGCACTTGATACTTGTGGTCTCACGGACATTGGTTTCTCAGGAACAAATTGGACCTTCGAGAAAAAAGTAGCCGGAGGCACGTTCACCAGGGTGCGGTTGGATCGGTGTGTTGTAAACCCGACGTGGTCGCTAGCGTTCCCAGGGGCTGAGCTATCACAGAACCGCCGCCTCCTCAGATCATCTACCACTGGAGCTGAAGATCAACGTGCATGCGCCATGCAAGCGGGCCCCCCGAAGCTTCAAATATGAATTAATGTGGGAAAGGGAGCCGGCGCTGAGTGAGCTCATTGGGGACAGGTGGAAAGCGACGTTGGCAGATTCCGTTCACACTTTGCATGCAAAACTCCAATGTATGGCGGGAGAACTAACTGTGTGGGACAGAGAGAAGTTTGGCAGTGTGCGAACCGAAATCCAACGCCTGAAGATTGAGCTGGATCGGCTGCGCCAGAACCCGATCAGAATGGGGCCGTCTCACACGGAGACCAAGATATGTGATCGATTAGTGGAACTATATCACCGCGAGGAGATCCTTTGGAGGCAGAGGGCACGGCTGGAATGGTTAACTCACAGAGACAAAAACACGTACTTCTTTCATCTACGTGCGAGCCGACGGCGGAGGAAAAACCAAATTAAAGCTCTGCAACGGCCGGATGGGTTGACACAGGATACGGAGATGGAAAACATGACTTATTCTTTTTATAAGGACCTATACACATCCGAGGGGGTGCAAAATATGGAACAAGTCTTGGAGACGGTCCCAACGAAGGTCACGCTTGCAATGAACGACATGCTCAATGCGCCTTATAGCCAGCAGGAGGTGAAGACGGCTCTTTTTCAGATGTTCCCAATCAAAGCACCGGGTCCGGACGGTTTCCCTGCACATTTCTTCCAATGCCACTGGGATATTTGTGGCAACGAGGTTACCAAGGTGGTTCTGAGTATTGTGGATGGTTTGGAGACTGCTGAAAGCATTAATCAAACAGTGCTGGTTCTTATCCCAAAGGTAAAGAATCCAACTCTTTTGACACAATTCCGGCCTATAAGTTTATGCAATGTCCTGTACAAAATAGCCTCGAAGGTAATCGCTAATAGACTGAAGCAAGTTCTACTGGAGATAATCTCAGAGGAGCAGTCGGCCTTTGTCCCAGGTAGGCTCATTACGGACAACATAATTACAGCTTATGAATGCCTACACTTCATGAAGCGTAACAAAGCAAAGAAAGCTCAAGCATGTGCTTTGAAACTCGATATGATGAAGGCATATGACAGGGTTGAGTGGGCTTACCTGCGTGCTATCATGTTGAAGCTGGGCTTCACCGATAAGTGGGTGGACGTTGTTATGAATCTGGTGAGTTCGGTAAGCTTTTCTATTATGTTGAATGGGAAAAAACTCGAGGAGTTCAAGCCATCTCGTGGAATTCGCCAAGGGGGTCCTATTTCTCCATACTTGTTCTTGTTGGCGGCAGAGGGCCTTTCGTGCCTCTTAAAATCAAAGAGTGAGTCATCAAATTTATGTGGACTACAAGTGGCACCCACGGCGCCACCAGTTAGCCATTTATTATTCGCAGATGACAGCCTGCTGTTTTTCAAGGCAAATAGTGTGGGAGCAAATGAGGTGAACCAGGTGCTGGAAACTTATTGTAAAGCGTCCGGACAGTGCATAAATTTTGGCAAGTCCTCAATCTTTTTCAGTAAGGGGGTCCCAGATGCTATACGACATGATATAAAAGAAGTGCTAAACGTTCCTAATGAAACATTGAATGAAAAGTACTTGGGCATGCCTTCTGACATTGGATCCTCAAGAAATGGGGCTTTCAAATATTTGAAGGATAGGCTATGGAGCAAGATCCAAGGATGGATTGAGAGCACTTTGTCTTCAGCAGGAAAAGAAGTATTGGTCAAGGCGATGGCGCAAGCAATACCTGTCTATTCCATGTCATGCTTTAAATTGCCTAGAGGTTTGTGTGAACACCTTAATATGCTCATAAGGAAATTTTGGTGGGGTAGCAAGAACGGCTAGCGTAAACCACATTGGGTGTCCTGGAAGGAGATGACACAGCCAAAATCTATGGGAGGATTAGGATTCAAGGACATTGAGCTCTTTAATCTGGCCTTGTTGGCTAGACAAGCGTGGCGGGTATTGCAAGAGCCGGAATCCCTTAGTGCTCGCGTCCTAAAAAGTGTTTACTTTCCAAACACTTCAATTCTGGAGGCCACCTTGGGCGCTCATCCAAGTCAAATATGGAGAGCAATCATAGAGGGCAGGGACACGCTCAAGCAAGGATTAATAAAAAGAATTGGTAATGGAGAGACAACGAGGATTTGGACTGAAAACTGGCTGCCTAGGGATGAGATGCTACGTCCATATGGGTGTTTGATGCCTACACCACCTATGTTTGTCTCAGAATTGATCAATCCAACCACAGCAACCTGGAACATGCAACGAGTGAGGGAAGTTTTACTGCCTTTTGATGCAAAAATCATTGTTGGTATCCCACTATGCACCAGAAACACCTTGGACTTTTGGTGCTGGCACTTCGAGAAGAATGGCCAGTTCACGGTGAGGTCCGCGTATAATATGCTTGTGGTGACCAGAAAACGAAGGGAGGCGTGGCTTGAGAATTCAGCCGGCCCTTCGGCTGGGTCTCAAGAGGAGAAGTCATGGAACTCTTTGTGGTAGGTAAAGGTCCCAGCAAAAATTCGGATGTTTCTGTGGCGGTTATCCAAGCTATCTCTGCAGACTGAAGTTGTCCGGGCGCACCGTCACATGTCAACATCATCAGCATGTGGATTATGCGGATCACAAGACTCATGGCGCCACTCACTCCTAGAGTGCACCACTTCAAGATGCACATGGGTCCTGGTAGAGGAAGAAATCGGACAGTCCCTAGTGACTAGTGAGGAAACAAACACAAAACGATGGTTGTTTACCTAGATGGAGTGCTTATCTCATGAGTCCTTTGTTAAGCTAGCAGTAACTCTGTGGGTGATTTGGTCGGCTAGAAGAAAGGCTATACATGAAGGCATCTTCCAAAGCCCACACTCGGTTCATTCATTTGCCACAAGATACATCAAAGAGCTAGAAGTGATCAACGGAACAAAACCAACTACTGAACCAACCCCTGTAGTAGCTCGGCCTCGAGCTATGCGTCCGCATGCTCCTCCTGCTGGACACGCGAAAATCCATGTTGATGCAGCTGTTAGAACCGGCAGTAGGGGGGCGGCAGCCGTGGTGCGCAGAGATCATGATGGCAATTACTTGGAAAGTTCAGCGTTGGTTATACAAGGCGTGGACGACCCAGTTAACATGGAGTCGATCGCATGTAGGGAAGCCCTATGTATCGCGGAAGACTTGCTCCTCACTCAGTTTGTCGTAGCATCCAACGCCAAGCAAGTGGTTCGAGACATACATCAAGGGAGTCAAGGGAAGAATGGTGCGATCATCACGGAGATTAAAGCAAGATCTTCCTCGTTTTTATGTACTTTTGTTTTTGAGAACCGTAGTAGTAATGTAGAAGCTCATAGATTAGCTAGATTTGCTCTAAATCTAGCTCCTGGGCGTCATGTGTGGTTTGGCCAGCCACATGATGCAAACATCATCCCGCGTTCTGTGGTTTTCGATCAATAAAGCTTAGCCCTTACCCCTCAAAAAAGGCTACCCTTGGAATAAGGAAGGAAGCAAGGAATGGGAGCAACACGCGCTGGAAGTGGGCGCGCACCCCCCGCTCCCCTTCTTGGCCGGCCCATATGTGGCTGGGACGCCACCTGCTTTTTTGCGGATGTTTCCTTTTTCTTTTTTTTCCTTTTTAATAATTCGGGATATCAAAAGGTCCTAAAATTCAGAAAAGTTGCTAATTTTGAATAAAACAATCATGATTTTAAAAAAACATGATTTCCAAAAACATGCTCGGTAATTCAAAAATTGTTCATGAATTTGGCAAAAAATGTTCATGAATTTAAAACAATGTTCATGATTTCAAAAAAATGTTTGTGAAATTGAAAAATGTTCACAAAATAAGTAAATCATGATTAGAGAAAAATGCTCTGGAATTCAAAAACTGTTCACGAATTTTAAAAAAATGTTCATAATTAAAAAATTCAAACAAATGTTCACTCATTCAAAAAATGTTCACGACTCAAAAAAAAGTTCACGAATTTGGGGAAAATGTTCGCTAATTCTAAAAAATGTTCATGAATTTGAAAAAAATGTTCATGATTTTGAAAAGGTAGTCTTTAATTTTAAAAGGTTCATTATTTCAAAAAAAACGTTGATGATTTCGAAAACATGTTCATGACTTAAGAGAATGTTCACAGTTTCAAAAAAAACTGTTTATGATTTAAGAGTAACGGTTTAGCCAAAATAAAACCACGATTTTGGAAAAAAAATTCATCATTCAAAAAAAAACCATTTTAGAAACAAATCGCGAATTAATACATTTTCAGAAATTAAAAACAAGAATAAAATGAAAACATAAAGTAAGGAAAAAATGAAAAGAAAATAGAAAAAGAAAAAACGAAAAAAAAAGTAAAACCAAAAGAAAAACATAAAAACCCGGTGCAGGGAAGGTTCTAGAACCTTCCCAAAACAGGTTGGGGTTAAATGCCGAAATGGGCCGGCCCATAGAAACAGCGGGGGGGGGGGGGGGGGGGGGGGCTACGTGCCACGGCGCTCACGGGCGCAGTACTCGCCCTATAGGATCTCCGACAAGGAATAGCTCCCGTGCTTTTCCTGTCTCGCGCTACCAGGTGGTGCGCCCAGTAGCTGCCACCCGTCGGCCGCTGGCGCATCCGTGGAATCTATTATTTTTTTCCCTTTTGCATGTCTGTTTTGTTTTTTTTGCCTCTTTCTTCACTTTTTCTATTTTGCTTGTTTTTTCTATTTTTTGTGAAATTTTTTTGCTCACGCAAAGCACATCTATACTTTGCGGTCTGATAAGCACAGCCGTGCTTCGGCGGGAAACCCATTAGTTCTTCATATGACTGTGCTTTTCGAAGAAAGAAAAGCACCGCATGCTTATGTGAGAAGCATAACTGCATTTGTGAAAAGTGAAAAGCATAGTTGTGCTTTTCGAAAAAGTAAAAACATAGTTGTGCTTTCAATTAATTTTTGAAAAGCACGGTTGTGCTTTGAGTTTCGGATTTTTGGCTTTACGTGCTTTTTCTTGGTTTCCCTTTTTTGAGTTTCTGTTTTATTATTCTTGTTTTTTCTAGTTTTTTGTCTTTTTGTTTGTGGGCTCTTTTTGTTTTCCATTTTTTGGAGAGAAAAATTTCTTCCAAACCTATAAACATGGATTAGTTAAAACGCAACGATAAAAACAGTTTATAATTTGAACGCACAATTTAAAAGATAAAATGTTTTGAAATAACCAAACGAACAAAAATAAAACGTAAAACTCCCATGTTGTGGGAGCTGTCAGACATGCAGTGATCTACTTGTCACCATAAGAGGAAGCGACAGTGACCTTTGCAAAAGTACCGTCTAACTAGTGATTTCGTCACTCACCAGGATTTCCTAATTCCGATGCTAGGCGGCCCTAGGGCAGCAAACGTGCACCCCCTTATACACTTTAGGCCGGGCCATTGCGGGACGGGGCACCCCATTTATTCTTCTTTTGGTTGCTTTCGGGATTTATAAAAATCCAAATGAAAAGAAAATCAGGAATTTGATAGAAAAATGTTCCAAATGTGGAAAAAATAAAAATTATTTGAAAACCGTTCCCGTATTTCAAAAACTGTTCACAATTATAGAAATTCTTACTACATTTAAAAATATTCCAGGATTTGAAAAAATCTGCACGAATTTCAAATTGTTCTTGGATTTTAAAAAATATTCACAATTTGAAATATGTTTTCAGATTTCAAAAAATTTCATAAATTTTAGAAAAGGTTCAAGATTTCACAAAATGTTCTAAATTTTAACATTGTTCAGAATAATAAATTGTTCATGGATCTGGAAAAACAATGAGAAATTGGAAAAAAAATCTCAGATTTCCAAAATGTTCACAACTAAAAAATATTCTAAATTTTCACATTATCACGAAATAGAAAAGGAAAAATCCAAATATAAAAACATGTTCAAAACTTTAATAAAAAATCATGATTTCAAAAGGTTGTTAATGACTTGGATTTTTTTTCCAAATGTCAAAAAAAAATTCACTGATCTGAAAAATCTACAGGGATTTCAAACAACGTTCTTCAATTTGAAAAAAAGGTAAAAGGGTTGAAATAAAATAAAAATTGATTAAGGCTAAAATAACTTAAATTAATTGGCAAATTGATAATCTACTGTATACATTTATAGTAATTACATACAAATAAGTTGATGGTGAAATAAAATTAATTTTAAATTATTTATATCTACAATAAATACCAACAGTCTGTAACAACACTTCTTCATTTTACATTAGACTAGCACTGTAGCACTATGACTTCTCTTCTCTATATTAGAGGATTCGGTTCGAAAAGAAGCCGTCCACACACGTCGCCACCACATAGAGTCAGCGACACAAAGGCGAAGCTACGATACGTACGAATTGTTCCGCAACTCCTGCCGGCGAGTTTGGTCCAAGGTCACAGAGCGGCAGCGAGCGTCTTAGTCGATCGCACATAGGTACAGAAAGTAAATGGACACAAAGAAGTTGAGAGGAGCCTTTCTTTATTAATTAATCATCAGCTGTACATACATACAATGGGGTGCTCTCCTCTATATAAAAAGAACCAAAGGGACAGATCCAACTGATCTCGGCCACGAGCTAAGTCAATCCAACAAACTAGATTGTTCCAATGGTGAGCGTTAAACGTGTTTAACGTGCAATTAATATCATACCAAATCTTGCACTAATCACATAATTAACACACAAATAATAGCATACATAATATTTGCGTGCAATTAATATATTATCTAAATATTAACGTGCGTTGCACGTGCACATTTAGTAGTTTTTTTATTTATCTAGGGGTGGGAGATACGTGTCCGCTTTAACGTTAAATGGAGGGACTTGTCTATAATAGACCAGTGTAGGATTGAAATTATGTCTAGAGGGGGGCGGGGGGTGATTAGACTACTTGACCAAATAAAAATCTAGCATTTTCCCAATTTTAATTCTTGACAGATTTTAACAACTTAGCACAAGTCAAGTAATCAACCTACACATGTAATTCTAAGAGTATAGCAGCAGAATGTAAAACAATTGCATATGAAGGTAAAGGGAGAAGTTTGGAGGGAGCAAACGCAATGTAGACACAGATATTTTGGCGTGGTTCCGATAGGTGGTGCTATCGTACTTATGATGAAACTACTTCTATGCTTGATACTACTATGCCACTTGGTGAATTTCTTGATGAACAACTTGCTAGGGCTAGAGAGAATGAAAATATTGAATCTTATATTACTGATGAAATTGATAATGAAGACTTGCTTGTTATTCCTCAAGGTTATGTTTTTGATAAAGAAGCTTCTTTAGCTATTTTAACTTGTAAAGATAGATACGAACTCAAGAGGTTATTAGCTAAATGGAATAAGCAATCTCTAAATGCTAGGATGAAACCTGACCCTGCTTTTGCTACTTCACCTATTTGTGTTACTGATAAGGATTATGAATTTTATGTTGATCCTAATATAATTACTTTGGTTGAATCTGATCCTTTTCATGGCTATGAATCTAAAACTGTTGTGGCACATCTTACTAAATTAAATGATATAGCTACCCTGTTCACTACTGATGAGAGAACTCGTTACTTGTATATCCTTAAAATATTTCCGTTCTCATTAAAGGGTGATGCTAAGATATGGTTTAATTCTCTTGATCCTGGTTGTGTGCGTAGTCCCCAGGATATGATTTATTACTTCTCTGCTAAATATTTCCCTGCTCATAAGAAACAAGCTGCTTTAAGGGATGGATATATATATATATATATATATATATATATAATTTTGTGCAAATTGAAGAAGAGAGTCTCCCACAAGTTTGGGGGAGGCTTCTCAAGTTACTTAATGCTTTGCCTGATCATCCTCTTAAAAAAATGAAATACTTGATATCTTTTATAATGGACTAACCGATGCCTCCAGAGATTACCTGGATAGTTGTGCTGGTTCTGTTTTCAGGGAAAGAACACCGGATGAAGCTGAAATTTTATTGAATAATATGCTGACAAATGAAAATAATTGGACACCTCCGAAGCCAATTCCTGAGCCTATTCCTAAACCAACTCCGAAGAAGAGGGGTATTCTATTTCTCAGTCCTGAAGATATGCAAGAGGCAAAGAAATCTATGAAAGAAAAAGGTATTAAAGATGAAGATATTAAGAATTTACCTCCTATTGAAGAAATACATGATCTTAATTTACCGCCTGTTGAAGAAACATATGATCTTAATCCATTACCTATTGAAGAAACTCATGGTCTTGATAACCCGACACAGGTAGTAAAGGTAAATTCTCTCTATAGATATGATAAAGCTGAAATCCCATTTACTAAGTTTGCTAGCCCATGCTTAGATGAGTTTGATAAATTTATGGCTAAGCAATAAGATTTTAATGCTTATTTTGTTAGACAATTGAAATACAATTCAGATATGCTTGAACACTTGGGTGATTATATGGCTAATGTTAAAGGTGAACTTAAACTTATTAGTAAACATGCTTCTATGGTTACCACTCAAGTAGAACAAGTACTTAAAGCTCAGAATGATTTGCTCAATGAATTGAATAGTAAGAATAATGATTATGTTGTTAGAGTGGCTACTAGAACTGGTAGAAAGACTCAGGAACCTTTGTATCCTGAAGGCCATCCTAAGAGAATTGAGCAAGATTCTCAGAGAAATAATGTAGATGCACCTAGTCCTTCTAATAGGAAGAAAAAGAAAAATGATAGGACTTTGCATGCTTCTAGTGAACCTATTACTGAAACACCTGAGAATCCAAATGATATTTCTATCTCTCATGGTGAAACACAATCTAGTAATGAACCTGAAACTAGTGATAATGTTAATGATAATGTTCATGATGATGCTCAACCTAGTAATGATAATGATATAGAAATTGAACCTACTGTTGATCTTGATAACCCACAATCAAAGAATCAACGTTATGATAAGAAAGACTTTGTTGCTAGGAAACATGGTAAAGAAAGAGAGCCTTGGGTTCAGAAACCCATGCCTTTTCCTCCCAAACCATCCAAAAAAAAGGATGATGAGGATTTTGAGCGCTTTTCTGAAATGATTAGACCTATCTTTTTGCGTATGCGATTAACTGATATGCTCAAAATGAATCCTTATGCTAAGTACATGAAAGATATTGTTACTAATAAAAGAAAGATACGGGAAGCTGAAATTTCCACCATGCTTGCTAATTATACTTTTAAAGGTGGAATACCTAAGAAACTTGGAGATCCAGGAGTACCCACTATACCATGCTCCATTAAAAGAAACTATGTTAAAACTGCTTTATGTGATCTTGGAGTCAGTGTTAGTGTTATGCCTCTCTCTTTATATCGTAGACTTGATTTGAATAAGTTGACACCTACTGAAATATCTTTGCAAATGGCTGATAAATCAACTGCTATACCTGTCAGTATTTGTGAGGATGTGCTTGTTGTAGTTGCAAACGTTACTATTTTAACGGACTTTGTTATTCTTGATATTCCCGAGGACGATAGTATGTCTATTATTCTTGGAAGACCCTTTTTGAACACTGCAGGGGCTGCTATTGATTGCACTAAATGCAATGTCACTTTTCATGTTAATGGTAATGAGCATACGGTACACTTTCCGAGGAAACAACCTCAAGTTCATAGTATCAACTCTATTGGAAAAATCCCATCGATTATATTTGGAGGTTTTGAATTTCCTCTTCCTACGGTCAAAAAGAAATATGATATTCTTATTATTGGGGATGTGCATATCCCCGTTGAGGTAATATAGTGTTATTCGAAATTTCTCCGATTCCATGTTATTCGGAATGAATTCGTTAACGAGACTTGATCAACCTTGTTAGTGGATTCCTTTTGATGAGCATGAGATGGATGAAACTAGAAGGCACAACTCTCCGTACCCCACTTTTACTTTCTGTTATTTATATTAAATAAAATAAAAATAGTATTTTCTGTCTGTTATCTGATTATCCGTGCAATATAAAAATACCCCGAAAATAAAAGTTCTCCAAATGCCCTGAAATTTAAATATGATTTTTTCTAGAATTTTTTAGAATATTTGGCACTGAGAACACAGCAGGGGGGGTCACCCACCTGCCCATGAGGGTGGAGGGCGCGCCCTACCCCCTGGGCGCCCCCTACCTCATGGGCCCACGGTGGCCCTCCTCCACTTATCCTTTCACCCACACACTCCTTCCTCTCCCAAACACGAATATCCAGTTCATACCCGAGTCCAAGCTCATTTTGCTGCCATTTTCGATCTCCTTGCTCAAAGCACCTCTCACAAAACTGCTTGGGGAGATTGTTCCTTGGTATGTGACTCCTCCATTGGTCCAATTAGTTTTTGTTCTAGTGCTTTATTCATTGCAAATTTATGTTGTCTAGGTGACCATGTTCTTGAGCTTGCATGTCAAATTTATATGGTTCCAAGTAGTTTTGATGCATGATATAGGCTCTAGGCACTTGTATGAGTAGTTTCTATCAATAATATTGAGTTTGGTTTACTTTTATTTAGAAGTTACTAAAAAAATTCAGAATTTTTCAGAGGAAGAAATATGCTTAGGAAAATGTTCCAAGGTGGTTCTTCAAGGAAGCAAGGACCCAGACTTGCAATGCGTGATGCTGATGAAGAGCCACCAAGAGACGCTCCAGTGCGTCCTTGTGAATGGCCTTCTGAGAACTTTATGGATCGAGCGGGAATTAAGGAAGAATTTAACGCATATTTGCGTAACACTGATCTTGTGATCTTCGAGGAAGAGAAGTGCAGCCAGTATCACCAGCTCACAAGTTCCTTTGTGAGGAGGCAAAAGGAAGATATGTTATTACCAGAGAGGAGGCAGATGAGTACGAGAGGAGGGCTGAGGCCGCTCGTCGCCATGCTGCAGCTCAGGAGGCGATAGCCGCTGCATCTCAGTACGACCCCAACTACTATTATGGATATCCGCCAGGCCAGCCGTGGTCATAGACCAACTTAGGCCAAAAGCCTAAGCTTGGGGGAGTACGTATTTCTCACCGACATTATATTCATGTTCACACACTCATTGCTAGATGTTGGTGCTCATACTTTTTCATTGTATCATCCATGCTAGTTTATTTCATTTTTATGCTTTCTTCTTGTGTGTTTAATAAACCTTAAGAAAAACCAAAAAAATTAGTTGTAGCTTTTAATTAGTTTACTTTCCATGCTTGTAGTAGTAATTAAAAAGAAAACCCAAAAAGATTTCATGTTCTTCTTTTGCTTGTTGGGAGCTTTCCCGTGTAAATAGTTTTATTTCTTTTCTTTTCTTTGGGGGTCGATAGGAGAAGACCATGATTAAATTGTTGAAGTGGCTCTTATATGCATTATTGTTGATCTGACGAAAGAGCCCATATTGCCTTGTCTTCTCCTGTTTATTGAATGCTTGCAGATTCCAGCTTAGTCCAATGCACGCGCACTATTATTATTATTCACATCGTTCGGTCGTGCAAGTGAAAGGCAATTATGACGATATATGATGGACTGACTGAGATGGGAAAGGCTGGTATGAACTCGACCTCTTTTGTTTTTGTAAATATTATTAGTTCATCGTTCCTGATTCAGCCTATTATGGATAAACATGTCTGCAATGACAACTAGAGATCACAGTTCTTGTGCCATGCTTGATTAGCTATGAGTTATAATGGTTCACCTTGCGTGCCAACATGCTATTGAGATGGTTATGATGTGGTATGATAGGGTAGTATCCTCCTATGAATGATTTAAGTGACTTGACTTGGCGCATGTTCACGCATGTAGTTGAAACAAAATCAACATAGCCTTCACGATATTTATGTTCATGGTGGATTATATCCTACTCATGCTTGCATTCGGTGTTGATTAATTTTAATGCGTGTTCATGACTGTTGTCGCTCTCTAGCTGGTTGCTTCCCAGTCTTTTGCTAGCCTTCATCTGTACTAAGCAGGAATACTGCTTGTGCATCCAATCCCTTAAACCCCAGAGTTATTCCATATGAGTCCACCATACCTACCTATATACGGTATCTACCTGCCGTTCCAAGTAAATTTGTATGTGCCAAACTCTAAACCTTCAAATAAATATCCTGTTTTGTATGCTCGAATAGCTCATGTATCAACTAGGGTTGTCCGTATCATCCATGTTAGGCGGGTTATTCTCAAGAGGAGTGGACTCCGCTCCTCACTCACGAGAAAGTGGCTGGTCACCGGGATGCCCAGTCCCATGCTTTATGCAAACTAAATCAAAATAATCGCAAACAAAACTCCCCCTGGGACTCTTGTTAGTTGGAGGCACTCGTTGTTTCGAGCAAGCCATGGATTGATGCTTGTTGGTGGAAGGGGGAGTATAAACTTTACCATTCTGTTTGGGAACCGCCTATAATGTGTGTAGCATGGAAGATATTGCCATCTCTTGGTTGTTATGTTGACAATGAAAGTATACCGCTCAAAATATTATTCACCTCTATTTCAAAACCGAGCTCTGGCACCTCTACAAATCCCTGCTTCCCTCTACTAAGGGCCTATCTATTTACTTTTATGCTGAGTCATCATCCTCTTCTTAAAAAGCACCAGTTGGAGAGCACTGCTATCATTTGCATTCATTATTGTTAGTTTACATTGGGTATGACTTGGCTGGATCTCTTTTACCATGAATTACAATGTCTAGTCAGTCCTTGATCTTTAAAGGTGCTCTACATTTATGTTTTGCGGTCTCAGAAAGGGCTAGCGAGATACCATCTTGTTATATCATATTATGATTGTTTTGAGAAAGTGTTGTCATCCGAGATTTATTATTATTGCTTGCTAGTTGATTATGACATTGATATGAGTAAACTTGATACCTAAGCATTATTGTGAATGTGGTTAGTTATAATCTTTGCTGAAAACTTGAATGCTGGCTTTACATATTTACAACAACAAGAGCAAACAGAGTTTGTAAAAGTTTTTCTTTATCACTTTCAGTTTGTCAACTGAATTGCTTGAGGACAAGCAAGGGTTTAAGCTTGGGGAGTTGATACGTTTCTATCGTATCTACTTTTCCAAACACTTTTGCCCTTATTTTGGACTCTAACTTGCATGATTTGAATGGAACTAACCCGGGCTGACGCTGTTTTCAGTAGAATTACCATGGTGTTATTTATGTGCAGAAACAAAAGTTCTTGAAATGACCTAAAACTTCACGGAACAACTTTTTGGAAAATATAAAAAATCCTTGCAAAATATGAAGGCCAGGGGCCCACCACCTGTCCACGAGGGTGGGGGCGTGCCTGCCCCCCTAGGGCGCGCCCCCTACCTCGTGGGCCCCCCAGAGCTCCTCCGACTCCAACTTCAACTCTATATATTTGGTTTCGGGGAGAAAAAATTATAGAAAAGAAATCTTCGCGTTTTACGATACGGAGCCGCCGCCAAGCCCTAAAACCTCTCGGGAGGGCTGATCTGGAGTTCGTTCGGGGCTCCGGAGAGGGGAATCCGTCGCCATCGTCATCATCAACCATCCTCCATCACCAATTTCATGATGCTCACCGCCGTGCATGAGTAATTCCATCATAGGCTTGCTGGACGGTGATGGGTTGGATGAGATCTATCATGTAATCGAGTTAGTTTTGTTAGGGTTTGATCCCTAGTATCCACTATGTTCTGAGATTGATGTTGCTATGACTTTGCTATGCTTAATGCTTGTCACTAGGGCCCGAGTGCCATGATTTCAGATCTGAACCTATTATGTTTTCATCAATATATGAGAGTTCTAGATCCTATCTTGCAAGTCTATAGTCACCTATTATGTGTTATGATCCGTTAACCCCGAAGTGACAATAATCAGGATACTTACCGGTGATGACCGTAGTTTGAGGAGTTCATGTATTCACTATGTGTTAATGCCTTGTTCCGGTACTCTATTAAAAGGAGGCCTTAATATCCCTTAGTTTCCGTAAGGACCCCGCTGCCACGGGAGGGTAGGCCAAAAGATGTCATGCAAGTTCTTTTCCATAAGCATGTATGACTATATTCGGAATACATGCCTACATTACATTGATGAATTGGAGCTAATTCTGTGTCACCCTAGGTTATGACTGTTACATGATGAACCGCATCCGGCATAATTCTCCATCACTGATCCATTGCCTACGAGCTTTCCATATATTGTTCTTCGCTTATTTACTTTTCCGTTGCTATTTCTATCATCACTACAAAATACCAAAAACATTACTTTTACTATCGTTACCTTTTGCTACCGTTACCACTACTATCATATTACTTTGCTACTAAATACTTTGCTGCAGATATTAAGTTTCTAGGTGTGGTTGAATTGACAACTCAGCTGCTAATAGTTGAGAGTATTCTTTGGCTCCCCTTGTGTCGCATCAATAAATTTGGGTTGAATACTCTACCCTCGAAAACTGTTGTGATCCCCTATACTTGTGGGTTATCACTCATCTTTCTCTCATAAGATTGGATTTGGTGGAAAGAGGGTTTGAGTGGGAAGCAACTTGGGGAAGGCTAGAGATCAAGATTTATGTGGTTGGAATGGAATATCTTGACCTCAACACAAGTGTAGCTGGTTCTCTCTCAGAAAATGTATGCTGAAAGTGTAGGCATGTTCTGATGGCTCTCTCCATGAATGAAGAGTGGGTGGAGGGGTATATATAGCCTCCACACAAAATCTAACCGTTACACACAAATCACCAAACTCGGTGGGACCGAATCATGAAACTCGGCCAGATCGACTTAGTTCAAAATGTGAACGTTGGGATTTTCGGTGGGACCGACATGTCAACTCGGTGGGACCGATTTCATTAGGGGTAGGGCATAACGTAATCTCGGTGAGACCGATTACACAAACGCGGTGGGACCGATTTTGGTAATAGCAAACAGAGAGTTGGTCAGGAAGACTTGGTGGGACCGATTCGCTCATCTCGGTTAGACCGAAATGTTACGAAGGGGAAACAGAGAGATTGCATTGCAATCTCTGTGGGACCGATCGCTCATCTCAGTTGGACCGAAACGTTACGAAGGGGAAACAGAGAGTTTGCAATCCCATCTCGGTGAGACCGAGATCCCTATCGGTGAGGCCGAAATGACTAGGGTTTGTGGCTGTGGCTATGTCAAGTGAACTCAATGGCGTCGGGTAGGAAATTTTGGTGGGACTGAGTTTGACTTTTGGTTTGGGACATATGTGAATATGAGAAAGTAGTGGAGGGTTTTGGAGCATATCACTAAGCATTTTGAGCACGTAACTCATTAAGCAACACCTCATCCCCTTCTAATAGTATTGGCTTTTTCTATGGACTCAATGTGATCTTGGATCACTAAAAATAATGTAGAGTCTTGAGCTTTAGAGCTTGAGCCAATCTTTTGTCCTTAGCATTTTGAGGGGTCCACATTTCTAATCCATGCCATGCCAATCATTGAGCTTTCCTGAAATATTTATCTTGAAATAGTATTAGCTCAATGAGCTATATGTTGTTAGGAATTACCAAAACCACCCAGGGATAGTTGCACTTTCAACCAATGACTTGCTCCATCTAAGGCCCAATGAGTGATATCTTACAGCATTGGAACATGTCTACAACGAGTGAATGTGCTATATGCGGGGCAGTCGACAACTGGCGTCATTCTATGCTAGACTAGATCATAAAGGCGCGTGTTGCCGCGCCCGTCCATCTTAATAAAGGGGATATAAATACTTAGGAATACGATCAATGTAATCTTGCTTAAAGTGAATACATGCATACATAGCGTTAAATTTAAATGCTTCAATAGAGAGCATAATATCGCTAAGCATGTATAGACACACGAACAGACCCACGAAGCAGAACACAACAAAGTATGACAAGGCATTGAAGAATCCAAAATGTTTGTTATATGTAACGACATCAAATATCAACCTGTCTAACACAATGGTGAGGAGGATGTCGGTATATTATTAATAAAATAAAAATACAATAACATAAATGATTAATTGTATTGTACCTTTTAGTTGTATGGATATATTATGTGTAATCGATGAAATATTTTGAGATTATTTTGGATAAACCTGTGTGCTCTGGATATGTGCACGCTGCAGTAAGGCCTAACCACTACTAAATATACTTGGTTCTTGTATCATTATTGAGGATATAACATCTCAATGTAGTTAAATAGATTATATTAGTCACATACATGTAAGAAACAAAATCCTCATCATATATCATATTCCAGTGTTGCTGAAGTGCAGATGGAAACGAGATGATACCAAGTTATTTGTGCTAGAAATCTACATTTGGCAGCGGGTTAATCATTCCATTATACCTTTTATTTGGATCAGCTCCAGTCCTTGGAGGTTTCATCCAGTAGGTGGAACCTGAAGTTATTTAGTCATTGGTGTTCAACTTGTTCAGCTGGATCCTACAACATAGCTCGTTGTTAGTTAAATATAAGGATCTTTAATCTTGAAAATCATGTAATAGAGTGTGCTTCTCCTCAGACATTGAGAGAAGCACATGTTGTGCACCAAATAACAAGAATAAATGATTGGGAATTCATAGCTGCAGAACAAGAAGAAAACAACAAAATTACTGGACATCAAAGCAGTTCCACGAAAATAGAAGCTGAAATAACATTTGGTTTGGTTTACGATGGGACTACACTGAACAGCATCGCGGCAGTGGAAGTTGACCGTGCTATGTTGTCCTCGGCCTTTTTACTTTCAGGGGAGCATGAAGAGCATGACGGAGTAGTGATTGGGGATGGCAGGGCTCATGCACCACCACTGAATCAAACTATTTTGGCGCTCGGAAGAGGAAGCAGATCATTTATACTTGGACCGCTGCTTGTCAAATTTGACGGGGACATTCTGCACCTTGGGTTAGAATTCACTGATGTGGACCGGCGTTGTCGCCATCTTCTAAATCCACGGTCGATCCCCAACCGCCAGGCCAGATTTTCGCCGCACCGGAACGCGGCGCAGCTGTAGTCGAGACGCCCTTGTAAGCGCCTTACCGCCAACATCCATTGATGTGGATGCGCCGACGCCTTTCCCTTGCCATCATTTACATGCGAGAGACTGCCCCGGCGGCAACGACGGCGCTGCTTCCATCGCTATCTTTTTTTTCATCGCTATCAGAACAGTGGAAGGTGGGCAGCCTAACGAGGAATCCTCTCATAGCCTGAGGGGTGCCTACCAGCAGCCCATCCGGCCCGGCATGCATTTCCAGCCCAATCAACCGTAACAAGCCTAGGTAAGTCAGCGGAGCAGCAGCCCACGAAACATCGGATGTGAGGCTGGAGATCGACCGATCAATAATCGGGCGGCTAGAGATGTTAAGACTTAAGACGCTGTGAGCAGCCGTAGCTCATCCAGTTATACTGTTTCTTAATTGCACCATGTCTAGGAGTGTTTGGGCCCTGTCAAGTGCAGATCTTGTGGAACACATGTATATGAACATGGATGACAGCGCCAAGGGCTGGTTGTTCGCCATGAATGAGTCTCTATCGTCAGAAGAGTTCGCCACGCTAATTGTTACACTCTGGACAATTTGGCACGCTCGTCGAAAGCTGATACATGAAGGGATTTTCCAAACTCCTTTCTCCACACAAGCTTTCATGAAAAGCTACCTGTGCGACTTACAACTTATCTACAAGGCGCCCAACAGAGTACCGGCCGAACCACAACCTAAGCCGACGACATGGCTACCACCAAGGGAGGGTTTTTCCAAGCTTAAGGTTGATGCAGCAGTACCTAGGGCTGGAGGTTTTGGTGCCGTGGCAGCGATCTGCAGGGATGCCGCAGGACTGTTTTTGGGTGCATCCGCCGTTGTGTTCAGAAACATTGACTAGCCAGAAATACTGGAAAGCCTTGCCATACGAGAGTCACTAGCCCTGGCAGACGATCTGTACATCCAAAAAATTCAATTCGCCTTGCAAGTTAGCGGTTAAAGCTATCCAACGAGGAACATCTTCGGCTTATGGAGCTGTAGTGTAGGAGATCAAGGAGCATTATAGCAGTTTTATTTCCTGTTTATTTAGACATGAGTTTAGAACCTCAGATGTCAAGGCACACAAACTAGCAAAACATGCTTTAATCCTTGGGACCGGTCGCCGTGTTTGGTTAGGCCACTCGAGAGATTTTTCTTTCGTCCCTGTAAACGTGACATGTCAATAATAAAGCTTTGCAAGTTTGTTCAAAAAAAGGACTAATTAGCCCGCCTAACGCGAGCTCAATCCTTGAAGCCCACCACGTAAGACAAAAGCAGGTAATTTCAAAAAAAAAAAGCAGGTGCGCTGAACAGGGGATCGATCTCTCCATCGTTTGGTCTTTCGACGGCGCCGCACAAGGACGCATCTCTCCTTGCTGTTCGGCGCTCCCTAACATCCGCCAGATCGCACAGCGCCGCTGCGCCGGCTCCGGCGACGCGGACGGCCGAACCTGCGACCAGCCAAAATCAACGGCAGGAGCAAGGAAATTCTCCAAGGCAGTGAGTCTCCTTTAATTCATGCCATGTAATTTTTTTTTGCGGGGAATTCATGCCATGTAATTATATATACCTGCGAACTGATCTCTACTACTAGTAATAGGCTGCAGAAATTCAATTCTTCAGATAGATCGAATTAATTAGGGCCAACAATTTCTTGTTTATCCTCACAAATAGTTACTGTAAATTAGGCATGACACACTAATTCTCTTGTTTATCCTCACAGATAGATCGAGTTACTGTAAATTTAATTTGTCACCGATCTTCTTGGTGATCGCAAAGACAATTTTAAACTAATAGAAATGTAACTTCTTTGCATTGCTGATTGAACATATGTTCTCTACTGAACCATCAAAAATAATTATCATGTTGCAATGCTAGAATTTGTTTGCTTGTTGGCCTTGCCCCCCAACCTCAAATCCTGGCTCCGCCCTCACAGCGACAGCAGGCGTATGTTATTTTTTGATTTATTTTCACGTCCTTTTTAATTTGGACCTGGTTTATATTGGAATAAATGAATATAGAAATTTGGAAAAGGAAGTTTGATAATTCAAAAAATGTCCATAAATTGAAAAGTGGTTTGCAAATCCCAAATTGTTGTGCGTTCAAAAAATGTTCGCAAATTCCAGAAATGTTCACAAATTTGCAAATTTTTAAAGGCGTGCACAAATTTTTGGAAGCCTAAACAGTTTTTGGAAAGCATAAACTTTTATTGAAATGCTGAACAATTTATGAAATTCCAAAAGAACAAAAACACATTTTGTTTTCAAAGATGTGATGAATTTTTCAAATCAGATTTTTTAAAGGACACAAATTTTAAAAATTTAGAACATTTTATGAAAAACACGAACATTTTTTTAAATACATGAAAAAAATTTGAAGGTCGTGATGAATTTTTGAAATATCGAGTACTTTTTGAAAATCCAAACATAATTTGAAGATTTTGATTTTATTTTTGAAATTAGCATTTTTGGAAACAAAAAGGAAAAGAAAATAAAAAATTAAAAGTGAAACGGAAAAATAGTAAATAATCCCAAATACCAGGGAAAAAATGGTTCAAGAACTTTCGAATGCTTTTAAAAACCCACTGGTTCAGGCCCCTGCACTTGTACGAGCCTGATTAAATTGGCCAGCTCAATATTGCGTTGTAGCTCGTGATTGCTATAACACGAGATCAACTAATCAAGGGGTACCCTTCAGCCGCTGCCACACATCACATGCTAAACGATCCTTCGGTATCTTATTTTAATCTATTTTGTCTTTCTGTACATATTTTCGGATTTTAGATGGAGTTATTTAGGTATTTTTACGGTTTTTGGTTTTTGCTTGGTTTTCGCTAGGTTTTGGAGAAAAGGTGGATTTTTTCTAGAAAAAATACATTTTTTTTGCTTCTCATGGAGGCACATATTTGCTTTCGCGAGAGACACAACTCTGCCTCTGAGAAAGGGAAAATATGTTTTTCTTTCACGGGAGACACAAATTTGCTTCTCACGGAGGCACTGATTTGCTTCCGTGGGGGGCACAATTGGAAAGAAAAAAACATTTTTTCTTTGCTTCCACGGAGGCACAGATTTGCTTCTCGTGAAGACACAGATTTGCTTCTACAAGAGGCACAACCATGCCTCTCGTAAAGGTAAAAAACTCTTTTTTTTTCTTTCTTTCATGGAAGGCAAAGATTTGCTTCCGCAAGTGGCATAGCTGTGCCTATCAAAAAGGGATTTTCTTTTTGTTTTTATGAGAGACACAGATTTATTTTTCGTGGAGGCACAAATTTTCTCCCCCAGTGAAATAGTTGTACCTCTCAGAAAGGAATAAAGTGAAAACAAAACAGTGTTTCCGGCTTGGCTTTTTTTCTTCTGTTTTTTCCTGTGGAAAAAAGTTTATATAAACCCATTAACATGAGATCTAGTTTTGAAGATCTCGACTCAAGAAATCTAACAATAAAAACGACGCGAGAAATCCAGGTTGTGACGTAGTGTGTTACTTGTCAACCGCTGAAAAAGTGGGAGTGACCTTTACAAGGAGTATCCATTAATTAGCAAGGAAAATCTTATATGACGCACTTTGGGTCAAGTTGTCGACGATTCGCTCAGGACTGTGAGTGAGCGAGCGATGATTTGGGCCGGCCCATTAAGGCATTTCAGTGATTTCGGGTTTGGGAGATTTCTAGGAGTTTTTTTTTTGCTTTTTGGTCTTGGGAACCTTCTAGCAGGTTTCTGAACTGTTTTTTCTATTCTTTTATTTTCCTATGCCTCGTTTTTCTTTCTCTTATTTTCCTTTTTCAAGTTATTTTTCTAAGAAATGTTTCCAAATTTTCAAAAAATGTTTGTGTTTTTAAACATTGTTCAAAATTTCAAAAAAATATTGATTTGAAATTTTGTTCAAAAAAAGGAAATTGAAAAATTCTCACCTTTTTTCAGAGAATGTTTCTGTTTTCAGGTTTTGTTCACAAATTCAAAAGATGTTCATGATTGAAAAAACATTTTTTTAACCTTTTCCTAATTTTGTTCAGAGTTTAAAAAATAATTCAGTGATTCAAAAAATGTTCGTCTTTTCAAATTTCATTTATAGTTTTAACAAATTTTCCCATTTTTATAAAAATGTTCATATTTTAAAAAAATGTTCACATTTTCTAAATTTCTAGAAATTTCTAAAAATGTCCCCTTTTCGAATTTTTTCAGGATTTTACAAAAAATGTTTGTGTTTTAAAAATATTTAAATTTATAAAAATTTGTTCACAAATTTAAAAAGTCGTGTTTGAAAAATATTTGCTTTTCTAAAAAAGTCGTGTTTGAAATTCGCAAAAATATTTTAAATCTGTTGCCGCTGATAGTTATTAATATACCGGTCTACATAAATAGACACCATAGCTCATTTAGTCTAATGGCTAGGCACCGTTGTTTGCGCTACAGTAGCACTCGCTGTTGGACCAGCCCAGTCGGGGGATCATCGTATGCGGCATGCGTTTATCTGTTGCAAGGTGTGTCATATAGAAGCTTTCAATGAGCGGCGCTGCTATACAGACGACATATTTGTGGCCGACTCTTGCACGATCTTACTTGGCAGCTGCCTGTGAACGAAGGAAGCAATTATTTTTTCCTTAGCTGATGCTAGCGCTGTTGGGGAGCAAGTGTCGTTTGCCGATCGTGCATCAAGTGCCGTGTGTGAAGCAATTTCGTTCAATGAGCGATACATAACATGCGCGCATACAGGGCCACCCCCACCGCCAGGAAACTCTCTCCATGGCCCTAGCAACAGTACCAATGAATCGAGGCCCTTACTGCAAAACTGCACCTGCTCTGTGATCATTTTGCGTACGCCGACAATAGTATGAACGACGGCAGCTCCGCGTGTTCCTCTTATGGGGTGGTTCTCCGGTGGCGGTAGGTTGTCGGTTCAGCGGCGTCCAAGCATCATTGTGGGTCTATCTTTATTCAAGTGTCGGTTTACTAGTCCCTCCGATCCATATTAATTGTCATTGATTTAGTACACTTTGTTTTTTTTTGTGAGAGAGATTTAGTACACTTTGTACTAAAGTTGTATTAAATCAAAGAAAATTAATATGTATCCGAGGGAGCAGGTGTTTCAGAATTAAATCTGTGCAACTTTCAGCATTGACACACCATTTATCTTTCGACATCCGCACATCTTTACCATCTCTACTATTGTTTTGAACTTATAATCATCTTGTATATGTTGTGTTAGGACGGGAACGACCCACTCCGGCCCGGACCTGATTCCTACTGGCTTCTCTTTTTTGTTTAGGGATATGGAGCCGGCCCAATGGTCTATTACTAAACGGCCTCATGTCCCACTGGGTAACATGGTCCGACCCATTTCAATACTAAATTGCACAAGAAGAAGGGAGTATTTTCTCCACCACATTATTTGAACTAGCACCATTTAGTTGTAGTGAATTTTAATAAGTTGGAGTGAAATATTTAGAATTTCTTTGTTCAAAGAAAAATAAGGAACATAGGAAAGTCCGGTTCTATTTCTACCATGAATGTTTTGTATTATAAGGTCGGTCAATAGTTTGAAATTTTCATATAAACACAAGGGTAACAACTTTGCAAAGACATGTGCATTATAACGGCAGAATACAACATTGGGCAGCTAAGTTTGGGTCGACTCGCTTGTCCCGGTGGGCTGATGGTGACCGGCTCCCCAAAACCCAATTTTCTTATGAGGCCGAGCTAGAGGACCCATCTCGACCTTGAAATTATGGGCCGGACCAATGTCACAACGGGTAACCTTGGCCCATTCCCATTGTGAATATGAATTGCTTCGAACCACATATTGTGATTGTGTTTATGGTATTCCTTCTTGCCAGTTTAGCTTAACCTGACGCCAACTTTGGCGTTCCTCTTCTACTAATACAATATGACACACGCTTTGGGTCGTGTTTGAGAAAAAGAGCGGCGTCCTAAAGCAAAGCACCGAATACAGACGTAGAATTGAATGATG
The DNA here is from genome assembly GCF_003073215.2 of Triticum urartu. Taxonomy (NCBI): domain Eukaryota; kingdom Viridiplantae; phylum Streptophyta; class Magnoliopsida; order Poales; family Poaceae; genus Triticum; species Triticum urartu. Next base: position 434,133,365 of record NC_053023.1, on the reverse strand, counting down.
AAAGGTAGTGAGATATTCCTTTTCTTTCCAACGAAAGGAGTTCTTCCTGATTCCTTCTCCTTTCCTTTCTTTTTTGTCGTGTTTTTTTGGTTTAGAGTATTGTAAGACTTTTCCTCTATCACTCGATCATTTAGAGACTTTTAGTATGCAAAAAAACATGCATGACGAGCTGTCGTTTTAGCTCTCTAGTGACATGTGTGGATTATTGCGTACAGCGTCTCTGCAACAGTATGGGTGTTAATCTGTCAGTGTCTTGATATATGCTATCATGGTTAATGGCTTTGACATCTCCTGTTTCCTCGCACCTGTTCAAAGTTCAGGTGAATTCCAGCTTGGTTTATCTCTGGCCGTGGCCTTTAGTTTTACAAATAAGCAGAAACTTTGTGCTGCAAAACTGGAGTCAACTCTCTGTCAAATCAAGACCATGCTAAAAGTTACACCCTCTGTTTCTACACGTAAGATGTTTTGGCAGATTTTTTTTTACGCGTCTACGGTGGGCTACGCCGGCCTGAACCATATATTACCAAGGCATAACATGTTTTGGCAGATCAAAGTTTGAACTGCCAAAACTAGTACAACACAATCTTCTGTTAGGGCGAAGTTCGATACTATCTGATTTCTTCCTTTGGATTTATAGATGACTATGAAGTTACACCCTAATGTAAGATGTTTTGGCAGTTCAAAGTATGAACTGCCAAAACTAGTGCAACACAATCTTCTGTTAGGGAGAAGTGAAGTGCGACGTGTCGATACTATCTGATTGCTTCCTTTGCATATATAGATGATTATGTTCAAGTGTTTTATCCCATACGCAGCAGCTTGCAATTCAGTTCTTGTTACTTAAGCAGTGTGAAGTTCACTAGTGCGTGCTAGACTGTAAATGGCAATTGCTTTTACATCAAGTGCTTTTGGTTTTCCAGCCTTTAAAGCAAGTAAGCGATGATGAAATGCACACATGATGCTTCCACAATAGAGCTGCTCTTGGGTCTTGACCGTTGCATGGATTCCAAGCAAGCTGCAGTGTGCAGCTAAATCATCGCCTTCTTCAAGTACTAGATGATTTTGACAAGCCGTGGATAATATATAGCATTTGGTTTCTGTTCCTCTTTCTGCATCACCTGAAAGCAGAAGCTTCTAGACAGCCCCAAGTCTTTAATGGCCCTCATGATTTGTTGAGCTTTGTTGAATATGCAGCAATTAAGTCTTAGTTTCCACTTGCAACTAATACAGAAGATGAGGTGGGTGGAACAGTTCGTATCTTGGTTTCCCTTTCCTTTTTCTTTTTGTTTCTTCTCAGTGTTTTTTTCTGATTCCGTCTTAGTTAACATCAATGCAAATACTGTTGGTTGCATGCAGCATGGGAGCTGATGGTCCTTATTATGTCAAGAAATCTATCTGAATTACTACAGGTCACTGCAGAATTCACATTTGTCATGTGCGTTTTTCCAGCGTGTGCGTGTGTGCAAGGAACCTTCCATCAGACAGTGGGCTACCTTTTTTTTTACACAAGCGCTCATACACACACACGCATACACTCACCCCTATGAACACACACACGCACACCCTACTTGATGATTCTCTGGCACAGCTTAATATCCATTTCCCGAACCGAGGAACCAAAACAGTACTACTATATATACGTTGTGAATAGGTGACGACGTCAATCTTAACTGGGATGATGCAACCTTGGCAAGGCCCGCGTGCTTCATTTTCAGAAGCTTCACCGGAACACACCGCCAGGACTAGAAGGCCAAGTGGAGCATGCATGAATTTGCAGCTACACTTGGTTTTCCCATGATTAACATTCTTCTAAGCGCCGCCTGGTTTGCCACCGACGCCACGTTTCTTTCCTCGTCTATTTTGCGCAGTAGGTGCTGTAGCGAGGGAGCACTAGCCACTAGGGAACAGTGCAGAGGTCATATAAGCGAGGAGCAACAACTGCAATGACCTTGTTATCATTATCCCGGTTGAAAGTTGAGGCGCAGGTTCAGGGTTCAGAAATGTGGTTGTTCAGGTGGCTTTGTCAACTGTCAAGCGCCTGCACGCGCGGGCCGGTTTTAAGTTATCGCGCCGAGTTCTTAGTTTAGGGCATCATCTTCTCTTAACTATGTCTATATTTGGTTTTAACTAGAGTAGAGCAGGCATCAGGTCTGTCGACCTGCTGTGAAGCTCACTCAGCTTGTCTTAATCATGTTTACGCCGCCTTGATAGCGTTTACCCTGCAGCTGCACTGATGACCCCCTCCCTTGTCTTTCTCAGTAGCAGTGTGCGTTGTAATGCCTGCTACGTGTGATCTCTGTCGGTTGTTTGGAGCTTCTTGACCTCACCTCATCGTCGCAGCAGCATCATGCTGGTGACGGCGACCCTATACTGGCGTGGTGGTGCCTGACTGGGAAGGGTATTCGGTGACACATTGACGTCTCATGTGGTGTAGCTTTCCGTCTGATTATATTGCCTTAATCCTTGTTGTATTAATCAGCGCCTGCTGTAATTTGTTCTATTACTTGTTGGCCTGCTCCTTGACCGGCCCCGGCCGGAGCCAAAAGCTAGCAATTTGTTTCGTTAGGGTAGCTCAAGGCTTTCTGAATTTGTCTCACTTCAGGCTTCAAAAATTATACATGGTGTGATTTGGGCGTTACTGTCAGCTTTTGCGTTGCAAGGTTGCATCATACGTATATTTTTTAGAAAGTGGAAGACTGCTTTATTCCTGGCATCATGTGAGATGAAATGTCTCTTATTCTCTGCAGGATGAACTTCGTGCACATTTGACTGTCATCAGAACAGAGATAAATAATGCTCGGTAGTACAGTTTTATGGGCTTGATACAATAGGAGGCTCAAGTGAAAGATGTTAGAAACTAAATTAGTTGTGTGGCACAAACCACTGAACAAAAGAAAAGTAAGATCTTCAATGGACAAGTCGCGGACAAACAAAAAAAAATGCCCGGTGTAGTAAGGGCAACATTGGCTGCTTCCAACACGAAGAAAGGAAGCAGGCAGCGGAGAACTAAATGTGACAGCTGGAACCTCAAATTAGTAAATCAGGTGAAGCGAAGGCCACAATGGCTTGGAAGTGCACTCTTGAGTCAAATCCCTTCCTCTCACAGTTTGATTTGATCTAATCATGTCAGGCAGCTTCCAAGCTGTTTTCTCTAGTGATTCGCTGGAGAAAACATAGCCTGTATACAAAAGGGGTGGCCAAGAAAAAAAGCCTCTGGTCTGGTGTGCCGATGAATAACCGCGCCGTTTGTCAGGGGTAAAAAAAAGCTCCATTCCACACCTTCTCTTCTGTGGTTCATCAATAGATAGATCATCAGCAGCCTCCGAGGCCAGGCGGTCAGGAATTGTCGTCCGTCATGCCGCCTGTCGTGCCGTGCCGGAAAATGGTTAAAAGAGGGGGTAGAATCTACATTTTTCTGAGTGACATCAGAAGGGAGGGGGGACTGTCTACTACGGCCTTCTGCCATACTGCAAAACCATAATGTGGTTAGCGGTTGACGTGTCTGGTGCAACCGATGTCGACACGGCGTCTCTCTGGCACCAGATGCTGTCGCGGACATGCTGAAGGGTCATGAACGGGAGGAGCGGTCGCCCTCGGCATGTAATCTCCACCTGCAAACACACACACACATTTTCTTCAGTTTGTCAGCAAAAAAACCTAAACTTGTTCATAGGGCAAGCGAGATGATGATGCACACATGACTCCACACTGATGCACGGATTGGATGCTAGTGAACTGTGACCAAATTAACAAACAGGACACAAAATGGATTACAAGTGAAGCAAAATAGTTTAGCAGGGCATCAGCTACTGTTACTATTTTTAAGGTAAGGCGTCAATTACAGTGAGGTGAGAAGATGGATGAGAAGCATAGCATTGCTTCTGGCGAGAGGAACATAGTGATGTGATGGGGACTTTCTCCTTTGTGCAACCACAAACATGCATTGCAATTCCATGGCTGATGCCCAATAGAAGTACAATGCAGAAAAAGAGCAGGCAGGTCCAAGTGATGCATGCCTGATACTGATGTCGGATTCCCCTGTTAGTTTGTGATGATGGCATTTCATTACCTTCTCCCCCACGGCCACATGTGGGATGAGATGCCCAGCCCAACCAACCAAAGCTAAACTATACTAAACGTGCTTGCAATTGTAATTGCAATTGCACAGATCTGAGATGCCAAGCTACTGCAACCCTTGAATACCACCTGTCGTGCCCATGAGCGTATACTTTATTTAACTAATCATCACCTCAGGCTCATCAAGTCAATGGGTGGAGGTCCTAGAAGCAAGTGCTCAGCTAAGTAAGACAAAACTTAACACTTACTGAGCCTAATCTACACAGGATGCTGATTGATTGAATGGTTCATCTTCCATCCCCCCCCAAACTGCCCAACAACAAGAGCGTGCAAGTATTCCAGCTTCTCTGACCGTGCTTCTCCACCAAACATGCCATTTCCATGGCATGACAAGGACGTCTGGCCCTACCCTTGATTATGATTTTTAGATGATACCGAGAGCGAGAGCGCCACCGACATTGTTGACAATGACAGCAGATCATGGTACAGAGCGCAAAATGGACCTCGTGATTCAAATTAATTAATAATCACGAACCAAGCTGATAATTCGTCCCAAGGAGGGGCTAAGCAACCCCTTCTCTGCATGTTCCACTGCTCATTTCACATGGCTTAGTGAGCTGATGTAACCCTTATGATGTCACTCTCCTTCAACCAGCGAAAAGATACGCAAGGTTTGCGTATTCGTGAAATAAAAATTGGTCCCAAGGATATTGCTTATTTATGGCAGTATGCGGCACAGTGCCTAGATGCATGAATGATGAATGGGGCTCATTTGTGGGCACATGTTTACAGGTTGAAGAAGTCTCACCCTTCAACCTCTCTCCCCATGACAATCCATGTAGCAACCAACGCCCCAGCTCAAGTGAAAATTATAATCTTGCATGGCACACTACGTTTTTTTCGTTAGGTGTCAGTTTCAATATATAGGACTTTCTAGTGATGTTTGACCTCGCTCATATCTAGCCTTGAGAGTAGGATTTCTATGTTCAGTTCATGGAAAACATCCACCATAACAATTTGAAGCAAATGCAAAATTCCTACGCGTGATGTATTGACTATCTCAAATTCTCAAGTACACAACATGCAAATAAAAAAATCAAGTTATTTGTGCTGTATACACATATTACCTAATACATCAGTTGTCCAATGCATGACCTAATACTAAAAAATATACAAGAACTACGTCATATCTACCTCTGGGCAATCCTATGCGCATATGTGACCTCACTGAGAGGGTTAATTTCATTGGTTAAGATACTATAAGCGTATAGTATCTAGTAACATCTAGATATAGAAGTGACACGGAGCATCTAGTTATTTGGCCTTATAGTCAATAAAAATTCAAACGCTAGCTGTTCTCATGCTCATGGGGCAAAAGAGCCAAATACGGTTGTAAATCTAAGTCAAGCTAGATCTTGTAAAATTTAAGTGCATAAAAAATGGTACTGGCTAGAATCTTGATCCCTATCTAAGAGGGTGTTCAAATGGCAGCGTTCAGTCTCAAATGGAACTTCGTAAACAACAAGTAGAAATCATTCCTATGTCCTAGCTACAAATCAGTATGAGTTCAGCACTTTAGTGTGGGATATAGTTAACTAATTCTTGATAGAAGCTTATCTTAGCAATCTTATGAGGATTGTAGGATGAATTTTAGATGGTGGGAGAAGTGTGTAAAAGGCGTAAATTCTTTATGGAGCTGCTGTAGTCATTTTGTATGCTTTGAGATTGATCCTCTTATTTAAACATTTCCAAAGCTTTACTCTTATATTTTTAACAACCAAAATATACTATCCACCCAAAAAATGTACAAGGATATATGAGTTTTTTTTTCCAATCAAGTCCATTTGATATTCCTAACAATCAAAAACTGCCAGCGAGTCCAAACTAGCAATAGGACAAGAAGTAGTGTGCTAGGTCTCACATGATCATGCAGGCGTGCATTTTTCTACATAGAATGCAACCATCTACCGATCAAAGACAGCAAAGCTAGACAAAGGGTTAATATATATAGAAACCTAATCAAGCACCACACACTAAGAAGAGAACAAAAAGGAAAGAACACCTATTGACAATCTGCGAATCTTTAATCGAATCGATCGTGCATATATGACGCCATTTGACGTGCCCAACACTTTGGCAGCAAGCAGAATTATATAAAGACCAAAGATCAGTAGTACTAATTATTGCAATCCCCGAGGCCATGATCAGCATTATACCCAGTTCATAATAGCTGTCCATGTCGTGCCAATTATATGCATGATCATGCATGCACTACATGGGCACATAGCCTTATTAGCAGTCGTGCAAGAAACCAACGTAGCCATAGTATGTACATCTCTAATTATTTGTCTTGCTTTGGATTGGTGTAGTTTTCTACAGGAGTATGATAAGTTTCCTCTACTAACATACAATATATGTAAACAAAAATCTTGGCACTTATTTGGCTTTCCATCATGTGACCCATGATGTATGTATGTTTGTGCGGCCGGCCAAACGTCCAATGTCCCTAGCTTTGCCCCCAAAGAAGCACAGCTAGCTACATCAATGTGACCCACGAGCGACTACCTCTACCAGTCTAGTAGTAGTAGTACTACTACTCGTCGAGCACTTAGGGACGTCCATATACTACTCACCATATATCGATCTTATACTTACTATACTCTTCTTTTTATGATATATTGCAAGGGAATTGTTGGCTTTGATTGATGTGCCAGGTCCCAACCAACCAGTGGCCCTTGTATATGAGAGCTCACACGTTTTTGTTGGGCTTGGCGGCATGCATAAACCCTTTGCCCCCGCTCGCTGGCTAGCTAGGGAGGGAGGGAATATAATTCTAGCATGGCCACAAACAAGTACCCTCCAACTAACGCTCGAGCCATCGGCATCTAATATAATCATCGTGGGGGTTCGTACGTACTTGATTAGTGGTTAAGTACGCCTCCGGTTTAGCTGCTAATAGTTGGAGGGACGAGGCGTGCGTGCCTGCATGCAATTAATGCTGCACTGCATAGTGATTCAGGTGTGCTTAAACTATTAGATTCTGCTCTTGTTGGTAGGTTTCTCTGCTAAAAAAACCCTCTTAATTAAATTCCCAATGACAATTGACACGTACAATTTCTTCCCGTGCAAATCACCAAAAATCAATTCAACTCAACTTGCACCCCCTCTAGTCTAGCTGGCTAATTAATCAGTCTCTCCAGAACAAAAGGGGGTTAGCATATATGCACATGGTCCCCCGATCCATAAGCATGACAGAAAAAAAGGGAGGAGTGGTGGCAATATGCTCCCTCCAGCCCTCCTATGATTGTCAATTTACACATACTAAAAGCAGCTAATTTATTACTACTAAGTATATATATGGACATAAAATAGTGGGAAATCAATACTACGTACTACGAGTACTATACTTGGATGCCCTAGTAATAGTATGAAGGTGCAATTCTCCACCGCTCCTTGTTTCGAGGGTCTTCTCCAGAGTGCGTTGCTTCCGCCGCTTTTAACCCCCTAGCTGCTGCTACTACAACGGACGACACGTCCGATCCAAGGAATGCATGCATGAGACGGAATTGCAGAGCTAGTGTTTGCGTCGTAGCAGTACCAGTAGTTAGTGGTCCTTTTGGCTTTTGTCCATCCGTCTATTCCTTCCTCCTGCTTCACTTTCATTGAGATGCCTCACCCTTCACCAACTTGGCATTATTCTCTCTCTACCCCCCCTCACTCTTTCTCTACTTCTCCGGCCGTCTCTCTCTAGTCTCTACTGTGCACGCATTCCTCGCATGGCCCCACTCCCATGCACATTAATTATTTCCCTTTTTTCTTTTCTTTTTCTTCTCGAAACCAATCATGCGAGCATAAAACAGGTGATTTGGTGGGTCTGTTTCATTGGCTAACAAGGTGGGGCCACATGCATGCACGTATGTGTAAAAATATTCCACCACAAAGTGCAAGTGCACCCACTTAATAAGGTTCTTCGATTTGTCATCTAACCACACAACCAAAGCTATATATCTAAGCTATCTTACCTTCCCCTTAGGCTTTGTCTCCCGTGAGAATTTCTAGTTTGGCTTTCACGAGCTAGCTAGGTGCACAGTCCGTTAATACGTGAGGTAAGGTCGACGATGGCATGACGCCAATAAATACTATGAAGAAATCCAAGCCTAGTTTGCTGCATCCGTGCACATGCACAAGGTCGGTTGATGATCTAACAACTTTGCACATGCATGAAGGATACTCGTATATAGCATCCATATTTCTAGCGTATGAAATGAATACCAAGTACTTATGTACCGGCGACATGATCAGATCAAAATTACGACCAAGTGAATTAAATGCAATGTTGGCTCTGAACCACTGACCATCATAGTCTACACGAGACGAGAGACACGATGCATTGGATTTGTTCCCAATCAATCCCCATATATATGTGTTTTATATATCTTTAGTAATTTTTAAGCGAAGGCTATAGATGCCTGTCACATTAAGTGAACGACTAAGATAGCAATTGAGGAAAAGAGCAACAGACTGCTAAAGACAAAGAAGAAAGTACGAGTCGTATGCATATACAAAGTGGTGGAGCCATTTGGTGCATGCATGATCTGCAGTATATAAAGGCATCCATCAACAGATGGAATCTTTTGATTAGCTAAGGGCTGCCACTAAACTCTGATTAATACTACATATTATCCTAGTCGCAGCATGGCCACATTCCATATTCTGTGTAGATTGTTAAATCAAGCACGCATCCCTAGTCATGGGGAACTTTCACTGCTCAAGGCTGACACACGTTTTAACCTGGTAAAACCATCACCCTCTTTTTAGCAAAGAACCTCCTTGATTGACATTAAAGTTTGGATTATAAAGAATTGGCTGGTAGAGACAAAGTTGACCCTGGAAATATTTATTTGATGGGCATCTTTGCACAAAAGAAAAACGAATTGTTATACATCCATGGCGCCGGTTAAACTAGGCCCATTGTAGGGAGTACGAGACAATTAAAATGAAAAAAGAAATCCTACACCAACTTGCATGTTCAGTTGATCAATCATTCTACTATACTATGCATCGTGCGTGCATGCATGCTGATTGACGGGAGCCATGGTGATATACTTGGTTATTGATTTTGTGATTATAGAGGTCATGGTGATTCAATATTAGCAATTCTTCTAATATCACACTTTAAATGTTCTGATGCTTAAAAATAATTAGTTAAATTTCTGGACCTAGTTTCAGGAATTTACATTAGAAGCGTGAAGTAATTAGGATTTGCCTACGTTTTACATAGTTCTTACATGTGGTGTGCAATCCTTTCAAAGTCCTATATAACTAATTGAAGGTATATGCTATGAGAAGCGAACTTACTTTTAATGTTTATTTGCAGATCAAGTTTGAACAATTAGAAACCTTATGACATGTGTACTCCGTGAATAAGTGAGTGTAGAAAAGATAGCTCACTTGGTTAGGAGAGTGGATGTTCATTTCCACTAGATGGGTTCAAGTGCCTGGCTTGAACTCAGAAATTGATCAGACTTAATGTTCAAAGAGCACAAAAACATCAATACGTTTAAACTGCTTACCAAAAGAGAAGACAAAAAATATCTTTGCCTTCACTTTGTTCCACCAATAATGTAAGTAACATTTTATTGCATTACATACTATAACTTTTATAAATAAGATAAACTGGAATGTGAAGCTTGCAATCTAAATAAACTAGACAACATCCTGCACACTGCTGTAGAAATTCATAGCAATGAAAGTATAAAAAAAAATTCAAATATACAGAGGGTTTGCATGTGGTGTAAAATTGACATTGAAGGTTAATTATTTTTTGCCGATTTTTTTTATGGTGTGGAGGGCTTGCATGTGTGGAAAGTGGAAATGTTGCATGCACTTGATGATGTGGATGGCTTGCATGCACATTTAAATGGGATACTTAGATATATAGGATATAGGATTTTTTTCGAGAAAAGATATAGGATATTGGTATCAACAACTTGGGCGATCCGATGACCTTAACTAAAAAAATCATAATTAAGTTGTGCATATGATAGATCATGATGAATTTTATTTTTCGTCATTGCCCCGGTTAATGCTAGTTATTTGAGGAATATATTCTCCTCTATAGTACCGGCATGTAGATGTTAACTTACTGATTATACCTAATTATATGCTTCTATGGAGTAGACCCCCATTTATAGTTATGAAAAGGCCCAAGAAGTTATGGTGAATTTTGGAACTAATAAACTATATTGCACTTCGCATATTTCTGGCCGAGTGGTGATTGGTGAGCGCAAATGAAACCCATCATACATATAGTTATACCTTATATGTATATGCAACGCCATTGAAGCAAATATATTGGTGTGGGCGAGACACTATAGCGTGAGGCCTTGCTGTTGTTAGCAGGTCAATTCCCAGAAATATATAAAACGGTATATGATAAACACGTCGATTTATTGGAGTTGAAAGCAAAAGCGGGATCCTGATGCAATTAAGGCTCGTATGTATGTGCACCCTAACACTTCTGCGTACCAAGATCAAAGAATTAGAAAATGAACAAAGTCTACTCTTCAAACAGAAAGGCGCATGCATGCAGACCCAGTACCCCTCCACGTATAAACTTATATTAGTATACGTCTGCACGCATCACCTAAGGTTGTTGCAACAAATATATCATACATTATATATTAGGCACCTTAAAAGTTGTCCATCCTTTCATCATTGAGTACGGCTTACATATTGTTACCTAGATACATATTGTAACCATTAACGTATTTCTTTCTTTTTGTATATATATCCGCAAGAAGATTCCTGCGTGACCGTGCATGCATGCATGCCATTTTGTGCATGAGATTGGTCAATGAAACAGCCAGGCAATGTAGCTAGGTAGGAAAGTAAATGAGTAGATTAACATATGAGAAATGTAGATAAGAAAACCAAAGATTTATTGTAGGGCCGGTCGGTCTGTGCATGGTGAGTATATTGTGTTTTTTGTATATGCGTGTAGTCCTGAACAAAAAGGAGCCTATATATCATTGCAGTTACTGAGAACATATGCAGGCTTGCTAGGTAGGCCTATCGAGTGCAAAAGGAAGCAAGATCTCGAGTCATAATGAAAAGGATCCATCACTGTACGTGATGGAGCAGGAAATGGTGTGTGTTTGTGTGTGTGTGCGCGCGCGTTATGTTGTGGTGCACTCTCTCTCTCTCTCTCTCTCTCACGCACTCTCTCTCTCTCTCATGCACAGAGAGCCTCATGCACACACACATACAAACACTCGAAAGCCCTACTTGATGCTTCCATATGGTGAGGTGAGGATGGTGCATAGCTTTCAGTGATGCATGGTAGGTGAAGGAGGCCTTTTCTTTCTCTAGGGCATGCACCATCTATCTCCCTCCCTCCCTCACAATGCTATGGCTTTACACAAGCACAGCCCCACACACAGACGCACACACTGGCTAGCCAGGCCGTAGCAAGAGGTTCTCTCTACATGCATGCATGTAGGAGTACACAGCACACACATATATGCCTACTCATGTGTCCTATATATGAGCATAGCCCTGAAAGCCTCTGTTGCATGCATTGCATGCTAGCCCTTCCTATGCCTCCATTTGAGGCATTGCACTGGGGAGAAAGGGCTTTAGGCAATGATGAGCTCCTTGGCCATATCCTGACCCCTAGGATGCATAGGAAAAGAAAGAACAGAAAGGCTTGTGAGGGCTCTACCTATAGTTAGCTAGCTAGCCAAGGCTCCCTCCCTAAGATATAATTAATAATTAATAAGTACAATATAAAATGAGTATATATATACATATATACAGCTTTATTGTTTGCATGAACCGACAGAGAGCAAGAAGAAGAAACAAGTAAAGCTCCATCACAAGCCTGATAACTAACCATCTAGACTAGTATCTAACAACCTCTCACTAGTCCCTCTTTGCGTCTCTCTCTCGGATGGAGGAGTTCTTGTCAAGTGGTGAGGGGATGATGTGCCACCCAAGACACACACCCCTCACCTACAATAGGAACAAGCACAAACTGGACCCTTAATGTCACGCTTGATTAAAATTTCATATATTTCATTCAGGAGTGCAAGCATATGTCTAATGTTATTTTCTTTATACCTACACCTCTGTACCGTACACGTACCAGTCTCTTTTCTAGCTCTGATGTTCCTTTCATCACCGATGTTGGAAAAAGCAAAGGGGAAAACAATGCATCTTGGCAGTAATAAAAATAAAGAAAGAAGTTCACCATAACACAAAAGACCGGAGAAGGGGGGAAGAAGAATAAAATGCAAAATGCTAGTAAATAAAACGGATATTAATCGGACTTGTGCTGATATTTAAATACCTCTGATTCGTCTTCCAATCCGAGCTTGTTAGCCAGGTACTTGATCAACAATCTAACTGTCACCCTCCCATCTCTGAAAATTATCAAAATACAAGGAAATCGCATGTTAAATTCTCATATTTTCCACGCCGCAGCAGTAAGCACAAACCACATTACATCCGAAGCATGTTTTTTAGATGAATTAATACATCTCATAGCCTCGCAGATTTGGAGGCGCATAAAGAATATGCAAATGCAGGATGAGAGGCAACTAATCGAAGCAGCAGAATGATTACGATGAAAGAAAAAAAAAAGGGTTGTAGAGTATTACTTGATTCTTAAGTAGCTTCTTGGAATCTGAGGCAAGAACGGTTCCCTCCCTCTGCACAAATCAAGATGACAAAAATCAAAGTCAATAAAACACCGACAGCTAGTCCTCCTAGCAAAACAACACGAATCGAAGCAAAAAAGGATTAAGAACGTGCAGATGAAGGCGCTGCATTTGCAGGATTTGATCATTCAAGGACGAATTAATCAACTGGCATGCAGCGAGTGAAATATGTAGGATGAGGAGGAGTAAGTAGCGATGAACACATGAAATGCTCGCGTGTACCCATGTAGCTAGTGCAGTCGCAGAGAGTGGTAGGACGTGTATATATGCACTCACTGGTGGGGCGCGGCCTGGAAGACGAACCAGACTCCGGCGGCGGCGGCGGCGGTGGCCGCCGGTGGAGGCAGCACAACCCTGGTCGTGTCGAAGCCGGAGGGGCCCGCGGCCGGCGAGCCAGACCCGTAGAGCCCGCGGTGTCCGAACGGGAGAAGCAGCTGCGGTTGTTGCGCCGCGTGGCTCCAAGGCGGCAGCCAAGGTGGCCCAGCGCGCGGCACAGACATTTGTAACGACGCCTGCGGAATGCCGGGCATGGCGGGGCGCAGGAAGGCTCCGGGCGGCACGTCCATGCCCGGGAGCGTCTCCTGCCGCGGCCCCGCCGTCCCCGCGCGGTCCGCCGCAAAGAGATCGATGTCGGGCGCTGCGCCACTGGGGCCCGGGGACGCCGGGCCGAGGCCGAGGCGCAACCAGTCCCCTCCCCCGGCGCCGCCGCCTCCGTTGCTGCTGCTGCCGCCACTGCTGCTGCCGCTTGTGCCGGCGGGATGGGGCGGCAACACTACTAGCGCCTCCCCGCGTCGCTCCTCCTGGTGCACTTCCTGCCTCTCCTGCGGCGGCGGCGGCTTTGACGGGTCCTGGTTAATGGGCTCCTGGGCCATGTGGTGGCTCGGCCTCGGCGTCGGCTGTGCCGTCAGAGCGTTGACGCCGGCGGCGACGTCGCGGATGAAAGGCGTGCCATGCGCGTCGCGGAGGAGCTGCAGGTTCCGAGCCGGGACCATCCGGGCTGCCGCCGGTTCATTCCATCCACCCGGCCGGCCCGGCCCGGCCCGGCGCCACCCCCGTCTCTCTCTCTCTCTCTCTCTCCGCTCGCTAGAACGTCGGAGAGACCGAGACGCGCGCGCGGCACGCACGACGTCGGCACGCGCGAGGCACGTACCTTTGGCCACAGGAGATCGGAGGAAGAAGATGACGAAGAGAGAGAGAAAGAGAGTATTAGGTAGGCACGCACGCAAGGAGAAGTAGCTAGAGGAGGAGCCGTAGCAGCATGGCACGAGGCAGCGGAAAGGAAGAGGGGCGGAGAGAGAGACCTCGGTCGATCGGAGATCAAATAGTTTCAGAAGGGGGTAGAGACAGAGAAAACCCGAGCAAGTCGAGTCGTCCGTGTCCGTCCTAGAGAGAGAAAGGGGCCGCTCCCCTCTCTCTCTATATATCTTTTTAACTTTTGAGTCCTCGCGGTCGCAGGGACAAAAAGAACAGAAGCTCCAGATATTTAACCGCGGGTTTGCTTAGGCGAATAGCTCAGTCGTCCAGGGGCTCTTTTGGAAGAAACCAAAAGAGCGGTCGTGAGCAGCGGGCCCCGCGCGGCAGTACGTGTGGCGTGGCATGATTTACCCTACAGCGCTAAACGATGTGGTGCGTGACATGCGCCGCCCTGCCTAAAGCTTCCGTGTGGGTTTCTGCGCGGTTGCACTGGCTTCTGCATGTCGAGCCACGGCGGCACGTCCAAAATTAGCCAAAGATTGTGAGCGCTCAAACAAAATGCGCAAATGACCGTCCTTACTAAGAAATCATAATTTCTTTTACAATACTTATTACTTATACTCACTCCGATCCATATTAATTATTGCTGATTTAGTATAATAATACGTTATTTAGCAACTTTGCAGAAACACTTTCCGCCTCATTCACGAGCGGCGCCCCAAACGCGTATAGGGCTACCCTGCCTCCTGTGGTCGCTGTCGTGAATCTAAGACTGACAGTAGAATAGGGGGTAAGTATGAGGAGGCAAGATCCTAGCTATGAAGGAGTTGTACACGTGAGTTTTACGAGTTCAGGCCCTTCTCGGAGGAAGTAACAGCCTTACGTCTCGGTGCCCTGAGGTGGTCGACTGAATTATATGTGTGTGTGTGAGTTTACAAAAGATGCGAACCCTTGTCCCAGAGGAGGGGGTGACTTATATAGAGTGCGCCAGGGCCCCAGCTCCCCTTTGTTACACAGGATTCAATGTTCATAAAGGAAAGGCGTTACTGGTAACGTCTACAGTAAAGCGCCATAAATGTTCATAATGCTATGGTTTAAGTCCTGACCATTGCAGAGTGGAGCGTTCCTCATCTTCTGGTGGTCGAGTGTCTTCAAGGTGGTCGAGTGAGTGCATCTCCACGGTCGAGTGGTTGATGGTTTCTCTTCGACTGTTTCTAATTCTTTGTAGAGATGTCCTTGGGGAGGGTAAGTTGGACAGGTCCATGACCCTACCCTAGGTACATAGCTTTATCATTAGCCCCCGAATGGATCAGGGTTTGAGTGAGGGAGGGGTTGAGAACACTTCCGACCCACTCTTTGTGCCATGAATATGCCTTGTCTGGAACAATGAGTTGAGGTGACGACGTCGACTATTTTCTCAATCGCCTTGGTCCATTCTTGGTTGTTGTCGAGTGAACCTTCATGGTAAAATTCCGAATGATGATGTAGAGGGTGTTTGTCTTCAGTCTGACAGGTTGTTCTGCTCTCCGCGGATCTCGCGGGATTCGAATTTTGGGAAGTGCGCCAGACGGGCGGAACCGAAGTTATCGGGACGGATTAGGCAAGTCTCCTCGATCCCCGCGCCACCTTTTTCGCCACGTACTGCGCGCGCGACTGTTCTGGGATTTGTTTAGATCGCTTGGGTCCACGAGTCAGCCACTCGGTGAAAGGCCTTATAAAAGGTCCCGGGCCAGGCCTCTGCTCCGCGTGCTCCCACTCTCTCTTCTCTTTCCTCCGATCTCTCCGCCACTCTCGCTTCCGCTTCGTCACCGGACCTCTGTTCGAGCTCGACCCGTCACCATGGGGAAGGAGAAGATGGCGGCGCTGGAACGCGCGAAGAAGGCGACCGCGAAGGCGAAGGGCAAGCGGACCAGCCGAGGCGGATCCTCGTCGAGGTCCGGCCTGCCGGCGGACTGGATCCAAGGTGATTGGATCCGCTCGGCAATCACGCAGGACGACCTCGACGACCTGGTGGAGGGAGGATTGATCCCTCACAAGTCGGCTCGGCTCCCGGGGGACGAAACCGAGCCGCAGCCTAGAGAGGGTGAGTGTGTCCTCCTCGCAACCCACATAGATCGCGGATTCTCACTGCCCCCCCCACCCTTTCTTCCGGGGGTTTTTGAACTTCTTTGGGGCTCAGCTCCACCATTTCACTCCGAACACCATAGTCTATCTGGCCGCTTTCGTGTCCATGTGCGAAAACTTCTTGGGCTCTCGACCGCACTGGGGGCTTTTCAAACACATCTTCACTTGTCGTTCCCAGTCGGTCAAAAAGGCCAAGTCGAGTGACGAGAGGACGCGGGTGATCCAGATGTGCGGTGGTCTAGGGATCCAGATGAGAAGCAAGAGTACTTTCCCAGCCATGATCCTTCCTGACTCGGTCCGGGGCTGGCAGTCGACTTGGTTCTACTGCAAGGATCAGCCAACCCCTAGCCAGTCGACTGGACTTCCTCCTTTTTCCTTGGCTCGAGTGGAGAAGCCTGCTCCCCTGAAGGTAGTTCCAGAAGAGAAGGCGCAGGTCAAGGTGCTGGTTGAACGGGTCATCCAGCTTGTCCGCGACGGAGTGATCGGGATGGATCTGCTGGAGGTCTTTTTCGGTCGACGCATCCAACCTCTTTAGGCGCGCGATCATCCGATGTGGATGTACTCTGGGCTCGAGGCTACCACTCGGATCCACCCGGAGGAGGTCAGCGAGGATATCTTGGAGAACTGGTTGAGGGGAATCACCGGCAACAAAGACAACCCTCGGGGATCCAGGAGGGTGATTCCGTTCGACAACTCGCACCAGTCGGAGCAGGTATATTTCTGTTTTATTAAGTATCTTTCCGATTCACCATGTGATGCCCCGTTTGCGGTCGACTGAATTTCCTTTGATTGTTATCCTTTCAGGCCCTCATTGAAATGTACTCGATGCCCAACAGAGTGTAGGACCCAGGCGCTGAGGAAGAAGGGAGCGGGGGCGAGAGCGGCGAGGAGCATTTGGAAGCCGAGGAGGACGAGGAGAGCGATGAATCGACTGATGAGGAAGAAGTCGACTCGCCTCCTCGCAGGGAGAGGAGGTCCAAGCACACTCATGACCCGGCAAGTGCTCCGGACTTGGTGGCTGCGCCAATCGGGCAGTCCTCGAAGCGCCCCAGGACGTCTTCCCCGACGCCGACTGAGAAGGCTCCAAAGCAATCTAAGGTCGCGCCGCCCCCAGCGCCGAAAGTGCCGAAAGCCATCTCCTCCAAACTGCCAAAAGCTTTACCCAGGATCAAAGTGACCGTTCCTACTATCTCTGGGTAACAATCTGACTTGTCCTTTATGTGGATTCGATTAACTGGGTGTAACCGATTGAATGCAGGCCTTTGCAGTGCTGCTACGTCAGGGACCTCTTCATACCAGTACCGGGACGAGGAAATGGAGGATGCGGTAACCTCCAACCCAGGTATAAACTCTTGCGATTTCGATTCTTGATCCTTTTAGGGTCGAGTGGTTCACTTGGGGTCGAATGTTCTGTCTTGCAGCTCCACCCAACATCATTGATCTTCCGGATGACGACGAAGATGTGGCTCCTAAGCCTAGGAAGAGCAAGAAGGTAACAGCTGGCAGGGTGGCTCGACAAGAACCAACTGCAACGCCTCCCGTCCATCAAGCTGAAGACACGGGCAGGGCCACTGTGACGTTCGCTGCACCCTTGCCGAGTGGGAATCCCACGCGGTCGACCGCGCCTGTGGTTCCTTCGACTATCCAACTCCACACCACGGAGCTTCAAGCAGCCGCACCTGGGTCGTCTGCACACTTTTTCACCAGCTACCCCGTCCCAGACAACCAGTCGGAAGTGGTTGTGGAAGCCATCCGAAAGGCTGATATGATGATGGAGCGGGTGAAGGTAGTGCACGAGAGCAGTCAGGCTGCCTACGACGCTAGTGCCGCCCTTCGGGCCAATGTCCAGGTGAGTAGACTTTCTGACTGTTTTTGTTCTCGAATTTTTTTTTCTGCACAATCTCCTGTTGTTCGCGTCGAATTAGAGCACCCACTGGGTGTCGCTGTCTTTTTTGGTAGTTTCGCTCTTCCACTCGGTCTGGGCGAGTGGGACCAGAACTGGTGGGGGCACGCTAAGTGCACCCACTGGGTGTAGTCCCCGAGACCGCGGTCGACTGCTGGCCTGAGTTCTTTCTTGACGGCGCAATTGTTCTTTCTCTCCTTTTTTTGCACTCAACTCCGGCGGGCCGGTTGAGTCGGATCAGAACCGGTGGGGGCACGCCAAGTGCACCCATTGGGTGTAGTCCCCGAGACCGCGGTCGACTGCTGGCAGTCGACTGGGGTCTGAACAGCTTGTTGCCCACTTCTTTAGGTTTTATTCACTCAGAAATGAACTGCCTTCGAACCTATCGATTGATCTGTCTCTTGCCTCCTACAGAAGTCTTGTACTCTTATCTCCAAGTTTGCCGAACTCGAAGAGAAGCAGAGGCAACTCAACTTAGACTTGGAATTGGCTCAGCAAAATCTGAAAAAAGCTCAAGATGAAGCCGCTGGTATGGAAGGTAACTGATTGCCGACTGAATTTCAATATATCTCTTTGACCTCTTCTTTGATTCGATTACTTCTTTGCAGAGAAAATGAAGCTGGCTCTGGACAAGAAGGACTCGGACCTCACCGCCGCGCAAAAAGCAGCCCAAGACAAAACCGCTCTCGCAGACAAGAAGCTTGCTTCAGTCGGAATGCTTGAAGGAGAGGTGAATAGACTAAAATCTTGTCTTAATGAAGCTAACCGCGAAGTGACCAGCCTAAAGAAGGACAAGGTCGTCCTGAACGAAAAGTTAGAGTCTGCGATCCGCAAGAGGAATGACACAGAAGCTTATATGAGGACCCTCGCCAAGAAGCTTTATCTCGTGCTGGAAGGTATTTCTTTTAATCCGACTGTGTTGATGCTTGCAATTGGGTCTTGCTCGGTTGATGGACTGACTTTTGGCTGCAGAACTCTGCCAAGACTTCGACGAAGAAACTGGAAGGGTCGAGACGGGTTTGGACCCTATCGCTTCCCTAGTCTGCGATGAAACTGCGATGAACGTGCTCCGACTGGAGTCCCATATCGCCAGCACCACAAGCTACCTCGCACGCCTGAAGGAGGTTGTCTCTCGAATCGACTCGACGCTTTGTCCAGGGGCGACGCTTCAGAACGATCTAGAATCTCTGATGACTCGCCTGAATGAGATCCCTGACCGAATGCAAGAATGGAAGAAATCCTCTGCTCGGTGTGGTGCTGATGTGGCGCTGTCCTTGGTGCGAGTCCATTGCAAGGAGGCTCGTGAAGACAAGCTGGCTGCGATCAAAGTTGCTAACACCAAAAAGCACGACTTCCAGTCCTTCATGGAGACTTTCATTGCTGCTGCCACTCGGATCGCTGATGGGATCGATCTATACTCATTCATGGAGCCTGCCAGCCCTCCTCCGGCCGAGTGAACAATCTTATGAAACTTGGATACGCTTTAAATTTGCCTTGGAATGCCGAGTGGTTTCTGTAACCGTTAAACTCCTTCGGGCTTGGTGTTCGAGTACTTTTGATTCACTGCTTGGAACCTTTTAGGATTTATTTGAATTTGGTTTATCTCCGAATGTGCTTGTGTTTGCCTCCGGATGGACTTTGCTCACTGCACCTCATCGCCCTTGCGGATAGGGATGGAGCGGACGTTGTATTTGTGCCGCAGCTCTGAAGGAGAATGTTGTAGTCGACCCGCACCTCGTCGTCCTTGCGGATGGGGATGGAGCGGACGTTGTATTTGTGCCGCAGCTCCAAAGGAGAAAGTTGCAGTCGACCTGCACCTCGTCGTCCTTGCGGATGGGGATGGAGCAGACGTTGTATTTGTGCCGCAGCTCCGAAGGAGAAGGTTGCAGTCGACCTGCACCTCGTCGTCCTTGCGGATAGGGATGGAGCGGACGTTGTATTTGTGCCGCAACTCTGAAGTAGAAGGTTGCAGTCGACCTGCACCTCGTCGTCCTTGCGGATAGGGATGGAGCGGACGTTGTATTTGTGCTGTAGCTCCGAAGGAGAAGGTTGCAGTCGACCTGCACCTCGTCGTCCTTGCGGATAGGGATGGGTCTCAAACTTAGGCGAGTATTGTATTGTAGTTAAGCCCCTGAGTGGGAGGATTGCTCTCCACTTGGTAGGATTTTTTCAAACTTAGGCGAGTGCAGGACTGCCGTTAAGTCTCTTAGTGAGAGAACTTAGGCGAGTGCTCGACTGCAGCTAAGCCCCTGAGTGGGAGGATTTCTCTCCACTCGGTAGGATTTTTTCAAACTTAGGCGAGTGCTGGACTGCCGTTAAGTCTCTTAGTGACAGAACTTAGGCGAGTGCTCGACTGCAGCTAAGCCCCCCGAGTGGGAGGATTGCTCTCCACTTGATAGGATTTTTTCAAACTTAAGCGAGTGCTGGACTGCCGTTAAGTCTCTGAGTGAGAGAACTTAGGCGAGTGCTCGACTGTAGCTAAGCCCCCGAGTGGGAGGATTGCTCTCCACTCGGTAGGATTTTTTCAAACTTAGGCGAGTGCTGGACTACTGTTAAGTCTCTTAGTGAGAGAACTTAGGCGAGTGCTCGACTGCAGCTAAGCCCCCGAGTGGGAGGATTGCTCTCCACTCGGTAGGATTTTTTCAAACTTAGGCGAGTGTTCGACTGCCGTTAAGTCTCTTAGTGAGAGAACTTAGGCGAGTGCTCGACTGCAGCTAAGCCCCCGAGTGGGAGGATTGCTCTCCACTCGGTAGGATTTTTTCAAACTTAGGCGAGTGTTCGACTGCCGTTAAGTCTCTTAGTGAGAGAACTTAGGCGAGTGCTCGACTGCAGCTAAGCCCCCGAGTGGGAGGATTGCTCTCCACTCGGTAGGATTTTTTCAAACTTAGGCGAGTGTTCGACTGCCGTTAAGTCTCTTAGTGAGAGAACTTAGGCAAGTGCTCGACTGCAACTAAGCCCTCGAGTGGGAGGGTTGCTTTCCACTCGGTGGGATTTTTTCAAACTTAGGCGAGTGCTCGACTGCCGTTAAGTCTCTTAGTGAGAGAACTTAGGCGAGTGCTCGACTGCAGCTAAGCCCCCGAGTGGGAGGATTGCCCTCCACTCAGTGGGATTTTTTCAAACTTAGGCGAGTGCTCGACTGCTGTTAAGTCTCTTAGTGAGAGAACTTAGGAGAGTGCTCGACTGCAGCTAAGCCCCCGAGTGGGAGGGTTGCTCTCCACTCGGTAGGGTTTTTTCGAACTTAGGCGAAACGGATTCGCGATTAAGCCCACCCACTGGGGGATTTGAAAAGTAAATAAGAACAACACAATCGAATGAGAGAACCATAAGCTCTTGTCTTTGATAAACGAATTACAAAAGGTGTTGCTTATTACATTTTTTCGAGCGAGTGTTTAAGTATAAAAGGGGCGGAGCAGCTCCGCGTTCCAAGCCCGTGGCTCGTCTTTCTGATGCTTGATACTGTAAAGATGGTATGCTCCGTTGTGGAGAACTTTGGTGACGATGAAGGGGCCTTCCCAAGTTGGAGCGAGCTTGTGTGGTTTCTGCTAATCCACTCGAAGAACCAAGTCTCCTTCTTGAAAGGCCCGACCCCTCACATTCCTGGCATGGAATCGACGCAAGTCTTGCTGATAAATGGTCGAGCGGATCAAGGCCATCTCTCTTTCCTCCTCTAGGAGATCGACTGAATCTTGCCGGGCCTGCTCTGCTTTCACTTCGGAGAAGAGTTCAACTCGGGGTGCATTGTGGAGCAAGTCACTTGGCAGAACAACTTCGGCTCCATAGACTAAGAAGAAAGGAGTTCTTCCAGTCGACCGGTTAGGAGTTGTTCTTAAGCCCCACAGAACTGACGAAAGTTCATCAACCCAAGCACCTCCCGCATGTTTGAGATCACGCATCAGTCGGGGTTTCATTCCTTTGAGAATTAGGCCATTGGCTCTTTCTGCTTGTCCGTTCGACTGCGGGTGAGCGATAGAAGCATAGTCGACTCGAGTGCCCTAAGAGGCGCAGAAAGCTCTGAACTCATCGGAATCGAAGTTCGACCCATTGTCCGTGATGATGCTGTGTGGGACTCCATATCTGAATGTCAATTCCCTGATAAACTGACAGCGGTGCTAGCATCAAGGTTCTTGATAGGTTTGGCTTCGATCCATTTGGTAAACTTGTCGACTGCAACGAGCACGTGAGTGAAGCCGCTTTTGCTGGTCCTCAGCGGTCCAACCATATCCAGTCCCCAAACAGCGAAGGGCCAGACGAGGGGGATGGTCTTCAGGGCTGACGCTGGCTTGTGAGACATATCAGAGTAAAATTGACAGCCTTCACATCTATCGACTATATATTTCTCCACCTCATTTGCTCGTGGCCAATAGAATCCAGCTTGGTATGCTTTAGCCACGATGGCCCAAGAGGACGCGTGGTGGACACAGGTCCCCGAGTGGATGTCATTGAGGATCATTCAACCTTCTTCTGGTGTTATGCACTTCTGACCGACTCCAGTCACACTTTCCCTGAACAGCTGCCCTCTTATCACAGTAAAAGCTTTGGATCAACGGACGATCCGTCGAGCTTCTTCTTCATCCTATGGGAGCTCTTTCCTGAGGATGTACGCAATGTAGGGCACCATCCAGTCGGGAGTAATGGCCAAAACCTCCATGATTAGGTCGACCACAGCTGGGACCTCGACTTCAGTCGGATCCGTGGTGCGCTTGGGTTGCGGGGGCTCTTCAGTGAAAGGGTCTTCCTGAACTGTCGGCGTGCGAATATGCTCCAAGAACACATTGCTGGGAATGGCTTCTCTCTTGGAACCTATCTTTGCCAATTCATCGGCTGCTTGATTTTTCAATCGGGGGATGTGGTGGAGTTCTAATCCCTCGAACTTCTTCTCAAGCTTTCTCACCACGTTGCAGTAACCAGTCATGGCTGGACTTCTGACATCCCACTCCTTCATCACTTGATTAACTACCAAATCTGAGTCGCCATAGACCATGAGGCGACGGATGTCGAGTGAGATGGCCATGCACAAACCATACAGGAGTGCTTCATATTCTGCTTCATTGTTGGAGGAATCAAAGTGAATCTGGAGGACATATCTGAGCTTGTCTCCTCGGGGGGATACCAGAACTACTCCAGCACCAGAACCGTTCAACATCTTGGATCCGTCAAAGAACATGGTCCAGTGCTCAGAGTGAACTTGAGTCAGCAGTTGCTATTTGATCCACTCGGCGAGGAAATCTACTATTGCTTGGGACTTGATGGCTTTCTTTGCCTCAAACTTGATATCCAAAGGAAGGAGTTCAATCGCCCATTTTGCCACTCGACCAGTTGCATCTCTGTTGTGCAGAATCTCTGACAATGGAGCGTCGCTGACGACTGTAACAAAGTGATCTGAGAAGTAGTGTGCAACTTTCTTCATGGTCATGTAAATTCCATAGACAAGCTTCTGTTAGTGAGGATATCTCTGCTTTGACGGGGTCAAGACTTCAGAGATATAATAAACTGGGCGTTGGACTTTGTACGCTTTTCCTTCTTCTTCCTGCTCGACCGTAAGTACTGTACTGACGACTTGTCCAGTGGCTGCTATATAAAGCAGTAGAGGCTCTTTGCTGACTAGAGCAGCAAGCACCGGTTGGGTGGAAAGAAGGGCTTTTAGCTCTGCAAATGCTGTATCAGCTTCTGGAGTCCACTCGAACTTATCTGATTTCTTCATCAGTCGGTAAAGAGGCAGCGCCTTTTCACCGAGGCGAGAAATGAATCGACTTAGGGCGACCAAGCAACCCATGAGCTTCTGGACATCATGCACATGCACAGGGCGTTTCATTCGGAGTATAGCGCCTACTTTCTCTGGGTTAGCATCGATTCCTCATTCGGAAACAAGAAAACCGAGTAACTTGCCGCCTGGAACTCCAAACGTGCACTTTGATGGATTGAGCTTGATATCATACCTTCGGAGGTTGGCAAAGGTTTTAGCGAGGTCGGTCAGCAGGTCGGAACCTTTACGTGACTTGACCACAATGTCATCCATGTATGCTTCCACATTCCGACTGATCTGAGTGAGCAGGCACTTCTGAATCATCCGCATAAATGTGGCTCCGGCATTCTTCAAGCCGAATGGCATTGTGACATAAAAGAAGCACCCAAACGGGGTGATAAAAGCTGTCTTTATTTCGTCGGGTCCGTACAGACGGATCTGGTGGTACCCGGAGTAGGCATCCAAAAAGGACAAACGCTCGCACCCAGCAGTCGAATCGACTATCTGATCGATGCGAGGGAGAGGGAAGTGATCTTTCGGGCAGGCCCGATTGATATGCTTGAAATCGATGCACATGCAGAGTGAGTCATCTTTCTTTGGGACCATGACAACATTGGCTAACCACTCGAAGTGGTAAATCTCTCGGATAAACTCAGCCGCCAAAAACCGAGCCACCTCTTCGCCGATTGCTTTTCTTTTCTGGACGACGGACCATCGAAGATGCTCTTTGAGTGGTTTCACTTTCGGGTCGACTCGCAAACGATGCTCAGCCAGTCCCCTGGGAACACCTGGCATGTCAGAAGGCTTCCATGCGAAGATGTCCCAGTTCTCACGGAGGAACTGGATGAGCGCTTCTTCCTATTTGGAGTCGAGTGTGATCGAAATGTGGGTCGGAGCTGCATTGGGGTCCGTCGGGTGAATGTGAACAGACTTCATCTCGCCAGACGACTGGAATGCTGAATCCGTGGTTGGCTTCTTGGCTCACAGCAAGTCACTCGGGTCTGCATTTTTCTGATATTCTTGCAATTCTACCACGGCCATCTGGGCATCGGCGATCTTTGAGCCCTTCTGGAAACACTCTTCCGCCTTTTTCCGATTACCAGAGATAGTGATCACTTCTCTGGGACCAGGCATCTTCAGTTTGAGGTACACGTAACAAGGTCGAGCCATGAATCGTGCATAAGCTGGCCTGCCCAGAATTGCATGATACGCACTCTGAAAATCCACGACTTCAAACGTCAACTTTTCTTTGCGGTAATTTTTGGCATCACTGAAAACCACATCGAGTGCAATCTGACCGAGGGACGCAACCTTCTTGCCTGGGATGACCCCATGGAAACTCATATGGCTTTCACTGAGTCTGGACATCGGAATGCCCATTCCTTTCAATGTATCTGCATACAGAATGTTCAGGTGTAACACCCCAGATGTAATTTACCTTATATGTACCCCAGATGTTCGGGTTTTTGTCTCCGTGTGTTGTTGCCTTTGTCATGCATCTCATATCATGTCATCATGTGCATTGCATTTGCATACGTGTTCGTCTCATGCATCCGAGCTTTTTCCCCGTTGTCCGTTTTGCATTCCGGCGCTCCTATCTCCTCCGGTGGTCCTTTCTACCTATTTTCGTGTGTGGGGGTTAAACATTTCCGGATTGGACCGAGACTTGCCATGCGGCCTTGGTTTACTACCAGTAGACCGCCTGTCAAGTTTCGTGTCATTTGGACTTCGTTTGATACTCCAACGGTTAACCGAGGGATCGAGAAGGCCTCATGTATGTTGCAGCCAAACATCCTTCCAATTTGGCCCCAAATCCACCAAAACTCTCTCCATCATCTAGAGTGTTCGATCACGATCGTGTGACCGCAAACTACACCTCATTTGGACTCTCCTAGCGCCCTCAATGCCTATATAAAGATCCCTTCCCCGAAATTCCGGATGAAACCCTAACCTTCTCCCTCTCCTCGCGCGGCCGGACGAAATCTCGCCGGCCGGACACGTCCGAATCTAGCCGCCGCCACGTGTCGCAGCGGGATTGGCCGCCGCCCCGCGCCCACTTCACCGCGCCGCCACCCACGCGGGCCCGCCGAAGCCCAACGCCGGCCCCCGCGGCCCAACCGCCGAACGCCGCCGCCTGCCTCTTTCTCCACCCAAGCCGGCGAGCTCCGCCCACCTCACCTCGCCGCGCCGCCATCTTCGCCTCGCCGCCCGCCGCGCCGACGCCGCCCCGCCTCCTCGTCGCCGGCGCCCACCTCGCCGTCCGGCTCACCGTCGACGACCGCCGCCGCCTCCACGTGCTCCCTCCGTCCTCCGGCAAGTCCTCCTCCGGCCGACGCCCTCCTCGACGAATGCCGGCTGCCGCATCCACTTTCCCCGGTGATCCTCGGGATCCGTTCCGGCTGGATCCAGATCTGGATTTGAAATCCGAAGGGTTGACTTTGCCCGAAACCCTAATTTATTTGCGTTTTTCATCATGTCGTAACTCCGCATCCGTAGCTCCGTTTTGGGCGTGTAGCATATCAAAATGTTCGTCTCTGAGAGTACATTATTTCATCTCATTGCGTCATTTTCATTTGAGCTCATATTGATGCCCAAAATGCTGTTGGAAGAGAGCTATATGAGATAATTGTCAGATCTGCTGCACCAAATAGCTATTTGTCATTTTTACCATGATTAATGTGTGCATGATATGCTCCTGAGTTCTACATGAGTTTTGTCATATGCCATGCCATCTTTACAGATGTGCTTACCATGTATTTTTGTGATGTGTGTGGTGACTAGCACAAGCTTGCAAAGTAGTGCATTCGTTAGTGTTGATTTCAGGGACTTAGAATTTCACCAAGTCGTTGATCTGTTTTTGTCAATATGCCATATGTTCATGTTGTTTCCTAGTGATCCGTGCCTCTTTTGAGGATGAACAGTAAGGATGACTTGTTAATATTGTGGTGCTCTATCCACCCATGTCTTTTTTTGCAATTATGGAGCACCCTAGCTTGAGTCAATCGAGCTCTACTTTTGCTATTTCGTGAATCCTGGCAGATTGTTGACTCGTTAGCGATTTTGCCGAGGATGTTGCTAGTGATCCGTGCGTGCTATGTTGTTGTTCTTGCCATGTCTAGCTTCTATGATATGTATTCTTGATGGGTGTATTCTTAGTTTGTCATTCCTTGCTCTGTAGTGAGTCCATCGAGCTCGTAAACATGCCTACTCGTTAACAGATTTGCATGCTCCAGTTTTTCACTAGTCTGTAATCTGATTATGTTTTTGCCATGTTCACATGCTTGCAATTGTATTTTCTGATCCCTTTTGGCTCAAGGTCACTAAGGGACTTTTGTTAAGTGCTTTGAATAGCTTCATGTCATGCCTTGCTTTGCCATGTTAAGTTCCTGCAGCATATAGTTTTCATGCTCCAAAGTGTGCTACCTGATGTTAAATTCCAGACTTGTGTTAATTTCACTAAGTCTGAAACCTGTTATCGTTTGTATTTGTGCCATGCTTGTTTGAACCTGTTAATGGATGAATTGGCCGTAGCTCAGTGTTCATCTTTTGTCAAGCATCATGAGTGGATCCCTGCCATGTATTTTGTTGTCATGTTTGGGTGTTGTAGCATAATTATCTTGATGCATTTACATGGCTACTTGCTGTTTATCGCAGACCGGTGCCATATTTGTTTTGCTTGCCATTTCCAAATCGTGCATCCGATTCCGGTGATCTTTATATCGATTTCAACCGAAATCACCTCACCTTTCCAGTGGCACTCTTGGATTTCCAAGTTGATTACAGGTTCAATCATTCCTTGTCAAATCTTGCATATGCATCACATATCGCATCCCGCATAGCATACCATGTTTGCATCATATTTGTTTGAGCTTTGCACGTGGTTGATTGTGTTCCTTTTGCTTGTTTGTCTTGTTTTGGTAGAGCCGGGAGACGATTTCGCTAACAAGGAGCCCGTTGAGTTTTCTTACGAGGATCAAGTCAACTCTGACAACTTTGCAGGCAAGATGATCATACCCTCGAAATCACTTCTATCTTTGCTTGCTAGATGCTCGCTCTTTTGCTATGCCTATGCTACGATGCCTACCACTTGCTTATCATGCCTCCCAAATTGCCATGTCAAACCTCTAACCCACCATGTCCTAGCAAACCGTTGATTGGCTATGTTACCGCTTTGCTCAGCCCCTCTTATAGCGTTGCTAGTTGCAGGTGAAGTTTGGAGATCGTTCCTTGTTGGAACATTGTTTATTGTTGGGATATCACTATATTATCTTGTTATCTTAATGCATCTATATACTTGGTAAAGGGTGGAAGGCTCGGCCTTTTGCCTAGTGTTTTGTTCCACCCTTGCCGCCCTAGTTTCCGTCATATCGGTATTATATTCCCGGATTTTGCGCTCCTTACGTGGTTGGGTGATAATGGGAACCCCTTGACAGTTCGCCTTAAATAAAACTCCTCCAGCAATGCCCAACCTTGGTTTTACCATTTGCCATCTAGCCTCTTTTTCCCTTGGGTTTCCGGAGCCCAAGGGTCATCTTATTTAACCCCCCGGGCCAGTGCTCCTCTGAGTGTTGGTCCACCTCGTCAGCCGCCGGTGGCCACCAGGGGCAACTCTGGGCTGGCCTACTGGA
Organism: Triticum urartu; assembly: GCF_003073215.2. NCBI lineage: Eukaryota > Viridiplantae > Streptophyta > Magnoliopsida > Poales > Poaceae > Triticum > Triticum urartu. The sequence goes on along the minus strand of NC_053023.1, from coordinate 434,104,976 downwards.
AGTTTGGACAATCTGAGTGTGACCTGAGAACGAGATTTGTGCAGCTCCTATCAGGATTTTTCGGCACATTCGGGTGGTGTTGCTGGACTTGTTTTACCATTGTCGAAGTTGTCTTGTAGAACCGGGATACCGAGTGTGATCAGAATGTCTCGGGAGAAGGTTTATCCTTCGTTGACCGTGAGAGCTTGTGATGGGCTAAGTTGGGACTCCCCTGCAGGGATTTGAACTTTCGAAAGCCGTGCCCGCGGTTATGGGCAGATGGGAATTTGTTAATGTCCGGTTGTAGATAACATGAACCTTAACTTAATTAAAATGAATCAACTGCGTGTGTAACCGTGATGGTCTCTTCTCGGCGGAGTCCGGGAAGTGAACACGGTGTTATAGTAATGTTTGCCGTAGGTTGTTCTATAGTTCTTCGTTCGTGCTTTGCCTTCTCTTCTCGCTCTCTTTTGCGAACAGGTTAGACACCATATATGCTAGTCGCTTGCTGCAGCTCCACATATTACCTTGCCTTTACCTATAAGCTTAAATAGTCTTGATCGCGAGGGTGCGAGATTGCTGAGTCCCCGTGGCTCACAGATTACTTCCAAACCAGATGCAGGGACCGATGATTCCGTTCCAGATGATGTGCTTGAGCTCAAGTGGGAGTTCGACGAAGACTCACGCCGTTACTATGTGTCTTTCCCTGATGATCAGTAGTGGTGCCTAGTTGGGGCGATCGGGACCGTGTCGCATGTTGGGGTTGATCTTTTATTTTGGTACCGTAGTCGGACCATGAGTGTATTGGATGATTGTAATGTTATTTATGTATTTGTGTGACGTGGCGAGTGTAAGCCAACTATGTACCTTTTCCCCCTATTATCTATTTACATGGGTTGTTGTGAAGATTACCTTACTTGCGACATTGCTTTCAATGCGGTTATGCCTCTAAGTCGTGCTTCGACACGTAGGAGATATAGCCACATCGAGGGCGTTACAAGTTGGTAATCAAAGCATTCCCCGACCATAGGAGCCCCCCTGCTTGATCGATTTAGCTGACGTTGTTGAGTCTAGAAAAATGTTTTGAGTCATTAGGAATTATATATCGGAGAGCTTAGGAATTCTTTTTACTCCCCAGTCCCTTCATCGCTCTGGTAAGGCATCCTGACGTAGAGTTTTGACTCTTCTCTTCTCAAATTTCACAAAAAAAAAATTTAGGATCACGCGGGTATCTTGGAATCGTTCCGATTGATTTGTGACGAGAACGTTGTTCTTGGTGCCTCCTGTCATTTAGGGGTTGTGGCAGTGTCCCGGGGAGTTGAGCTCCGAGGTGTTGTCGTCACAATTTTATCGTTGCAGTTCTGGAATATCTGAGTTTAGTTTCGCCGACATCGAAAATCTCTTTTATGCATTTGTTGGTGAGATAACCTCGACGCCACCCAGTACTGGGGAGGGAGTTCGGGAGTATTGCCATAACTTGTATAACGGATGCTTTTCGAAGGTTGAGGTAGACGATTTCCGAAGTTTTTCTCGGTTGTGTGTTGAAGGATGGATACAGCTGGATGTAGGATTTGCTAGATTTGGGTGAGATATTATGCTTCCCCTGTATCCCCAACACCTGATTGCATAACCGGAAAGGTTCGGGAGTTTCATAGGTGGGAATTCTTGTAGCTCTAGTTCTTCTTCCACGGATATTTGGTTTGAGATTGGGTGATCCTTACCGAGTATTCGTTCTTGTTCCGTACCTTGTTGGTTTTTTTCTTCTACTTCAATTCTAAGTGGCTTCTCAATTTATGGATATGTGACCATTCCAATTGGAATGCATTCGTTCATTTTGTTCGGATGTGAAGACTATATGTTGCAATTTCAACCCGTTTGGTTCAACTTCAATATTTGTCTGTCAATGTGCTAATGGATGTCAACCTCTTCAGGATGGCTCCTCCAACGCGCACGACTCCGAATCCTGATCCGCCGCCACCACCTCCACCTCCGGAGGCATGGCAAGCTGTGATGGCCGCTACCAATGCAAGCACACAGTTGATCATGCAAATTCTTCAAGAGCGCAACCAAGCGAACCAAGGGAACCAAGGCAACAATCAGAATCACTTTGCTACACTCAACCAGTTCCTTGCTAACCAGCCAAAGACCTTCAGCAATTGCGTTGAGGCAACTGACGCTGATGATTGGCTCGTGGACTTATGCAAGCATTTCGAGTGCAGTAACATCATGCCTGAGGACTTTCTCAAGTTTGCTTCCTTCCAACTCAAAGACCAAGCTGCAAAATGGTTTCAGCAGTACAAAGATTCCAGAGGAGGCCGTGTGATTACCTGGGATGAATTCCGTCAAGACTTCAAAGCTCATCATATTCTTCAGAGCGTGGTTGAAAGCAAGCGTGAGGAATTCCGCAACCTGAAGCAAGGCTCTACGTCTGTCTATGAGTACAACAAGATGTTTCAGAAGCTCGCCCGCTTTGCTAAGCAGGACGTCCCCGACGAGAAGAGCATGATATACCAGTTCAGGGGTGGTCTCAGAGAAGAAATCCAGCTAGCTCTTGTTCTCTTTGAGCCCATGAGGTACGATGAGTTTTACAACATGGCATTGAAGCAAGAGTCTTCTCAACTGAAGTGCGATGCTTCCAAGAAGCGAGTCAGAGATGCTACTCCTTCTTCCTCAACTCAAGTGGCTAAGCAGCAGAAGTATTGGCTTCCTCCTCCTTCGTTCCGTCAGCCTTATCAACAGAAGAGCAAAGGTGGCAGTGGATCTTCCCACCCACCCAACCCTGGCTTTCAAAACAAGACTTCGTCTCAAGCTCCAAGATCGAGTGCTCCGTATCACCGTCCGCTTTCAGAGGTCACGTGCAACAAGTGCCAATAGAAGGGTCACTATGCCAACAAATGCTTCAATCAGAGGCATCTCCCTCCTCCTCCTCCTATGAGATCGGCAAGTACAGCTGTGGTCAAGCATAACCCCAAGCACGCCAAGGTCAACTTGATGAATGCATCTCAGGCAGAGGACTCTTCAGATGTCATCATGGGTAACCTTCCTGTTAACGATGTTCCTGCAAAAGTATTTTTTGACACTGGTGCATCGCATTGTTTCATCTCGAGACCTTTTGCATCTAAGCATGAGTTGTCTTCTCAAGTTTTGCATAAACCGTTAGCAGTTGTCTCACTGAGTAAATGTTTGCTCGCAAACTACGAGATTCCAGATATTTCTATCATGATGGGTGATTTCAAGTTTCTGGCTTCTCCAATGGTCCTTGGTAACTCGGATATTGATCTTATTCTTGGAATGGACTGGCTTTCTAAGCACAAGGCTCAGCTTGATTGTGTAGCCAGGCAGATTCAATTGACTCATTCGTCTGAGAATGTAATTGTCTTTGCCGCTCGGGATAATACAATCCGTCTGTTTTCTCTCAATGAGAAGGGTGAACTGGATGCCATCTCTCAAATTCCAGTCGTTTGCGAATATCAAGACGTCTTTCCAGAAGAGCTTCCAGGAATGCCTCCACACCAGCCGGTTGAATTCGTCATCGATCTTGAGCCTGGCACGGAACCGGTTTGCAAACGTCCTTACAAGCTTGGACCTGAAGAGTTGAAGGAGCTGAAGAAACAACTCGATATTCAAGAGCGAATGGGTCTCATCCATCCTAGTTCTTCTCCGTGGGGTTGTGGAGTTCTTTTTGGGAAGAAGAAGGATGGAACGGACCGACTTTGTGTTAACTACCATCCATTGAACAAGAAGACTATCAAGAACAAGTACCCACTTCCCAACATCAATGAGCTGTTTGAACAACTCAAAGATTCCCAAGTATTCTCCAAGCTTGATCTCCGTATGGGCTATCACCAGATTCGAATTCGTGAGCAAGATATTCCCAAGACGGCATTCAGAACAAGCTATGGTTCATATGAATACACTGTCATGTCTTTTGGCCTCGTCAACGCTCCTCCGACTTTCTCTCGCATGATGAACTTCATCTTCAACGCCTACACAAATGACTTCGTCTTGGTCTACCTCGATGACATTCTGGTCTTTTCGAAGAACAAGGAAGATCATGCCAAGCACTTGCGTTTGGTGCTCGATAAGCTCAGGGAACATCAGTTCTACGCCAAGTTCTCAAAGTGCGAGTTTTGGCTCGATGAGGTTCTTCATCTTGGGCATATCATCTCTGCCAAGGGCATAGCGGTGAATCCTGAGAAGGTGTCTGCAATTGTGAATTGGGAACCACCTCAGAACGTGAAGCAACTCCGCAGCTTCCTTGGTCTCGCAAGCTACTGTCGAAGGTTCGTTGAGAACTTTTCAAAGATCGTGAAACCTCTTTCAAACCTTCTCCAGAAGCACGTCAAGTACGTTTGGTCTCCGGAATGTGACATCGCTTTCAACACTTTGAAAGAGAAATTGGTCACTGCCCCAGTTCTGACTCCTCCTGATGAATCCAAACCGTTCGAGGTCTTCTGCGATGCCTCTCTTCAAGGTCTTGGTGCAGTGTTGATGCAAGAGAAGAAAGTTGTGGCTTATACCTCTCGCTAGTTGAAGCCCAACGAGAAGAACTACCCCACTCATAACCTCGAGTTGGTGGCAGTTGTGCATGCTCTTTTGACTTGGAGACATCTCTTATTGGGAAGAAAAATGGACGTCTTCACTGACCACAAGAGTCTCAAGTACATCTTCACTCAGCCTAATCTCAACCTCAGGCAGACTCGTTGGGTCGAAATGATTCAAGAGTATAATCCGAGTATCGAGTATACTCCACGTAAGGCCAATGTGATTGCTGACGCTTTGAGCAGGAAGGCATACTACAACAGCCTGATTCTCAAGCCTTACCAACCCGAGCTTTGTGAAGATTTTCGCAAACTCAATCTGCAAGTTGTTCCTCAAGGTTTCCTCGCCAACCTTCAAGTCTCTCCTACTTTGGAAGATCAGATTCGCGAGGCCCAACTTCTTGATGCTATGGTGAAGAAGGTGAAGATTGGGATTGCCAAGAGTCAACCCAAGTACAAGTGCTATCGCCTTGATGACAAGGATACTCTCTTCTTCGAGGATCGTATTGTTGTGCCTAAAGGCGACCTTCGTAAAGTTATTATGAACGAGGCTCACAATTCACTCCTCTCCATCCACCCTGAGAGTACGAAGATGTATCAGGACCTCAAGCAGGCTTATTGGTGGACTCGAATGAAGCGTGAGATTGCTCAGTTCGTGAATGAATGTGATGTCTGCAGAAGAGTGAAGGCAGAACACCAACGACCAGCTGGTCTCCTCCAACCTCTTGCCATTCCAGAATGGAAGTTTGACCACATTGAGATGGACTTCGTGACTGGGTTTCCAAAGTCCAAGCATGGCAATGATGCTATATTCGTTGTCATCGACAAACTCACTAAAGTGGCTCACTTTCTGCCTATCAAAGAGTCTACCACTGCATCTCAATTGGCGGAGCTTTATACCTCTCAGATTGTATCTCTGCACGGCATTCCACAGTTGATCTCTTTAGACCATGGCAGCATCTTTACCTCCAAGTTTTGGGATTCTTTTCAGAAGGCCATGGGCACCAACATCCGCTTCAACACAACTTTCCATCCTCAAACTAGCGGTCAAGTCGAGCGTGTCAATCATATTCTTGAAGATATGCTCAGGGCTTGTGTGATCTCCTTCGGTATGAAGTGGGAAGATTGTCTTCCATATGCTCAATTCTCCTACAACAACAGTTTTCAAGCAAGTTCGGGCAAGGCCCCATTTGAAATTCTCTATGGCAGGAAGTGCCGTACTCCTCTTAACTGGTCAGAGACCGGTGTACGCCAACTTCTTGGAAATGACTTGATCACAAAGGCAGAGGAGATGTGCAAAGTCATTCATGATAACCTCAAAGCAGCGCAATCGCGCCAGAAGAGCTACTATGTTAGTAAGCATCGTGATTTGGCTTTCGAGATCGGAGACCATGTTTACCTCCGCGTCTCTCCAATGAAAGGTACTCGTCGCTTCGGTATCAAAGGGAAGCTTGCCCCTAGATACGTGGGTCCTTTCAAGATCGTCAGCAAGAGAGGCGATCTCGCCTATCAACTCGAGCTTCCTCCCAACTTTGCAAATGTGCACGACGTGTTCCATGTCTCTCAGCTCCGCAAGTGCTTCAAGACCCCTGACCGCACCGTCAACTTCGAAGACATTGATCTCCAAGAAGACCTTTCTTATCGTGAGCACCCAGTTGCTATTCTTGAAGAGACTGAACGCAAGACCCGCAATAAGTCAATGAAATTCCTCAAAGTCAAGTGGTCACACTATTCCAACCATGAAGCCACCTGGGAAAGCGACGATCACCTCCGTGCTGAGTACCCGGCGTTCTTCTAGTCCTAGATCTCGGGACGAGATCCTTTCATAGTGGTGGAGTGTTGTAACACCCCGGATGTAATTTACCTTATATGTATCCCAACTCTTACCGTTTCCGGCGCTAAGTTATTCTATTTCCTTGGGTTCGGGTTTTTGTCTCCGTGTGTTGTTGTCTTTGTCATGCATCTCATATCATGTCATCATGTGCATTGCATTTGCATACGTGTTCGTCTCATGCATCTGAGCTTTTTACCCGTTGTCCGTTTTGCATTCCGGCGCTCCTATCTCCTCCGATGGTCCTTTCTACCTCTTTTCGTGTGTGGGGGTTAAACATTTCCGAATTGGACCGAGACTTTCCATGTGGCCTTAGTTTACTACCGGTAGACCGCCTGTCAAGTTTCGTGCCATTTGGACTTCGTTTGATACTCCAACGGTTAACCGAGGGACCGACAAGGCCTCGTGTGTGTTGCAGCCAAACATCCTTCCAATTTGGCCCAAAACCCATCAAAACTCTCTCCATCATCTAGAGCGTTCGATCACGATCGCGTGGCCGCAAACCGCACCTTATTTGGACTCTCCTAGCTCCCTCTATGCCTATATAAAGATCCCTTCCCCGAAATTCCGGATGAAACCCTAACCCTCTCCTTCTCCTCGCGCGGCCGGACGAAATCTCGCCGGCCGGACACGTCCGAATCCAGCCGCCACGTGTTACAGCGGGATTGGCCGCCACCCCGCGCCCACTTCACCGCGCCGCCACCCGCGCGGGCCCGCCGAAGCCCAACGCCGCCCCCCGCGGCCCAACCGCCGAACGACGCCGCCTGCCTCTTTCTCCACCCGAGCCGGCGAGCTCCGCCCGCCTCACCTCGCCGCGCCGCCGTCTTCGCCTCGCCGCCCGCCGCGCCGATGCCGCCCCGCCTCCTCGTCGCTGGCGCCCACCTCGCCGTCCGGCTCACCGCCGACGACCGCCGCCTCCACGTGCTCCCTCCGTCCTCCGGCAAGTCCTCCTTCGGCCGACGCCCTCCTCGCCGCCCTCCTCGACGAACGCCGGCCGCCGCGTCCACTTTCCCCGGAGATCCTCGGGATCTGTTCCGGCCGGATCCTGATCTGGATTTGAAATCCGAAGGGTTGACTTTCCCCGAAACCCTAATTTATTTGCGTTTTTCATCATGTCGTAACTCCGCATCCGTAGCTCCGTTTTGGGCGTGTAGCATATCAAAATGTTTGTCTCTGAAAGTACATTATTTCATCTCACTGCGTCATTTTCATTTGAGCTCATATTGATGCCCAAAATGCTATTGGAAGAGAGCTATATGAGATAATTGTCAGATCTGCTGCACCAAATAGCTATTTGTCATTTTTACCATGATTAATGTGTGCATGATATGCTCCTGAGTTCTACATGAGTTTTGTCATATGCCATGCCATCTTTACAGAGGTGCTTACCATGTATTTTTGTGATGTGTGTGGTGACTAGCACAAGCTTGCAAAGTAGTGCATTCGTTAGTGTTGATTTCAGGGACTTAGAATTTCACCAAGTTGTTGATCTGTTTTTGTCAATATGCCATATGTTCATGTTGTTTCCTAGTGATCCGTGCCTCTTTTGAGGATGATCAGTAAGGATGACTTGTTAATATTGTGGTGCTCTATCCACCCATGTCTTTGTTTGCAATTATGGAGCACCCTATCTTGGGTCAATCGAGCTCTACTTTTGCTATTTCGTGAATCCTGGCAGATTGTTGACTCGTTAGCGATTTTGCCGAGGATGTTGCGAGTGATCCGTGCGTGCTATGTTGTTATTTTTGCCATGTCTAACTTCTATGATATGTATTCTTGATGGGTGTATGCTTAGTTTGTCATGCCTTGCTCTGTAGTGAGTGCATCAAGCTCGTAAACATGCCTACTCGTTAATAGATTTGCATGCTCCAGTTTTTCACTAAGGCTGTAATCTGATTATGTTTTTGCCATGTTCACATGCTTGCAATTGTATTTTCTGATCCCTTTTGGCTCAAGGTCACTAAGGGACTTTTGTTAAGTGCTTTGAGTAGCTTCATGTCATGCCTTGCTTTGCCATGTTAAATTCCTGTAGCATATAGTTTTCATGCTCCAAAGTGTACTACCTGATGTTAAATTCCAGACTTGTGTTAATTTCACTAAGTCTGAAACCTGTTATCATTTGCATTTGTGCCATGCTTGTTTGAACCTGTTAATGGATGAATTGGCCGTAGCTCAGTGTTCATATTTTTTCAAGCATCATGAGTAGATCCATGCCATGTATTTTGTTGTCATGTTTGGGTGTTGTAGCATAATTATCTTGATGCATTTACATGGCTACTTGCTGTTTATCGCAGACCGGTGCCATATTTGTTTTGCTTGCCATTTCCAAACCGTGCATCCGATTCCGGTGATCTTTATATCGATTTCAACCGAAATCACCTCACCTTTCCAGTGGAACTCTTGGATTTCCAATTTGAAGCCAGGTTCAATCATTCCTTGTCAAATCTTGCATATGCATCACATATCGCATCCCGCATAGCATACCATGTTTGCATCATATTTGTTTGAGCTTTGCACGTGGTTGATTGTGTTCCTTTTGCTTGTTTGTCTTGTTTGGGTAGAGACGAGAGACGAGTTCGCTAACGAGGAGCCCGTTGAGTTTGCTTACGAGGATCAAGTCAACTCTGACAACTTTGCAGGCAAGATGATCATACCCTCGAAATCACTTCTATCTTTGCTTGCTAGATGCTCGCTCTTTTGCTATGCCTATGCTACGATGCCTACCACTTGCTTAGCATGCCTCCCAAATTGCCATGTCAAACCTCTAACCCACCATGTCCTAGCAAACCGTTGATTGGCTATGTTACCGCTTTTCTCAGCCCCTCTTATAGTGTTGCTAGTTGCAGGTGAAGTTTGGAGATCGTTCCTTGTTGGAACATTGTTTATTGTTGGGATATCACTATATTATCTTGTTATGTTAATGCATCTATATACTTGGTAAAGGGTGGAAGGCTCGGCTTTTTGCCTAGTGTTTTGTTCCACCCTTGCCGCCCTAGTTTCCGTCATATCGGTATTATATTCCCGGATTTTGCGTTCCTTACGTGGTTGGGTGATAATGGGAACCCCTTGACAGTTCGCCTTGAATAAAATTCCTCCAACAATGCCCAACCTTGGTTTTACCATTTGCCACCTAGCCTCTTTTTCCCTTGGGTTTCCGGAGCCCAAGGGTCATCTTATTTAACCCCCCGGGCCAGTGCTCCTCTGAGTGTTGGTCCACCTCGTCAGCCGCCGGTGGCCACCAGGGGCAACTCTGGGCTGGCCTACCGGAAGTTTGAACAATCTGAGTGTGCCCTGAGAACGAGATTTGTGCAGCTCCTATCAGGATTTGTCGGCACATTCGGGCGGTGTTGCTGGACTTGTTTTACCATTGTCGAAGTTGTCTTGTAGAACCGGGATACCGAGTGTGATCGGAATGTCTCGGGAGAAGGTTTATCCTTCATTGACCGTGAGAGCTTGTGATGGGCTAAGTTGGGACTCCCCTGCAGGGATTTGAACTTTCGAAAGCCGTGCCCGCGGTTATGAGCAGATGGGAATTTGTTAATGTCCGGTTGTAGATAACATGAACCTTAACTTAATTAAAATGAATCAACTGCGTGTGTAACCGTGATGGTCTCTTCTCGGCGGAGTCCGGGAAGTGAACACGGTGTTGGAGTAATGTTTGCCGTAGGTTGTTCTATAGTTCTTCGTTCGTGCTTTGCCTTCTCTTCTCGCTCTCTTTTGCGAACAGGTTAGACACCATATATGCTAGTTGCTTGCTGCAGCTCCACATATTACCTTGCCTTTACCTATAAGCTTAAATAGTCTTGATTGTGAGGGTGCGAGATTGCTGAGTCCCCGTGGCTCACAGATTACTTCCAAACCAGATGCAGGGACCGATGATTCCGTTCCAGATGATGCGCTTGAGCTCAAGTGGGAGTTCGACGAAGACTCACGCCGTTACTATGTGTCTTTCCCTGATGATCAGTAGTGGTGCCCAGTTGGGGCGATCGGGACCGTGTCGCATGTTGGGGTTGATCTTTTATTTTGGTACCGTAGTCGGACCATGAGTGTATTGGATGATTGTAATGTTATTTATGTATTTGTGTGACGTGGCGAGTGTAAGCCAACTATGTACCTTTTTCCCCTATTATCTATTTACATGGGTTGTTGTGAAGATTACCTTACTTGTGACATTGCTTTCAATGCGGTTATGCCTCTAAGTCGTGCTTCGACACATAGGAGATATAGCCACATCGAGGGCGTTACATCAGGCCACTGCCACCGTCCATCAGGACCTTTGTCAGTCGAGTGCCTTCGACCACTGGGTCGACCACCAGCACTTGCCTCCCAGGGGTGGCGATGTGCGCTGGATGATCAGACTGGTCGAACGTAATGGCAGTCTACGACCATTTCAAGTAACTGGGTGTCGCCGGAGCGACCATGTTCACTTCTCTGTTGATGACTTTCAATCGACTCTTGTTTTCAACATCAGCAAAAATCATCAGAGTGGAATTCACGTGAGGATAACCATCATCATCTTCTCCTTCACTCTCAGCCTTGTCTGCCTCCTTCTCCTTTTCCTTGGGTTGTTTCTCTCGGAACTGCTGGATCAGGAGCCGACACCGTCGAGTGGTATGCTTTGGGTAAATGAAATCACCTTCTTCGTCTTTTTTGGTGTGGATATGGCATGACAGATCCAACACGTCATTTCCATCTTGATCTTTTACTTTCTTGGGGTTCCATGGCCCTTTGGGCTTCCCCTTGAACTTTCCTTGAACCACAGCCAAGACCTCACCCGGAGCAGCTGGTTCGGCCTTGCGTTTTTGTTTCTGACTGGAGTTTCCTCCTCCGGCTTCGTGGGCGACTGCTTTGTGCTTGCCGCTCCGCAGTTGCTCTTCCTCTTCACCATTGGCATACTTGGTGGCAATTTCCATCATCCGAGTCAGAGTCATGTTTCCTGTCCGACCGAATTTCAGATTCAACTCCTGGTACCTGACGCCTTCCTTGAAAGCACAAATTGCCTGATGATCAGACACATCTTCCACCGTGTGGTGCAGGGTGATCCACCTCTGGATATAATCTCTCAAAGTTTCATTCGGTTTCTAGACGCAACACTGTAATTCTGTCAAACCTGCTGGCCGTTTGCAAGTACCCTCAAACGTTCTGACAAACACTCGGGCGAGATCTTCCCAAGTATAGATGCTGCCAGGTGCCAACTGATTCAGCCATGCTCTAGCCGATCCCTCCAACATCATTGCCGCCACTAATCTGGACAGCCACTTGGTAGTCTTCGAGCCAGGTGTCAGGCTTGGACTCTCCGGTGAACTTACTGACTCCAATCGCCAACCTGAAGTTGGGGGGAATCACTGTAGCTCTGATAGCTCTGCTGAAGCACTCTGGGCCAGAGACATGCACCCTATTGCTGGTTTGTGGGCCTCTGTCATGGCCATCTCGGTGAGCTCTGTTTCTGTCGACCAAGCCCTACACGAGAATAGATCTCGCATCAAAGCCTGGCTCCCTGGGGTCGACTGGAATACCTCTTCCGACGCTGTTAGGGCATCTGTCTTCATGTGGCCGCGACACGTATGACCCACTCCTTGGAGGAGGCGTGGGCACTCGACGACGACCATCGCAATCGGCTTGACGATCATACTGCTCCTGGTTTCTGTACTGATCACGCCGCTCTCCACGTCCCTCACGCCTCGGGGGCGATCTCGGGCTATGGGCCGACTGGACCGTATCTGCGACCACAGATCTGCTATGGATCCTATCCCGCGACCGAGACATGGCCGTATTCTGCTCTCCCGCTGCCCGGAGCAAGGCCCTGATCTACGCCAGACCTCAGCCAGCTTCTGACTGGGAAGGTTGAATCGACTCTGCTATCTGGGCAGCAGCTGCTAGGTTTTGGATCGGTGTTTGGTATACCTGAGCCGGAGGTGGAAACAGTTGGCGTCGGCTGGACTCAGGAGCATGTTGACGAGCGTGATCATCGAGTGCACGCTGGAGGTTCTCCAGCCGAGTGCGCTCAGCCAGATTGGCCAGGCGAGCCTGCTCCAAGGCATGGGCCTCGGGTGTATCTCCAACTATAGGAGTATGCAGGGCATCCATGTTTCGGCGACGAAGTTCTTCTCTCTGCTGCGAGGAGAGAGGTTCGGGGCGGTACTCCTCGTGAACACGCGACGGACCGCCGTTCCCGTCACCTCCGTCTTCACGATCGAAGCCAGGAGGGCCGCATGGTCCATTGACCACTAGGACTTCTGCTGCCGAGTCATTGCTGCCGCACTCGGATGTAGTCTCTACGGAGCCAGTCGACAGATCGAACATGCCGTAGAGAGACTCGTCGGGCTCGATCGCCACAACTTGAGGGGTGGCAGACTGGCGGGCCGCCGCATGCTTCACCCACCGTTGAAGCCTCTACCGGCCGGTACGCTTGCTCCGGCGGGTCGCAGGGAGGGGGGAAAGTCGTTGGAGTCGACTAGTACTGGGTCGACGGTTTCTGCAGGAGGATGTCGCGGACGCACGCGTGAAAGTGCGTCGCCCCGCGGGTGGGGAGCGCGTCGACATCGAGTGGTGCCTCTGAAGCCAAGCGGAGTCGTCGGCGACAAACATGAGCGCGCCGAGATGGATCTCGCGGCCCTCAGCCAAACCTCCGCCTGGAATCATGATGATGGGGATCGGAAAAATTGCAACTTCTCCAATAAGTCGCTAAGACACCTGCCCCACGGTGGGCGCCAACTCTCGTGGATCTAAGACTGACAGTAGAATGGGGGGTAAGTATGAGGAGGCAAGATCCTAGCTATGAAGGAGTTGTACACGCGAGTTTTACGAGTTCAGGCCCTTCTCGGAGGAAGTAACAACCCTACGTCTCGGTGCCCTGAGGCTGTCGACTGGATTATATGTGTGTGTGTGAGTTTACAAAAGATGCGAACCCTTATCCCAGAGGAGAGGGGTGGCTTATATAGAGTGTGCCAGGGCCCCAGCTCCCCTTTGTTACACAGGATTCAATGTTCATAAAGGAAAGGTGTTACTGGTAACGTCTACAGTAAAGCGCCATAAATGTTCATAATGCTATGGTTTAAGTCCTAACCGTTGCAGAGTGGAGGGTTCCTCATCTTCTGGTGTTCGAGTGCCTTCAAGGTGGTCGAGTGAGTGCATCTCCATGGTCGAGTGGTTGATGGTTTCTCTTCGACTGTTTCTGATTCTTTGTAGAGATGTCCTTGGGGAGGGTAAGTTGGACAGGTCCATGACCCTACCCTAGGTACATAGCTTCATCAGTCGCCGTCGTCGATCTACCTTGTCTTCTATGGAGGCGCGGAGGATCCCTCCCTTGCCCGCGAGAGGGCTCCTACTTCCCTTTTAGGTGTTTTTTTTGTTTTTAGGGTTTGTGTCATGCTCATGAAGGGAAGTCGACAAAACCTCCCTGAAAATGAAATAAATTTCTCCCCGCCCAACCCTCATCTTGGCGGTTCTTTTAGCGTCGTTGGAGTTCTTGTGAAGGTGTGTCTTCGACGGATCTTGCGGGATTCTTTTGGTGTTTGTCTTTGGTGGATCTATTTAGATCCAACCTTCGTCTGCTCTTTTTGCATCTATAGGTTGGATCCTTCCAATCGACACATCTTCTCATTGACAACGGTTGCTGTTCCGCCTCACTGTTTCTTTGGGGCCTTAGCATGACGACCTCCTGATTGTCTATTATAACAAAGTTTTCTTGTCTTTGATACGGGAGGGGCGATGACAGCGACACGTCTTCATCTCGCTCCGGTACTAGTACTGCCATGATGTTTGATTAATACTACTAGATTGGAAGTTTTTCTCGCAAATTACGTTATTTAGTAGCTTTTTACCATATTGATTTTGTTTAACGGAAGTTTGATGGTAGCGATTCAGAGTAACACCCATCGCCGCCGCTCGCCTCGCCGTAGCCCAGCCAATGCTCTCGCCAGCGCCCCGCCGTCATAGAAGTCTCTACCACCCTGCCCGCAGCGCACCTCACGGCCTCCAACGGCCCCTGTCCATCCACCAAACCTCTCGCATCTCGAGCACATCTATGGGCTGACTTGGATGCTGCGAGATCTAAGGAAAGAGGAGGCGGAGATAGAGAGGCAGCGCGCACATGGTGAGGATGATGAGGCTGCCCCGACTTGGCCGTGACAAGAGACAGAAGATGGTGACGTGGATCTGCGCAGAGGTGACAAAGGAGGAATTGGGGCTCTGGATCACTGGAAGGAGCCCCACAACAGAGGAGATCATCGAGTGGGCTCGCCAGTAGACCACCTCGGCGTCATTCGCGTAGCAGGCCAGGTGGAAGGCGTTCTGGTTGCTCTAGCCATGGCAGTGATCAGCACCACCGTGTCGTCACCGAGCTAGAGATTGACCCTTCAGAGCAGTCAGGGGAGTGGAGGATCTACAAGAGGTTCGATTGACTCCGCTTATCCGGAGATCAGCAATGGCGTGGTGGTTGGTTAGGTGACTTGTGTGTGGGTTCATGCCGATAACCAGCCATCCACCTGCACGAATCGCCTACAACACACCCCAGCCTTGCGGAGAGCGTTGTTCTGCTTGTCAAACTCGTTACTGCTGCTCCATTCCGAGGATTCTGTTCCGCCGCGGCCACCAGATTTGGGTCGCAGCAGGGGCGGAAGGAAAGGAATTCGAAAAGTGCATGGTGCCAGAAGCGTCTTAATACGCCATCGAGCTGGAGTTTGCGCCTGATATTGACGCCTTCTACGCCCAACTCGCCACCTACCCGAAGGCGGCTGATCTGGGGAGAGGACGACCTTGATGTGGTGAGCTCTCCAACAGACAGGCGAGAGGGATCCAGCGAGACCGTGAGCAAAGAGGGCATGGGAGAAGGCTCGAGAGGGAGAGGTCGTGGACGGGGAGGGGAAGGGAGAGGAACGACACAAGGCCTTGAAAACCCACAAGTATAGGGGATCACAACAGTATTCGAGGATAGAGTATTCAACCCAAATTTATTGATTCGACACAAGGGGAGCCAAAGAATATTTTCAAGTATTAATAGTTGAGTTGTCAATTCAACCGCACCTGAAAGACTTAATATCAGTAGGAAAGTATTTATTAGCAAAGTAATATGGAAGTAACGGTAATGGTGGCAAAAGTAACATTAATGGTTTTGTAGTGATTGTAACAGTGGCAACGGAAAAGTAACTAAGCAAAGATCAATATGTGAAAAGCTCGTAGGCAATGGATCAGTGATGGATAATTATGTGGGATGTGATTCCTCATGCAACAGTTATAACATAGGGTGACACAGAACTAGCTCCAGTTCATCAATGTAATCTAGGCATCTATTCCGAAAATAGGCATATGTGCTTATGGAAAAGAACTTGCATGACATATTTTATCCTACCCTCCCGTGGTAGTGGGGTCCTATTGGAAACTAAGGGATATTAAGGCCTCCTTTTAATAGAGTACCGGACCAAAGCATTAACACTTAGTGAATACATGAACTTCTCAAACTACGTTCATCACCGATAAGTATCCCGATTATTATCACTTCGGGGTTAACGGATCATAACACATAATAGGTGACTATAGACTTGCAAGATAGGATCAAGAACTCACATATATTCATGAAAACATAATAGGTTCAGATCTGAAATCATGGCACTCGGGCCCTAGTGACAAGCATTAAGCATAGCAAATTCATAGCAACATCAATCTCAGAACATAATGGATACTAGGGATCAAACCCTAACAAAACTAACTCGATTACATGATAAATCTCATCCAACCCATCACCGTCCAGCAAGCCTACGATGGAATTACTCAGCACGGCGGTGAACATCATGAAATTGGTGATGGAGGAAGGTTGATTATGACGATGGCGATGGATTCCCCTCTCCGGAGCCCCGAACGGACTCCCGATCAGCCCTCCCGAGAGAGATTAGGGCTTGGCAGTGGCTCCGTATCGTAAAACGTGATGAATCCTTCTCTCTGATTTTTTTCTCCCCGAACGTGAATATATAGAGTTAGAGTTGAGGCCGGTGGAGCATCAGGGGGGCCATGAGGCAGGGGGCGCCCCCCCACCCTCATGGACAGGGTGTGGCTCCCCTGACGTAGATTCTTTTGCCAGTATTTTTTATAAATTCCAAAAATATTCTCCGTGAAGTTTCAGGTCATTCCGAGAACTTTTATTTCTGCACAAAAATAACACCATGGCAATTCTGCTGAAAACAACATCAGTCCGGGTTAGTTCCATTCAAATCATGCAAGTTAGAGTCCAAAACAAGGTCAAAAGTGTTTGGAAAAATAGATACGATGGAGACGTATCAACTCCCCCAATCTTAAGCCTTTGCTTGTCCTCAAGCAATTCAGTTGACAAACTGAAAGTGATGAAGAAAAACTTTTACAAACTCTGTTTGATCTTGTTGTTGTAAATATGTAAAGCCAACATTCAAGTTTTCAGCAAAGATTATGAACTAACCATATTCACAATAACATTTAGGTCTCATGTTTACTCATATCAATAGCATAATCAACTAGCGAGCAATAATAATAAATCTCGGATGACAACACTTTCTCAAAAAAATCATAATATCATATAACAAGATGGTATCTCGCTAGCCCTTTATGAGACCGCAAAACATAAATGCAGAGCACCTCTGAAGATCAAGGACTGACTAAACATTGTAATTCATGGTAAAAGAGATCCATTCACAGTCATACTCAGTATAAACTAATAGTAATGCATGCAAATGACAGCGGTGCTCTCCAACTGGTGCTTTTTAATAAGAGGATGGTGACTCAACATAAAAGTAAATCGATAGGCCCTTCTCAGAGGGAAGCAGGAATTTGTAGAGGTGCCAAAGCTCGATTTTAAAATAAAAATAAATAATATTTTGAGTGGTATACTTTCATTGTCAACATAACAACCGAGAGATCTCGATATCTTCCATGCTACACACATTATAGGTGGTTCCCAAACAGAATGGTAAAGTTTATACTCCCCCTACCACCAACAAACATCAATCCATGGCTTGTCCGAAACAACGGGTGCCTCCAACTAACAACAATCCTGGTGGAGTTTTGTTTGCAATTATTTTAATTTAAGCATGGGACTGGGCATCCCGGTTACCAGCTGAAGGAAATATGCCCTAGAGGCAATAATAAAGTTGTTATTTATATTTACTTATATCATGATAAATGTTTATTATTCATGCTAGAATTGTATTAACCAGAAACTTAGTACATGTGTGAATACATAGACAAACATAATGTCAATAGTATGCCTCTACTTGACTAGCTCGTTGAATCAATGATGGTTATGTTTCCTAACCATAGACATGAGTTGTCATTTGATTAACGAGATCACATCATTAGAGAATGATGTGATTGACTTGACCCAACCGTTAGCTTAGCACAATGATCATTTAGTTTGTTGCTATTGCTTTCTCCATAACTTATACATGTTCCTATGACTATGAGATCATGCAACTCCCGAATGCCGGAGGAACACTTTGTGTGCTACCAAACTTCACAAAGTAACTGGGTGATTATAGAGGTGCTATACAGGTGTCTCCAATGGTGTTTGTTGAGTTGGCATAGATTGAGATTAGGATTTGTCACTCCGATTGTCGGAGAGGTATCTCAGGGCCCTCTTGGTAACGCACATCACTATAAGCTTTGCAAGCAATGTGACTAATGAGTTAGTCACGAGATGTTGCATTACAGAACGAGTAAAGAGACTTGCCGGTAACGAGATTGAACTAGGTATTGAGATACCGACGATCGAAACTCGGGGAAGTAACATACCGATAACAAAGGAAACAACGTATGTTGTTATGCGGTTTGACCGTTAAAGATCTTCGTAGAATATATAGGAGCCAATATGAGCATCCAGGTTCCGCTATTGGTTATTGACCGGAGATGTGTCTCGGTCATGTCTACATAGTTCTCAAACCCGTAGGGTCCGCACGCTTAACGTTCTGTGACGATTTGTATTATGAGTATGTGATTTGATGACCTAAGTTTGTTCGGAGTCCCGGATGAGATCGGGGACATGATGAGGAGTCTTGAAATGGTCGAGACATAAAGATCTATATATTGGAAGGCTATATTCAGATATCGGAAAGGTTCCGAGTGATTCGGGTATTTTTCGGAGTGCCGGAGAGTAACGAGAATTCGTGTTGGGCTGAATGGGCCATACGGGAAAGGAGAGAAAGGCCTCAAGGGTGGACGCGCCCCTTCCCCATGGACTGGTCCGAATTGGACTAGGGAAAGGGGCGCCCCCTTCCTTCCTTCTCCTTCTCCCTTCCCTTTTTCCTATTCCATGTAGGAAGTGGAATCCTACTAGGACTAGGGAGTCCTAGTAGGACTCCACACTTTGGGCGCGCCCTATGAGGGCCGGCCTCCTCCTCCCTCTATCCTTTATATACGTGGCCAGGGGGCACCCCATAGACACACAAGTTGATCGTTGATCTCTTAGCCGTGTGCGGTGCCCCCCTCCACCATAATCCACCTCGGTCATATCGTAGCGGTGCTTAGGCGAAGCCCTGTTCCGGTAGCATCATCATCACCGTCATCATGCCGTCGTGCTGATGAAGCTCTCCCTCGACACTCTGCTGGATCGTGAGTTCGTGGGACGTCACCGAGCCGAACGTGTGCAGATCGCGGAGGTGCCGTACTTTCGGTACTAGGATCGGTCGATCGTGAAGACGTACGACTACATCAACCACGTTGTCATAACGCTTTCGCTTACGGTCTACAAGGGTACATAGACAACACTCTCCCCTATCGTTGCTATGCATCACCATGATATTGCGTGTGCGTAGGATTTTTTTGAAATTACTGCGTTCCCCAACAGTGGCATCCGAGCCAGGTTTATGCGTAGATGTTATATGCATGAGTTGGACATAAAGGAGTTGTGGGCGTGGGTATATACATATTGCTTGTCGTCAGTAGTTGATTCTTGATTCGGCGGTATTGTTGGATGAAGCAGCCCAGACCGACATTACACGTACGCTTACGCGAGACTGGTTCTACCGACGTGCTTCGCACATAGGTGGCTGGTGGGTGTCAGTTTCTCCAACTTTAGTTGAATCGGATTCAATGAACAGGGTTCTTTATGAAGATCAAAAAGCAATCACTATACCGTGTTGTGGTTTTGATGCGTAGGTAAGACTAGTTCTTGCTCAGCCCGTAGCAGCCACATAAAACTTGCAACAACAAAGTAGAGGACGTCTAACTTGTTTTTGCAGGGCTTATTGTGATGTGATATGGTCTAGACGTGATGAGATATAAGTTGTTGTATGAGATGATCATGTTTTTGTTGAAGTTATTGGCAACTGGCAGAAGCCTTATGGTTGTCTCTTTATTGCATAAGATGCAAGCGCCAAATAATTGCTTTACTTTATCGCTATGCGATAGCAATAGTTGCAAGAGCAATATTTGGCGAGACGACCATGTGATGACACGTTGATAGAGATCATGGTGTCATGCCAGTGACGATAGAGATGATGACGGTACTTTGGAGATGGAGATCAAAGGCGCAAGATGATCATGGCCATATCATGTCACATATTCTGATTGCATGTGATATTTATCCTTTATGCATCTTATTTTTCTTAGTTTGGCGGTAGCATTATAAGATAATCTCTCACTAAATTTCGAGGTATAAGTGTTCTCCCTGAGTATGCACCGTTGCGATAGTTCGTCGTGCCGAGACACCACGTGATGATCGGGTGTGATAAGCTCTACGTTCACATACAACGGGTGCAAGCTAGTTTTGCACACGTGGAAACTCAGATTAAACTTGACGAGCCTAGCATATGCAGATATGGCCTCAGAACACTGGAGACCAAAAGGTCGAGCGTGAATCATATAGTAGATATGATCAACATAGTGATGTTCACCATTGAAAACTACTCCATCTCATGTGATGATCAGACATGGTTTAGTTGATTTGGATCACGTGATCATTTAGATGACTAGAGGGATGTCTATCTAAGTGGGAGTTCTTAAGTAATATGATTAATTGAACTTTAATTTATCATGAACTTAGTCCTGATAGTATTTGCATATCTATGTTGTAGACCAATAGCTTGCGATGTAGCTCCCCGTTTAATTTTTGATATGTTCCTAGAGAAAAATAAGTTGAAAGATGATAGTAGCAATGATGCAGACTGGGTCCGTGATCTGAGGATTATCCTCATTGCTGCACAGAAGAATTATGTCCTTGATGCACTGCTAGGTGACAGACCTATTGCAGGAGCAGATGCACACGTTATGAACGTTTGACAAAGCTCGGTATGATGACTACTTAATAGTTTAGTGCACCATGTTTATGGCTTAGAACCGGGACTTCAAAAACGTTTTGAACGCCACGGAACATATAAGATGTTCTAAGAGTTGAAATTGGTATTTCATACTCATGCCCGTGTCGAGAGGTATGAGACCTCTGACAGTACTTTGCCTACAAGGTGGAGGAGAATAGCTCAACCAGTGAGCATGTGCTCAGATTGTCTGGGTACTACAATTGCTTGAATCAAGTGAGAGTTAATCTTCCAGATAAGATAGTAATTGATAAAGTTCTCTAGTCACTATCACCAAGTTACTAGAACTTAGTGATGAACTATAATATGCAAGGGATGACGAAAGTAATCCCCAAGCTCTTCGCAATGCTGAAATCGGTGAAGGTAGAAATCAAGAAATAGCATCAAGTGTTGATGGTTAACAAGACCACTAGTTTCAAGAAAAGGGCAAAGGGAAAGAAAGAGGAACTTAAAAGAAGAAAGGCAAGCAAGTTGCCACTCCCATGAAGAAGCTCAAAGCTAGACCCAAGCCTGGAACTGAGTGCTTCTACTGCAAAGGAAATGGTCACTAGAAGTGGAACTGCCCTAGATACTTGGCGGATAAGAAGGATGGCAAAGTGAACAGAAGTATATATTTGATATACATGTTATTGATGTGTACTTTACTAGTGTTTATAACAACACCTCAGTATTTGATACTGGTTCATTTACTAAGAGTAGTAACTCGAAACGGGAGTTGCAAAAAAGGAGACTAGTTAAGGGCGAGGTGATGATGTGAGTTGGAAGTGATTCCAAGGTTGATAAGATCACCATCGCACACTCCCTTTACCTTCGGGATTAGTGTTGAACCTAAAATAAATGTTATTTAGTGTTTGTGTAAAGCATAATATGATTGGATCATGTTTATTGCAAAAAGGTTATTCATTTAAGTCAAGGATAATTGTTATTCTGTTTACATGAATAAAACCTTCTGAGGTCATACACCCAAGGTGAATGGTTTATTGAATCTTGATCGTAGTAATACACATATTCATAATATTGAAGCCAAAAGATGCAAAGTTAATAATGATAGTGCAACTTATATGTAGCACTGCCGTTTAGGTCATATTGGTGTAAAGCGCATGAAGAAACTCCATGCTGATGGGCTTTTGGAATCTCTTGATTATGAATCATTTGATGCTTGCGAACCATGGCTCGTGGGCAAGATGACTGAAACTCCATTCTCCGGAACAATGGAGCAAGCAGCTGACTTATTGGAAATAATACATACTGATGTATGCAATCCGATGAGTGTTGAGGCTCGTGGCGGGTATCATTATTTTCTGATCTTCACAGATGATTTGAGCAGATATGGGTATATCTACTTGATGAAACATAAGTCTGAAACATTTGAAAAGTTCAAAGAATTTTAGAGTGAAGTGGAAAACCATCATAACAAGAAAATAAAGTTCCTGTGATCTGATCGTGGAGGAGAATATTTGAGTTACGAGTTTGGTCTTCATTCGAAACAATGCAGAATAGTTTCAAACCTCACGCCACCTGGAACACCACAGCGTAATGGTGTGTCCGAACGTCATAACCATACTTTATTAGATATGGTGCAATCTATGATGCCTCTTACCGATTTATCACTGTCGTTTTGGGGTTATGCATTAGAGACAGCTGCATTCACGTTAAATAGGGCACCATCTAAATATGTTGAGACGACACCATATGATCCGTCTTTTAGCAAGAAACATAAGCTGTCATTTCTTAAAGTTTGGGGCTATGATGCTTATTGCTACCTCTTGAGCACTGCATTGGTTTTCCCCGAAGAGGAAGGGATGATGCAACAAAGTAGCGTAATTATTTCCCTCAGTTTTTGAGAACCAAGGTATCAATCCAGTAGGAGGCTACGCGCGAGTCCCTCGCACCTTCACAAAACAAATAAATCCTCGCAACCAACATGATAAGGGGTTGTCAATCCCTACACGGCTACTTACGAGAGTGAGATCTGATAGATATGATAAGATAATATTTTTGGTAATTTTGTGATAAAGATGCAAAGTAAAGTAAAAGCAAAGTAAAAAGCAAAGGAAATAACTAAGTAGTAGGAGATTAATATGATGAAGATAGACCCGGGGGCCATAAGTTTCACTAGTGGCTTCTCTCGAGAGCATAAGTATTCTACGGTGGGTGAACAAATTACTATTGAGCAATTGACAGAATTGAGCATAGTTATGAGAATATCTAGGCATGATCATGTATATAGGCATCACGTCCGAGACAAGTAGACCGACTCCTGCCTGCATCTACTACTATTACTCCACTCATCGACCGCTATCCATCATGCATCTGGAGTATTAAGTTAATGAAAACAGAGTAACGCCTTAAGCAAGATGACATGATGTAGAGGGATAAACTCATGCAATATGATGAAAACCCCATCTTGTTATCCTCGATGGCAACAATACAATACGTGCCTTGTTGCCCCTACTGTCACTGGGAAAGGACACCGCAAGATTGAACCCAAAGCTAAGCACTTATCCCATTGCAAGAAAGATCAATCTAGTAGGGCAAACCAAACTGATAATTCGAAGAGACTTGCAAAGATAACCAATCATACATAAAAGAATTCATAGAAGATTCAAATATTGTTCATAGATAGACTTGATCATAAACCCACAATTCATCGGTCTCAACAAACACACCGCGAAAAGAAGATTACATCGAATAGTTCTCCACAAGAGAGGGGGAGAACATTGTATTGAGATCCAAAAAGAGAGAAGAAGCCATCTAGCTACTAACTATGGACCCGTAGGTCTGAGGTGAACTACTCACACTTCATCGGAGGGGCTATGGTGTTGATGTAGAAGCCCTCCGTGATCGATGCCTCCTCAGGCGGAGCTCCGGAACAGGCACCAAGATGGGATCTCGTGGATACAGAAAGTTGGAGCGGTGGAATTAGGGTTTTGGCTCCGTATCTGATCGTTTGGGGGTACGTAGGTATATATAGGAGGAAGGAGTACGTCGGTGGAGCAACAGGGGGCCCACGAGGGTGGAGGGCGCGCCGGGGGGGGGAGGGGGGGGGGGGGGGGGCGAGGGGGGGCCCGGGGGGGGGGGGGGGCGGGGGGGGGGGGGGGGTAGGCGCCCCCTACCTCGTGGCCTCCTCTTTTGTGTCTTGACGTAGGGTCCAAGTCTCCTGGGTCTTGTTCGTTGAGAAAATCACGTTCCCAAAGGTTTCATTCCGTTTGGACTCCGTTTGATATTCCTTTTCTTCGAAACCCTAAAACAGGCAAAAAACAGCAATTCTGGGCTGGGCCTCCGGTTAATAGGTTAGTCCCAAAAATAATATAAAAGTGGATAATAAAGCCCAATAATGTCCAAAACAGTAGATAATCACTACAAGAAATATGTCAACTAGTGACCTTCTGTCAGTGACCCTGGAAGAATTGGTCATAGATCTATGACCATTTCAGACCAATTGGTCAAAAGCTGTTCGGGGGGCTCCAAACCCTAAACTATAATGACCATTTTGGTCAGAAAGGTCGTAATTTCCTTACACGAAATGGTCATAAAGCAGATAGCACTGGTCTGCTGCCTTATTTCTAGCTGATCATGACCAATATAGATGGTCATAACCTTGTAAATTGTGGTGGGTTGCTATGACTAGGCGCCACCTCATCAGTTTTGCCTATGTGTCATGTCCATGTGGCAGTTTTTGCCCTAGGTTGTGAAGCAACCCATATTTCTGTCATTCCCAAAATTCCCAAAAAAATGTCATAAATTCTTTGGGTCATATCTTCATCAAATATATAAAAATCCTTCCTTGCCTAGTTCAAAACTAATTCAACAATATTCATTTTCCTATTCTGTTCACAATAACACTTTATGAAGGAAGTGCTATTAATATATTCTTGGTTGCCCTCGGAATTTTTGGGCGCTCTTTCCTATCCAAATCATTACCGCATGACAAAATTCAGCTCCACTTGCCTAGCAAATCTTCCTCGGCAAATTTCCAAAGTTTTTGTCCACCTAGAAGCATTGTGAAGGAAGTACCTTTTTTATATATCGAAATGACATGAAATTTATATAGTTCCTTCATATGCCCAAATTATCACCCTCCTCCAAATTGCAGCTCAGTCAAATCATCTATGTGAGCCCAGGTTCAATTTATATTTTATGCCCAAATTGGCACGTTGCAAAGCAAGTGTTATATAGACCCCTCCTATTACCCTCAAACTTTTCGGGCACTCTTCCATACCCAAATCATTGACACATGATAATATCCAGCTCAATTTTCCTAGTAAATCTTTCTCAGGAAATTTTCAAAGTTTCTACCTCGAGAGAAGCTTTGTGAAGTAAGTACTAGCTAGGCTTACCCAAATGATCTGAAAATTTACCAGCGGATGGCCATACCTATGTAACTTACCTACACCAATTTTTAGCTCATTTCATTCATCCAATCTCTCTCACTAGTTTTCCCAAGTTTCTGTCCATAGAAGAGCATTGTGAAGGAAGTACTACTTTGGCATGTCCAAATGGTATCAATTTTCTACAATGCTTTCCTATGCCCAAATAACCATCCTCCACCAAATTTCAGCTCAATCCATTCATTAGTTTAAGCCCAGCTTCAACATTCATATTTTTGTCCAGCGTGGTACTTTGCAAAGCAAGTACCACCTAGGATCCTCCTTTTGAGCTAAAAATTTGTGAAGACATTCTCCTTAGTAGATGATCATCCTCAGCCAAAACTCACTCCCATTGGCCATGTGCATTTCCCGTACCGCTAATCAAACACTTGGCTGCTTATTCATGTTTGAGCATCGACCGGTCTCCTCGTGAGAATCTTATGTTGTGATTTTCTTCCTAGCATCTACCTGGGGAGTGCCCAACCCACTATACATGCCTAGGCCGCCCAAAAAACATGGCAATGCCACGGTCACGCGGTGACCACGCGGCGGACATGCTAGTTTACGCGCTCTAGAGTTGGAGCCCTCGGCTACCGTCCAAACCTCGACGTATCGCCACCAAACCATGTATTTATGATTAAATAGATACTTATGTACCTAGAAATGATTTTTGTAAAAAATAAAGAGCAAACTACAAGGCAGCTACAGTTCAAATTTGACCCACTTCCACCTGAATCGGCGGAAATTTGTCTTTTTCACGAGAGGTGGATCAAAACCTTTTACACCCAACCATTTGGTCAATTGTGCATTAAATATGTCCTAGTATTTTATAAAAATTATTTGGTCCAATTTTGCAACAATCATTTGGGAGGTCCTTCACAAAAAAACCTCCTTTTGGGCACTCGAAAAATGGAAAATGATTTTTTCGTCCAAAGAAAATGAAAAATTCCTTAGGAAATATTGTTTGTCATTCCAATATGCACCCTTGTGCACAATATGAGATCATTTGAACAAACTATGCCATGGATGTGGCCATAAGATTGATCATTTGGCTTGAAAGCCATCGATCTCCACACGTGATAGCTCGTTTTTGAGAACACTTTTCTAAAAAAATTGCCGTATTACAAATTTGTTATTTTTCCTAGGAACTTGGCCACATATAATGACACAATGCGAAGGTTTCCCAATTTTTTTTTGAATTATTTATGCCTGTTTCAAAATGCGGTCAAAACGGCGGGAATGACCGTTCCTAGCTAGTG
The DNA here is from genome assembly GCF_003073215.2 of Triticum urartu. Taxonomy (NCBI): domain Eukaryota; kingdom Viridiplantae; phylum Streptophyta; class Magnoliopsida; order Poales; family Poaceae; genus Triticum; species Triticum urartu. The sequence continues at coordinate 434,078,723 of NC_053023.1, read as the reverse complement.
GTTGAATCTTGGAATTTTTTTTGGTGTTTCTCTGATTAAATAGGTACTTATGTACCTAGAAATGATTTTTGTAAAAAATAAAGAGCAAACTACAAGGCAACTGCAGTTCAAATTTGACCTGCTTCCAGCTGAATCGGCTGAAATTTGTCTTTTTCATGAGAGGTGGATCAAAACTTTTTACACCCAACCATTTGGTCAATTGTGCATTAAATGTGGTCTAGTATTTTATAAAAATGATTTGGTCCAATTTTGCAACAATTATTTGGGAGGTCCTTCACAAAAAAACCTCCTTTTGGGCACTCGAAAAATGGAAAATGGTCTTTTCGTCCAAAGGAAATGAAAACTTCCTTAGGAAACATTGTTTGTCATTCCAATATGCACCCTTGTGCACAGTATGAGATCATTTGAACAAACTATGCCATGGATGTGACCATAAGATTGATCATTTGGCTTCAAAGCCATCGATCTCCACACGTGATAGCTCGTTTTTGAGAACACTTTTTTTAAAAAAATTGCCGTATTACAAGTTTGTTATTTTTCCTGGGAACTTGGCCACATATAATGACACAATGCGAAGGTTTCCCAATTTTTTGAATTTTTTGAATTTTTTATGCCCGTTTCAAAATGCGGTCAAAACGGCGGGAATGACCGTTCCTAGCTAGTGGTTGAATCTTGGATTTTTTTGGTGTTTCTCTGATTAAATAGGTACTTATGTACCTAGAAATGATTTTTGGAAAAAATAAATAGCGAACTACGAGGTAGCTACAGTTCAAATTTGACCCGCTTCCTACTAAATCGGCGGGAATTTGTCTTTTTCACTAGAGGTGGATCAAAACTTTTGACACCCAAACATTTGGTCAATTGTGCATTAAATATGGCCTAGTATTTTATAAAATTGATTAGGTCCAATTTTGCAACAAATATATGGTAGGTCCTTCACAAAAAAACTCATTTTGAACACTCGGAAAATGGGAAATGGTATTTTCGTGCAAAGAAAATGAAAACTTCCTTAGGCAACTTTGTTTGGAATTCCTATATTCACCCTTGTGCACAATATGAGATCATTTGAACAAACTATGCCATGAATGTGGCCATAAGATTGATCATTTGGCTTGAAAGCCATGAATTTTCACGCATGATAGCTCATTTCTGAGAACACTTTTTATAATAATTGCCGTATTACTAGTTTATTATTTTTCCTGGTAACTTGGTCACATATGATGACGCAATGCGAAGGTTTTCCAATTTTTTGATTTTTTTCTGAATTTTTTATGCCCGTTTCAAAATGCGGTCAAAACGGCGGGAATGACCGTTCCTAGCTAGTGGTCGAATCTTGGAATGTTTTTGGTATTTCTCTGATTAAATAGATACTTTTGTACCTAGAAATGAATTTTGGAAAAAATAAATAGCAAACTATGAGGTAGCCGCAGTTCAAATTTGACCCGCTTCCAGCTGAAACGGCGGAAATTTGTCTTTTTACCAGAGGTGGATCAAAACTTTTGACACCCAACCATTTGGACAATTGTGCATTAAATATGGCCTAGTATTTTAGAAAATTGATCTGGTCCAATTTTACAACAAATATTTGGTAGGTTCTTCACAAAAAAACCATTTTTACCACAGGAAAATGATTAAAAATATCTAGAAAGATAAAAAATGCATGCAAATCGGTGATCATCCATAAAAATGGGGTCTAACTTGAGTGAAAAATTTAGTTGTGCCGTTTTGCAAAATATTTTGATTGTTGCTTCACAAAATTCCCCTATTTTCAGTACTTAGAAACTATTTTAAATCACTTATCTTCCGAACGAATCAGGGCTCTTCCCACGGATCGACGACATGGCGTCCATCCATCCATCCATCCATCCATCTCTCCATCCCACATCCATCCATCCATCCATCTATCTACAGGAAAAAGAAACAAAAAAGGAAAAGAGACACCCCATGCACCCCAACCCTAGATCAAACCCCTCCCTCATCGCACCCCTCCTACCTCCTCCCAATCTCCTTGCTGCCGCCGCCACCTCCTCCTCCCCGTCCCCGTCCCCGGCCCCTCCCGATCCGCCTCCTCCCCGTCCTCTCCCACCCAGCGCCGACCTCGTCGTCCTCCTCACCGACGCCGACCTCGTCCCTCCCCTCCCCTCCCCTAGCGCCGCGCCCTCCCCGCCAGCCCCATACACACGGATCTGGCGTCTCCGACCTCGATTTCACTTCCCATCCCCCTTCCCCACGCTCCTCTCGAGCTCCAGATCCCCGGCCGTGACGACCCCTTCCTCAGCTTCCTCCGGGAACCCTATCCCCTTAGATCTGCCCTGGTGCGGCCATTGCCGCGCGCTCACGCCTCACTGCAGGGGATCGACATCGCGCTGGCCAAGGTGGACGCCATCGAGGACCACGACCTGGCGCAGGCGCACGACGTGCAGGGCTACCCCACCCTCCTCTTCTTCATCGACGGCGTGCCCAGGGACTACTCTGGCGAGAGGACCAAGTGAGGATCTCTGCAGAACCCCAATTCCCTCCCTGCTCTGGCTCCATGGCTGTTAAGAATGAATTTTTGCTTTCCTGCAGGGACGACGACGACGGCATCAGCGCCAAATCCGCACCCACCGGAGCGTCCTTCCTGATGCGATGGCCTTCTCTCTCTCGACGACGCCGACCAATTAAGGCCGGTTCTTCCTCGACCTCCATGATGTGCATCTCCTCTCCGGCCGGCCATGGTGGGTGAGCGTGAATCCCTCCCTTGTCTTTGTCTGTTTCGTCATCTGACTCCTCTTGGCTGCGTGCGTGCGTGTGATTTGTTTTCTGTCCGATCTGATCTGTAGAAGCTGCTCTGCTCAAGGTGGTGCACAAGGAAGCCGTCATGGCGGCTGCTGCAGCTGGACGTCCTCCTCCAACCCACCCCCTATCTGACGGATTTGGTGAGCTCTACCCAGCCCCCTGATTGATTTGATTTGATTTGCACATGAACGCTAGCGATTCTTCTTCTTCCGGACACAAATTGGTCATGTTATGCTGCTGCAGGAGGACGCCGGGCCATGGAGCAGCCCATCCTTGTGTCAACTTGATGTTTGCATATTTCCCTTCTCTTTTTCTGAATGATTGATTCATTGATGCAGAAAATTATCCATCTTCTCACCGTGTGTGTTGATTCACACTAGTCATGCAAACGGCGTAGGTTTTTAAGTCCCTGAATGAATGAGACTAGTCATTTCGTTAATTCTGCCATGCTCCTGAATGGAACCCTCTCCAGTACTGTGATTGAGTGCCCGACAGAGCTGCAGTGACAATCGTTTTTTCTCTTTTCTCCACTACCACTACCAGTACCAGTAGCAAACACCTGCTCTCTTGACATTGTGTGTTGTGCTGGAATAAAATATCCCACTAATCGTTGCCATGTTTTGATAAACTCTCGGTGAATCACCTAACAAACACCTGCTTGAGAAAAACTAGACAAAACTACTAGTTCACTTAACCTTGATATAATTAAGTTGGTGGAAGAATTGAATTGAGAATTAATGTTTGGGTTTCAGTTTTAAGGAAGGTAATTTTTTTGAAACCATCCTCTAATCTGTGCTTGTTTTTACAGTTTGGTGCTATAGTTTAAACCATCATCTAATCTGTGCCTTATCTAGAAATTTTGGCATGAAATTAAATCTGGCTGCTTGTTTACATTCAAAGTCCATATATATCATGCTGAAATCAATGAACACCATATATAGAGAACTAGTACTAATTTATGTTCTGAACATGCATGGTTTGAAATGTCTAAATCAAAGTCATCTTGTTTTGTTTCTGGTTGATTTTGCTGTGCTGACTGCTCACAAAAAATATATATCTTTCAGACTCGATACATAAAGGACCGCAAGAGATTATATGGCAGGATACTGGACAGTAACAGTGTCAAGCCCTCCATTCAAGAAAAGTCCAAGGATCGGTCCGAGATGGAGTAGTTTGTCCTTCCTGTGCAATGTTCTTTCCAGCATCTCAGCTGTGTACTCTAATTATTGGAGTATTCTGTAGATTCTGTTGGAGTTGTGATGGCAGTATATCTTCTTTGTTGCTTCGCCATCGTTTGATATAGATGGCATTCTTTTAGTTGCTGTTGCTTATGTATAGATAATCTGATGAAGATGTACATATGATATATGATTGTACAGTGAAACAAATATTTCTTTGATAGCAAAATAAAAAAACTCATATATTTCTCTGTTGTCCAGTCCTATGAATTAGCGGGCTGAAAATATTGATGGGCTGAAAGAGGCTTTAGCCCAAACAATGCTGGACAAAGATGGAACAAAAGAAGTCTCAAAAATAGAAAATGGACCGCAAAAAGGCTGAGGCCCAGAAAATGGAAAAGGCTTAGAAAACAAAAAAGGCCATTGGGATAGGCCCATGTAGCTAGCGAAAATTAGTTGACAAAAAAACATAAATGGGCTGAATTAATGGGCTCGGCCCATATAAACATCGAATTGGACCGGGCTGATTCCTGTGCCACATCAGATTGCCAAGTCGGATGCCTACATGGCCTGGGGAGGCTGCTAGTGACCAAAACACACCAGTAGGCATATTTTGGTCATAAACGTCTACGACCTTCTCACAGAGAAGGTCGTTAATTTCAGTTTACGACCGCCAGCTTTTGACCTTCTATTTTTGGTCACAAAAAGGTCACAAATGAAAAACAATGACCTTTCAGTGACCAATAGTCAAGGTCACAAGTTGACATATTTCTTGTAGTGAATATAGCATGGAGCAATCAAAAATTATAGATACGTTGTAGACGTATCAAGCATCCCCAAGCTTAATTCCTGCTCGTCCTCGAGTAGGTAAATGATAAAAACAGAATTTTTGATGCGGAGTGCTACTTGGCATAATTTTAATGTAATTCTTCATAATTGTGGTATGAATATTCAGATCCGAAAGATTCAAGATAAAAGTTCATATTGACATAAAAAGAATAATACTTCAAGCATACTAATAAAGCAATCATGTCTTCTCAAAATAACATGGCCAAAGAAAGTTATCCCTACAAAATCATATAGTCTGGTTATGCTCTATCTTCACCACACAAAGTATTTAAATCATGCACAACCCCAATGACAAGCCAAGCAATTTTTTCATACTTTTGACATTCTCAAAACTTTTTCAATCTTCACGCAATACATGAGCGTGAGCCATGGATATAGCACTATAGGTGGAATAGAATGGTGGTTGTGGAGAAGACAAAAAGAGGGGCGATAGTCTCACATCAACTAGGCGTATCAACGGGCTATGGAGATGCCCATCAATAGATATCAATGTGAGTGAGTAGGGATTGCCATGCAACGGATGCGCTAGAGCTATAAGTATATGAAAGCTCAACAAAAGAAACTAAGTGGGTGTGCATCCAACTTGCTTGCTCACGAAGACCTAGGGAAATTTGAGGAAGCCCATCATTGGAATATACAAGCCAAGTTCTATAATGAAAAATTCCCACTAGTATATGAAAGTGACGAAATAAGAGACTCTCTACTATGCATATCATGGTGCTACTTTGAAGCACAAGTGTGGTAAAAGGATAGTAGCATTGCCCCTTCTCTCTTTTTCTCTCATTATTTTTATTTGGGCCTTTTCTCTTTTTTTACGGCCTCTTATCTTCCCTTTTTTTCCGGAGTCTCATCCTGACTTGTGGGGGAATCATAGTCTCCGTCATCCTTTCCTCACCAGGACAATGCTCTAATAATGATGATCATCACACTTTTATTTTCTTACAACTCAACAATTACAACTTGATACTTAGAACAAAATATGACTCTATATGAATGCCTCCGGCGGTGTACCGGGATATGCTATGACTCATGAGTGACATGTATGACAGAATTATGAACGGTGGCTTTGCCACAAATACGATGTCAACTACATGATCATGCTAAGCAATATGACAATGATGGTGGTGTGTCATAATAAACGGAACGGTGGAAAGTTGCATGGCAATATATCTCAGAATGGCTATGGAAATGCCATAATAGGTAGGTATGGTGGCTGTTTTAAGGAAGGTATATGGTGGGTGTATGATACCGGCGAAAGGTGCGCGGTATTAGAGAGGCTAGCAATGGTGGAAGGGTGAGAGTGCGTATAATCCATGGACTCAACATTAGTCATAAAGAACTCATATACTTATTGCAAAAATCTACAAGTTATCAAAGCAAAGTATTACGCGCATGCTCCTAGGGGGATATATTGGTAGGAAAAGACCATCGCTCGTCCCCGACCGCCACTCATAAGGAAGACAATCAATAAATAAATCATGCTCCGACTTCATCACATAACGGTTCACCATACGTGCATGCTACGGGAATCACAAACTTTAACACAAGTATTTCTCAAATTCACAACTACTCAACTAGCACAACTTTAATATCACCATATTCATGTCTCAAAACAATTATCAAGCATCAAACTTCTCATAGTATTCAACACACTCATAAGAGAATTTTATTATTAATCTTGTATACCTAGCATATACGGATTTTTAAAGAAAATTACCATGCTATTTAAGACTCTCAAAATAATCTAAGTGAAGCATTAGATATAAATAATTTCTATACAACAAATCCACCACCGTGCTCTAACAGATATAAGTGAAGTACTAGAGCAAAACTATATAACTCAAAAGATATAAGCGAAGCACATACAGTATTCTAACAAATTCCAAATCATGTATGGTTCTCTCAAAAGGTGTGTACAGCAAGGATGATTGTGCTAAACTAAAAATTAAAGACTCAAATCATACAAGCCGCTCCAAGCAAAACACATATCATGTGGCGAATAAAAATATAGCTCCAAGTAAATTTACCGATAGAAGTAGACGAAAGAGGGGATGCCTTCCGGGGCATCCCCAAGCTTTTGCTTTTAGGTGTCCTTAAATTATCTTGGGGGTGCCATGGGCATACCTAAGCTTAGGCTCTTGCCACTCCTTGCTCCATAATCCATCAAATCTTTACCCAAAACTTGAAAACTTCACAACACAAAACTCAAAGTAGAAAATCTCGTGAGCTCCGTTAGCGAAAGAAAACAAAAGACCACTTCAAGATACTGTAATGAACTCATTATTTATTTATATTGGTGTTAAACCTACTGTATTCCAACTTCTCTATGGTTTATAAACTATTTTACTAGCCATAGATTCATCAAAATAAGCAAACAACACACGAAAAACAGAATCTGTCAAAAACAGAACAGTCTGAAGTAATCTGTAGCTAGCGCAAGATCTGGATTCCCAAAAATTCTAAAATAAATTGATTGACGGGAGGAATTTATCTATTAATCATCTTCAAAAATAATTAACTAAATATCACTTTCCAACTAGAAATGGCAGCAGTTCTCGTGAGCGCTAAAGTTTCTGTTTTTTACAGCAAGTGTAACAAGACTTTCCCCAAGTCTTCCCAACGGTTCTACTTGGCACAAACACTAATTAAACACAAAAAACACAACCAAAACATAGGCTAGATAAATTATTTATTACTAAATAGGGGAAAAAGCAAGGAATAAAAATAAAATTGGGTTGCCTCCCGACAAGCGCTATCGTTTAACGCCCCTAGCTAGGCATAACAAGCAAGGATAGATCTAGGTATTGCCATCTTTGGTAGGCAATCCATAAGTGGCTCTCATAATTGATTCATAAGGTAATTAAATTTTCTTTCTAGGAAAGTGTTCCATGCCTTTCCTTAATGGAAATTAGAATCTAATATTTCCTTCCTTCATATCAATAATTGCACCAATCGTTCTAAGGAAAGGTCTACCAAGAATAATAGGTCATGAAGGATTGCAATCTATTTCAAGAACAATAAAATCTACGGGAACATAATTCCTATTTGAAAAAATAAGAACATAATTAATTCTTCCCATAGGTTTCTTAATAGTGGAATCTGCAAGGTGCATGTTTAGAGAGCAATCATCAAAATCACGGAAACCTAACAAATCACACAAAGTCTTTGGAATCGTGGAAACACTAGCACCCAAATCACATAAAGCATAGCATTCATGATATTTAATTTTAATTTTAATAGTTGGTTCCCACTCATCATAAAGTTTTCTAGGGATGGAAACTTCCAGTTCAAGTTTTTCTTCATAAGATTGCATCAAGGCATCAATGATATGTTTAGTAAACGCTTTATTTTGACTATAAGCGTGAGGTGAATTTAGCAAGGATTGCAACAAGGAAATACAATCAATCAAATAGAAATTTTCATAGTTAAATTCCTTGAAATCCATAATAGTGGGTTTAGCAACATCTAGGGTTTTAATTTCTTCCATCCCACTTTTATCAATTTTAGCATCAAGATCAAAAAATTCTGTATTCTTGGAACGTCTTCTAGGTAAAGGTGATTCATATTCAGTCCCATCATTATCAAGATTCATATTGCAAAACAAATATTTAATAGGGGACACATCAATAACTTTTAGATCTTCATCTTTATTTTCATAGGAACTAGAAGAACACACTCTTATAAAGGCATCTTTCTTAGCACGCATCCTAGCGGTTCTTTCTTTGCACTCATCAATGGAAATTCTCATGACTTTGAGAGACTCATTGATATCATGCTTAGGTGGAATATATCTAAGTTTCAAAGAATCAACATCAAGAGAAATTTTATCAACGTTCCTAGCCAACTCATCAATCTTAAGCAATTTTTCTTCAATCAAAGCATTAAAATTCTTTTGCGAAGTAATAAATTCTTTAATATTAGATTCAAAATCAGAGGGCATCTTATTATAATTTCCATAAGAATTGTTGTAGGAATTACCATAATTATTAGAGGGATTACTAGGATAAGGCCTAGGATTGAAATTTCCTCTATACGCGTTGTTACCAAAATTGTTCCTACCAACAAAATTCACATCCATAGATTCATTATTATTCTCAATCAAAGTAGACAAGGGCATATCATTAGGATCAGAAGAAACACTCTTAATAGCAAATAATTTCATAAGTTCATCCATCTTTCCACTCAAAACATTAATTTCTTCTATCACATGCACCTTTTTATTAGTAGATCTTTTAGTATGCCATTGAGAATAATTAACCATAATATTATCTAGGAGTTTAGTAGATTCTCCTAAAGTGATTTCCATAAAAGTGCCTCCTGTGGCCGAATCTAAAAGACTTATAGAAGCAAAATTCAATCCGGCATAAAAAATTTGTATAATCATCCACAAATTTAAACCATGAGTAGGGCAATTACGTATCATTAGTTTCATTCTCTCCCAAGCTTGTGCAACATGTTCATGATCAAGTTGCTTAAAATTCATAATATCGTTTCTAAGGGAGATGATCTTAGCGGGAGGAAAATACTTAGAGATAAAAGCATCTTTGCACTTATTCCATGAATCAATACTATTTTTAGGCAAAGAATAGAACCAAGCTTTAGCACGATCTTTAAGCGAAAAAGGAAATAGCTTCAATTTAACAATATCATTATACACATCTTTCTTCTTTTGCATATCACACAAATCAACGAAGCTATTTAGATGGGTAGCGGCATCTTCACTAGGAAGGCCGGAAAACAGATCTTTCATGACAAGATTCAGCAAAGCAATATTAATTTCACAAGATTCAGCATCGGTAAGAGGAGCAATCAGAGTGCTAATAGAATCATTGTTGTTGGTATTGGTGAAGTCACACAATTTAGTGTTATCTTGATCCATCGTGACAAACAAGCAAACTAACACACAAGCAAATAAAAAGCAAGCGGGCAAAAAGAGGCAAATAGAGAAAGAAAGGGAGGATAGAGAGAGAGAGAGAGAGAGGGCAAATAAAACGCAAGGGTGATGTGGGGGAGAGGAAAATGAGAGGCAAATAATGTAAAGCGGGAGATAAGGGTATGTGATGGGTACTTGGTATATTGACTTTTGCGTAGATCTCCCCGGCAATGGCGCTAGAAATCCTTCTTGCTACCTTTTGAGCACTACGTTGGTTTTCCCCGAAGAGGAAGGGATGATGCAGCAAAGTAGCGTAAGTATTTCCCTCAGTTTTGAGAACCAAGGTATCAATCCAATAGGAGGCTATGCGCGAGTCCATCGCACCTGCACAAAACAAATAAATCCTCGCGATAAGGGGTTGTCAATCCCTACACGACCACTTACGAGAGTGAGATCTGATAGATATGATAAGATAATATTTTTGGTAATTTTGTGATAAAGATGCAAAGTAAAGTAAAAGCAAAGTAAAAAGCAAAGGCAATAACTAAGTAGTAGGAGATTAATATGATGAAGATAGACCCGGGGGCCATAGGTTTCACTAGTGGCTTCTCTCGAGAGCATAAGTATTCTACGGTGGGTGAACAAATTACTATTGAGAAATTGACAAAATTGAGCATAGTTATGAGAATATCTAGTCATGATCATGTATATAGGCATCACGTCCGAGACAAGTAGACCGACTCCTGCCTGCATCTACTACTATTACTCCACTCATCGACCGCTATCCAGCATGCATCTAGAGTATTAAGTTAATGAAAACAGACTAACACCTTAAGCAAGATGACATGATGTACAGGGATAAACTCGTGCAATATGATGAAAACCCCATCTTGTTATCCTCGATGGCAATAATACAATACGTGCCTTGCTGCCCCTACTGTCACTGGGAAAGGACACCACAAGATTGAGCCCAAACCTAAGCATTTCTCCCATTGCAAGAAAGATCAATCTAGTAGGCCAAACCAAACTGATAATTCAAAGAGACTTGCAAAGATAACCAATCATACATAAAAGAATTCAGAGAAGATTCAAATATTGTTCATAGATAGACTTGATCATAAACCCACAATTCATCGGTCTCAACAAACACACCGCAAAAGAAGATTACATCTAATAGTTCTCCACAAGAGAGGGGGAGAACATTGTATTGAGATCCAAAAAGAGAGAAGAAGCCATCTAGCTACTAACTATGGACCCATAGGTCTGAGGTGAACTACTCACACTTCATCGGAGGGGCTATGGTGTTGATGTAGAAGCCCTCCGTGATCGATGCCTCCTCCGACGGAGCTCCAGAACAGGCCCAAGGATGGGATCTCGTGGATGCAGAAAGTTGCGGCGGTGGAATTAGGGTTTTGGCTACATATATGATCGTTTGGGGGTACGTAGGTATATATAGGAGGAAGGAGTACATCGATGGAGCAACAAGGGGGCGGGGGGGGGGGGGGGGGGGGGGGGGGGGGGGGGTAGGCGCGCCCCCTACCTCGTGCCTCCTCTTTTGTGTCTTGACGTAGGGTCCAAGTCTCCTAGGTATTGTTCGTTGAGAAAATCACATTCCCGAAGGTTTCATTCCGTTTGGACTCCGTTTGATATTCCTTTTCTTCGAAACCCTAAAACAGGCAAAAAACAACAATTCTGGGCTGGGCCTCCGGTTAATAGGTTAGTCCCAAAAATAATATAAAAGTGGATAATAAAGCCCAATAATGTCCAAAACAGTAGATAATATAGCATGGAGCAATAAAAAATTATAGATATGTTGGAGATGTATCATTTATGTGAAAAAGTTTCAACCTGATAAGCTCGACCCCAAATCGGAGAAATGCATCTTCATAGGATACCCATAGGAAACTGTTGGGTACACCTTCTATCACAGATCCGAAGGCAATATATTCGTTGCTAAGAATGGATCCTTGCTAGAGAAGAAGTTTCTCTGGAAAGAAGTGATTGGGAGGAATGTAAAACTTGATGAGGTAATTGTACCTTCTCCCGAATTGGAAAGTAGTTCATCACAGAAATCAGTTCTAGTGGTTCCTACACCAATTAGTGAGGAAGTTAATGATGATGATCATGAAACTTCAGATCAAGTTACTACCGAACCTCGTAGGTCAACCATAATACATTCCGCACCAGAGTGGTATGGTAATCCTGTTCTGGAGGTCATGTTACTTGACCATGACGAACCTATGAACTATGAGGAAGCGATGATGAGCCCAGATTCCGCGAAATGGCTTGAAGCCATGAAATATGAGATGAGATCCATGTATTAGAACAAAGTATGGACTTTGATTGACTTGCCGGTTGATCGGTGAGGCATTAAGAATAAATGGATTTTCAAGAGGAAGACGGACACTGATAGCAGTGTTACTATCTACAAAGCTCGAATTGTCACAAAAGGTTTTCGACAAGTTCAAGATGTTAACTACGATGAGATTTTCTCACTCGTAGCGATGCTTAATTCTGTCCTAATCATGTTAGCAATTGCCACATTTTATGAAATCTGGCAAATGGATATCAAAACTGCATTCCTTAATGGATCTCTGAAAGAAGAATTGTATATGATGCAACAAGAAGGTTTTGTCAATCCTAAAGGTGCTAACAAAGTGTGCAAGCTCCAGCGATCCATCTATGGACTGGTGCAAGCATCTCGGAGTTGGAATATATACTTTGATAAAATGATCAAACCATGTGGTTTTATACAGACTTGCAGTGAAGTCTGTATTTACAAGAAAGTGAGTGGGAGCACTACAACATTTCTGATAAGTATATGTGAATGACATATTGTTGATCAGAAATAATATAGAATTTTCTGGAAAGCATAAAGGAGTGTTTGAAAAGATTTTTTCAAAGAAAGACCTCGATGAAGTTACTTACATATTGAGCATCAAGATCTATAGAGATAGATCAAGACGCTTGATATATTTTCAATGAGTACATACCTTGACAAGATTTTGAAGTAGTTCAAAATGGAAAAGTCAAAGAAGGAGTTCTTGCCTGTGTTGCAAGGTGTGAAGTTGAGTAAAGACTCAAAACCTGACCACGGCAGAAAATAGAAAGAGAATGAAAAGTTATTCCCTATGCCTTAGCCATAGGTTCTATAAAGTATGCTATGCTATGTACCAGACCTATTGTGTACCTCACCATGAGTTTGGCAAGAGGGTACAGTAGTGATCCAGGAGTGGATCACTGGACAGCTGTCAAAAATATCCTTAGTGGAATAAGGACATGTTTCTCGGTTATGGAGGTGACAAAGAGTTCGTCGTAAAGGGTTACGTCGATGCAAGCTTTGACACCGATCTGGATGACTCTAAGTCTCGATCTAGATACATATCAAAAGTGGGAGCAATTAGCTAGAGTAGCTCCGTGCAAAGCATTGTAGACATAGAAAATTTGCAAAATACATGCGGCTCTGAATGTGGCAGACCCATTGACTAAATTTCTCTCACAAGCAAACCATGATTACTCTTTGGGTGTTAATCACATAGCGATGTGAACTAGATTATTGACTCTAGTAAACCCTTTGGGTGTTAGTCACATGGAGATGTGAACTAATCATGTTTACATAGTTCTAGAACCCGTAGGGTCCGCACGCTTGACATTCTGTGATGATTTGTATTATGAGTTATGTGATTTGATGACCGAAGTTTGTTCGGAGTCCTGTAAGAGACCGGGGACATGACGAGGAGTCTTGAAATGGTTGAGACGTAAAGATCTATATATTGTAAGGCTATATTTGGACATCGGAAAGGTTCCGAATGATTCGGGTATTTTTCGGAGTACCGAAGAGTTACGGGAATTCGTATTGGGCCTTAATGGGCCATATGGGAAAGGAGAGAAAGGCCTCAAGGCTGGCCGCGCCCATTCCCCATGGACTGGTCTGAATTGGACTAGGGAAAGGGGCGCCCCTTCCTTCTCCTTCTCCCTTCCCTTTTTCCTATTCCATGTAGGAGGTGGAATCCTACTAGGACTACGGAGTCCTAGTAGGACTCCACACTTTGGGAGCGCCCTATGAGGGTCGGCCTCCTCCTTCCTCCATCCTTTATATACGTGGCCAGGGGCACCCCATAGACACACAAGTTGATCATTGATCTCTTAGCCGTGTGCAGTGCCCCCCTCCACCACAATCCACCTCGGTCATATCATAGCGGTGCTTAGGCGATGCCCTGTTCCGGTAGCATCATCATCACTGTCATCGCGCCGTTGTGCTGACGAAGCTCTCCCTCAACACTCTGCTGGATCGTGAGTTCGTGGGACGTCACCAAGCCGAACGTGTGCAGATCGCGGAGGTGCCGTACTTTCGGTACTAGGATCGGTCGATCGTGAAGATGTACGACTACATCAACCGCGTTGTCATAACGCTTCCGCTTACGGTCTACGAGGGTACGTAGACAACACCCTCCCCTCTCGTTGCTATGCATCACCATGATCTTGCGTGTGCGTACGATTTTTTTGAAATCACTGCGTTCCCCAACACCAGCCATTTTCTCGTGAGTGAGGAGCGGAGTCCACTCCTCTTGGGAATAACCCGCCTAGCATGGAAGATATTGACAACCCTAGTTGATACATGAGCTATTCGAGCATACAAAGCAGAATATCATTTGAAGGTTTAGAGTTTGGCACATACAAATTTACTTGGAACGACAGGTAGATACCGCATATAGGAAGGTATGGTGGACTCATATGGAATAACTTTTGGGGTTTATGGAAGTGGATGCACAAGCTGTATTCCTGCTTAGTACAAGTGAAGGCTAGAAAAAGACTAGGAAGCGACCAGCTAGAGAGCGACAACAGTCATGAACATGCATTAAAATTAATCAACACCGAGTGCAAGCATGAGTAGGATATAATTTACCATGAACACAAATATTGTGGAGGCTATGTTGATTTTGTTTCAACTACATGCATGAACATGTGCCAAGTCAAGCCACTCAAATCGTTCGGAGGAGGATACCACCCTAACATACCACATCACAACCATTTTAATAGCATTTTGGCACGCAAGGTAAACCATTATAAACTCCTAGCTAATTAAGCATGACATGAGCAACTATAATCTCTAATTGTCATTGCAAACATGTTTCATTCATAATAGGCTGAATCAGGAACGATGAGCTAATCATATTACAAAAACAAGATAGGTTTTTTTTTGAAAGTTTGGGACAGTGAGGGCAGCCCCCCACTGACTTTTGTATTACTTTTCAAGACACAAGATTACATGGGATGGAAATTACATAGGGGCAGAAGGATTCAAGGTATCCCTATACAACAAAGGTACAGGGCTATACTGCTAAATCAGATCAACTACCTGATCAACAAATGGCACCAAGGCCTGTTTGATCCTGTGTCTCATCATATCAAAGTCCATTTTGAATCTATGGGTCCACCCTTCGACGGTCGGCGCCACATTTCTGAACAACTTGTTGTTGCGTTCTTTCCATATGCTCCAAGAGGCTACAATGAAGACCTCCATGAACATTGGTCTGCTCCACGTGTTCTTAGCTGCATGCATAAGTTGCACCCGGTTGCCATGCAGAGGCCACGTGATCCCCAGCTTCCCCCAACACGTTTTACTAAATTCACAGTGAAAGAACAAGTGTTCCACCGTTTCCTCGGGTGGATGATGACACAACAGGCAAGCATAGTTGTCATCTCTCAACTTCATATGTTTTCTCTTGAGCAATCCTCGGGTGTTCAGCCTATCCGCAAGGAGTAACCACACAAAAACTTTCCATTTGTTGGTGCACTTTGATTGCCAGATCCACTTAAACGCAACATCCGCTACCATGTCCCGAAAACAGTGAAGATAGAATTTGCTGGAGGCGAACTTCTCGGATCCCCAGATCAGGCGCCAGGCATCATGCACCTCTGCAAGCTCCATCGAAGCCAGGGAGGTTTGTAGATCATCAAGTTCTTCTCTAGCTTGGACCGACAACGGCAAGTAAAAATTTTGTCCGAGCATGGGTGATGTCAGGAGCACTTTGACAGATATATATGCATGTTTGGTGAAGGAGAATAGTCGGGGGTGACTGTCAGCCAGAGTGTCACCATGCCAGACATCTTTCCAGAACAAAGTTGAGCTCCCATCTCCCACTTCAACCAAAGTAATAGCTCTGTAAGTTGGTGCCAGGTTCATGACGTCCTTCCACCAGAACGATCCACACGGGCCAGAGGCATGCAGGACTAGGCCTTCGTAGTACGTGTTCCACACAAGATCAACCCATGGAACGTCCATGCGGTTATAGAACTTGTGTAGCTGTTTGAGCAGCAAGCCCTGGTTTTGGATCTTCAGGTCGAGCACCCTGAGCCCTCCCTTGTGCTTGGGCCTGCAAACTAACTCCCAGGCTGCCAGGGAGACGGCTTTCAATCCATCGTCCGTGTTCTTTTGCCCAAAGACAATATTGCCGCAGCTTATCCAGATGATCCAGTATTTTTGACGGGATCATGATGGAGCACATTGCATAAATTGCCAGGGAGGTAATCACCGAGTTCACTAGTGTGAGCTTAGAACCAAGGTCGAGCAGAGAGGCTGCCGTAGAGAGTTTGCGCTCAACTGATGACACCAGCGGCATGAGGTCTGCGACCGTCGGCCTTCTCGTTCCCATGGGCAACCCTAGGTATGTAAACGACATGGACCCAACCGAGCAGCCAAACACCTGCGCCAAACGGGAGGTGATGTCCGCGGCTGTGTTGACTGTAATCAGAGTTGATTTCTGAAAATTTATGTGCAGCCCTACAGATGATGCGTAGTCTTGCAAGATGGACTTGATGGTTGCAGCTTGGCTCTCCTCAGCGGGCAGCACAAGGATTGTGTCATCGGCGTACTGTATCACATGATAGTTTTCATTTGTGGAAGGGATTGGCAGACGAAGATTACCGGCACTGTAGGAGTCATTGATGGCAGCTTGCAATAGATCTTCTGTGAGCATAAAAATAAGAGGAGACAACGGGTCTCCTTGGCGCACCCCACGCAAGCAGAAGAACTGTCTTCCCGGTGTCCCATTGAGTAAAACCGAGGATTTAGCCGTTGAAAATAGGCATTTGATCCATCCGAGCCACCGGTCGTCGAAACCCATGCATTTCATAATTTCCATCATCGGGGCATGTTCGATCGTGTCGAAGGCTTTGGCGAAATCCAGCTTCAAGATCGCGATCTCACGCCCCGAGGCTTGACACTGATGAACAAATTCGTACGCCCACGCAACACAGTCTTGAATCAATCGGCCTTTAAGAAATCCATACTGATTTCTATGTACAATCTTGAGGACAACTCGTTGCAAACGGTTTGCGAGGAGCTTGGTCAGGATTTTAAGGCAACAGTTCAGCAGGGTGATTGGACGATAGTCATTAGCAGTGTCTGGTGACTGGACTTTAGGGATGAGAGTTATAAAACCCATGTTCAGGCTCTCAAGATCCAGAGTACCTGCATGAAACTCTTGGCATAGACGATAGAAATCACCTTTAATGATGTGCCAGCAGGACTTGAGGAAACTACCACTGAAACCATCCGCGCCTGGAGCGTGATCAGCCGGCATCTCTTTGATCACCTCGTCAATTTCCTTATGGGTGAAAGGAGCAGACAGAGCTTGGAGGCCTTCCACCTTCTTGATGATTCTAGGCAAGTCAAATTTCATGTCGGTCTGGTGTGAGCACCCTAACCTTTCCTTAAACGCCTGAAAAAGCACAACCTCCTTGCCTACGTGATCATGAATGACCGAGTCATCAGGCAATCGGAGAGATGCAATGCTGTTTCTACGATATCGCTCAGTGGCCACTCTGTGAAAGAATTTCGTGTTGCCGTCTCCAAATTTGAAGTTTCTGACCGTGCAACGCTTCATCCAGTAAGCTTTCTTGCAATCCAACAAATGAAGTAGATGTTGTTTGAGGATCAATCTGAAGTTGGTCTCAGGAGTAGACAGTCGTCTTCTCTCTTCGAGGCCATCAATTTCCAAGAGGGTTTTGTTGCAATTATCAATGAGCATCGAGAGCTTGGAGTGTTGCTTGCTCCACTGCTTGAGGTCATATCGAAGTGTTTTAAGCTTCTTACATAGCATCGCGGCTGAATTTGGGGCATAGCAATGTTTGCCCCACGATCTTTTGACAACATAAAAAAACCCAGGTAGTTTGATCCAATAATCTTCAAAGCGAAAGATTTTGGACTTGGGAATTTTGGATTGGATGCTGACATAACAGGGTACATGGTCGGACGTGGGTTTACCCAAGGGCAAAACAACGGTGTTAGGGTACTTCGCGGCCCAATTAACAGAGGTAAAATGCCAATCGAGTTGTTCGAGCAACGGATCTGTTTGCATGTTATTCCAGGTGAATAAACACCCCTTGATTGGCAACTCAACTAGTGACTACCTTCTGATGAACTCATTAAAGAGTAACATGTCGTTAGCGTCCCCCCTCCCCTGTTTCGGTTATCTGGTGCACGAGTGAATTTAAAATCACCGAGGATGAGCCAATCTTCACTGTTGGGGATATCAAGGTCAAACAACCAAGTGGTAAAAATCGTCCGATTAGGATCGACACATGGTCCATAAATATTAACTAACGTCCACGAATCGTTAGACTGCGTCGAGGTGAGCCTAACGCCGAGCACAAATGTTTCAGATAAAATTGGAACACCAGTGAAAACCGAGCTCATCCATATAGTAATAAGACCACCTGAGTTTCCAACAGAGGGCACAAATTCAAACATATCAAATTTCAGATAAAAACAAGATAGGTCGAGTTCATACCAGTTTTTCTCATCTCAATCAGTTCATCATATATCGTCATTATTGCCTTTCACTTGCACGACCGAACGGTGTGGATAATAATAGTGCACGTGCATTGGACTAAGCTAGAATCTGCAAGCATTCAATTCAAGGGAGAAGACAAGGTACTATGGGCTCTTTGTTAGATCAAAAATAATGCATATGAGAGCCACTCAACATTTTCATCATGGTCTTCTCCTCTCGACCCCCAAAGAAAAGAAACAAAACTATTTACATGGGAAAGCTCCCAACAAGCAAAATAAGAACGAGAAATCTTTTTGGGTTTTCTTTTTAATTACTACTACTACATGCATAGAAAGTAAACTAGCTAAAAGCTACAACTATTTTTTGGTTTTTCTTAAGGTTTTTCAAACACACTAGAAGAATGCTGAAAAAGAAAATTAAACTAGCATGGATAGCACAATGAAAAAGTATGAGCACTGACAACTGAAATGAGTGTGTGAGCATGAATGTAATGCCGGTGAGAAATACGTACTCCCCCAAGCTTAGGCTTTTGTCCTAAGTTGGTCTATGGCCACGGCTCAAAGCCGCCCTCTTCGGTGTATGGAGGAGTGTCCTCTGGGTGCAACTGGTTGGCGATCTCCTCCGGATCCCACTGATAAACAGACTGACGGTAAGGATCAAATGGTGGCTCCGACTTAGGCTCTGGAGCTGATGTCAGGCTCCAGTATGCATGAACGGCCTCTGGCAAAACAAGGTACGTGCTGTTCGCGCTGGTCGCGGAGGAAGTCGACGAGGTCTGCATTCTCAGCCAAATAATAAAAGTAGTTTCATCATAAGCATCATGCAAAGCAGAAGTGGCATCATCAATAACATGCGACCTATCAGAATCAATAGCATGTGTAGGTGTCACAAGTTTACTCATAACATAAGGTGAATCAAGTGCAGAGCTAGATGGCAGTTCCTTACCTCCCCTCGTAGTTGAGGGATAAATCTTGGTTCTTTTATCTTTCAAGCTCTTCATAGTGATCAACAGATATTAATCCCAAGTGACTCAAAGATAGAGCTATGCTCCCCGGCAACGGCACCAGAAAATAGTCTTGATAACCCACAAGTATAGGGGATCGCAACGATTTTTGAGGGTAGAGTATTCAGCCCAAATTTATTGATTCGACACAAGGGGAGCCAAAGAATATTATCAAATATTAACAATTGAGTTGTCAATTTAACCGCACCTGAAAGGCTTAATATCTGCAGCAAAGTATTTAGTATCAAAGTAATATGGAAGTAACGGTAACGGTGGCAAAAGTAACAGTAATGGTTTTGTAGTGATTGTACCAGTGGCAACGGAAAAGTAACTAAGCAAAGATTAATATGTGAAAAACTCGTAGGCAATGGATCAGTGATGGATAATTATGTCAGATGCTATTCCTCATGCAACAGTTATAACATAGGGTGACACAGAACTAGCTCTAGTTCATCAATGTAATGTAGGCATGTATTCCGAATATAGTCATACGTGCTTATGGAAAAGAAGTTGCATGGCATCTTTTGTCCTACCCTCCCGTGGAAGCAGGGTCCTATTGGAAACTAAGGGATATTAAGGCCTCCTTTTAATAGAGTACCAGACCAAAGCATTAACACTTAGTGAATACATGAACTCCTCAAACTACGGTCATCACCGGTAAGTATCCCGATTATTGTCACTTTGGGGTTAACGGATCATAACACATAATAGGTGACTATAGACTTGCAAGATAGGATCAAGAACTCACATATATTCATGAAAACATAATAGGTTCAGATCTGAAATCATGGCACTCGGGCCCTAGTGACAAGCATTAAGCATAGCAAAGTCATAGCAACATCAATCTCAGAACATAATGGATATTAGGGATCAAACCCTAACAAAACTAGCTCGATAACATGATAAATCTCATCCAACCCATCACCGTCCAGCAAGCCTATGATGGAATTACTCACGCACAGCGGTGAGCATCATGAACTTGGCGATGGAGGAAGATTGATGATGACGATGGCGACGGATTCCCCTCTTCGGAGCCCTGAACGGACTCCAGACCAGCCCTCCCGGGAGAGATTAGGGCTTGGCGGCTGCTCCGTATCGTAAAACATGACGAATCCTTCTCTCTGATTTTTTCTCCCCGAACATGAATATATAGAGTTGGAGTTGAGGCCGGTGGAGCATTAGGGGGCCCATGAGGCAGGGGGCGCGCCCCCCACCCTCGTGGACAGGGTGTGGGCCCCCTGACGTAGATTCTTTCGCCAGTATTTTTTATAAATCCCAAAAATATTCTCCGTGAAGATTTAGGTCATTCCGAGAACTTTTATTTCTGCACAAAAATAACACCATGGCAATTCTGCTGAAAACAGCGCCAGTCCGGATTAGTTACATTCAAATCATGCAAGTTAGAGTCCAAAACAAGGTCAAAAGTGTTTTGAAAAGTAGATACGATGGAGACGTATCAGGCTTGCAGCAGAATCAGTTTGCGTCACCTCCGTCTGGTATGAATTTTGGCTACAATCCTGCTGCGTTTGGTTTCTGGGGACCTCCACCACCATGGATGCAGTTCCAGCAATTCCCGGGAGGAGCTTACCCCCCTTTCCAGTAGGGTGTGTGGCCAGGGCAATCTGCTCCCAACCAACCCCTTCCCTCGGCCTCAACCAGACTTTGGGATGTAGCAGAATCACCCATAGTTCCAGCAGATGCAGAAGTAGTTCCCTCAATTTGTTGTCCAGGGACAATCCCAACAGCAGGGGATGCCACAGCAGCATCAAAACTAGCAGTACAAGCAGAGGAATCAGAAGCAGAATCAATATGTCAAACATAAAGGGAAGAACGCTCCTGTAGTGGTGACTACTCAGGTCGAAATCAAAAATACTGAGGCATCCCACAAAGAGGAGTACCCTGATGTCATCTATTACAACTGTGGATCTCCAGGGTACCACAAGTCCAGATGTGAGACAGAGAATAGTTGCTTCATCTGCAAAAGCATTGGGCATGAGATGAACGATTACCCTACCAGAGAGAGAGAGAGCTCATCATACAAGAAAGTATGTGGGCAGTGCTGCAACTAGCCTAAGATTCTACCACATTGAGCTGCAAGCAAAGAAGGACGACAGGTTCAACTCACTCAAAATATAGGCTTAGTGTATATAGAGGCTGGTGAGATAACCAAGGAAGAACTGGCCAGTGAGTTCAGGTTTATATACAAGACTTCATGGCCCTGGCTAATCAAACAGTTTGAAAAATGGATATTCTTGGTAAAGTTCCCTCCTCACATCGAAGTGGAGGATGTAGCCAAATATCCATGCTTTGGGCTGATCAAGGAAGGGGTCTCAGTTAATGTGTCTGCTTGGGAAGTTGAGCTTGATGCTTTTGCTGATCTGAATGAAGTATGGATCCAGTTGAGAGGATTGCAACCTAATTGGTGTGAGTGGGGCACACTTGATCAAACTACATCTGCATTTGGCTTGCTGCTTGAGGTGGATTGGCAAGGGATGTTCAAGAGTTTCTTTGAGGTGGTTAGAGTCAAGTTAGGTGCAAGGACACTACCAAGATTCCTAAGGAGAGACTATTTGGGATTGGTGACAAGCTTTTCCAGATTCAAATCATGGTGAAAGAAGAGAAGGTGGTAGAGGGAGATGGAACTGTTGAGAGGCATGAAGATGATGAAAACAGTGATGACAATGCTAATAGAGGGGATAACAATAAGAAATCTCCAAGCAGAGGTGCGAAAGAGCAACAACTTATGGAAACTAACAAAGCGAACAAAACCACTACTGGAAGAACTTCCAAGGGGCAAGGTAATGCTAGTACAAGAACAACACCCTGCATTGTAGACAATG
Source organism: Triticum urartu (assembly GCF_003073215.2). Taxonomy (NCBI): domain Eukaryota; kingdom Viridiplantae; phylum Streptophyta; class Magnoliopsida; order Poales; family Poaceae; genus Triticum; species Triticum urartu. The sequence goes on along the minus strand of NC_053023.1, from coordinate 434,056,404 downwards.
CTGAGGAGGAAACTCTACCCGAAGCATCCATCAATGAGCAACTGAGCAAATCCCTAGCTGAGGTTAAAAATGATATTCTGGCATGGATGGACATATCAAACTCAGATAAGGATAAGTGCTTTGACTTGCTCCAACAAATGGAATTGACTGATGAACTTGAGCAGGGGCAGGGGTATAACTGTGACTTTTCTCAGGCAATGCCATTGCAAACAGGGAATGAGAAGATTGCAAAAAGATGCCCAGAAGAAAGTGACACTAATGGTGCTCACAAAAATCACAAGCATTGGGGTCCTATTCCAGCTGCAAGGTTCAGCAGCAGATTCAATGGGGGGGGCAAGACAATGGTGGAAATTTCTCAAGAAGCTCAGAAAATGAAGAACCTGGGGATACCTGGAAAGTACCATACCAAAATCCAAGGTATAATTAAACAAAAACCTTTCCATGATCTTCCTGTTGATAACTTAGTAGGAATGGCTAGTTATATATGGGTTAATATTGCACCTAGATTAGAGAGAGACACACCAAAGGTTGTGGGCATATGTGTCACCCCAAAAGTATAGCAAGTGCTTACCCCTCAGGATATCTGTGAGGATTTTTTCTGATGATATGATTTATTGTAGTCCAGTAGATGAAATTAATTCTATTAGCTCATACCCACATACACCTGAGCATCTACAAGATGTCTATGAATGTAGTATTGGATCTAAATGGACTATGACATACAAGCACAAACGGGGCAAGGACCCTAGGAAGAGGATTTTCCAATGAATACACTTTTTTGGAATATAAGGGGTGTTAATGCTCCTAATAGAAAACAAAACTTAATAGAGATTATCAATAAAACTAAACCTGACGTGATAGGTCTTTTAGAAACCAAGGAGACAATTTATGACTCCTTTCTTAAGTCTATGTTGGTAGTAGGATTTTTCTTGGAACACATTACCTGCCAAAGTGATGCGGAGCATCCTACGATCATCCCCATGTACACTTCGACTACTCCCCATACACAAAGAGGACATACGATGAGACCTCGACCATACGTCATTGGACACAAGGCTCATACGAGATGACCATGGAGATTCAAAAGGCCAAGGCCAAGCAAGGAAGAGAAGATGGAAGAAAGGAGAAGAAGACGGAGCGGCTGCTGGAGTCAGCCCAGACGTCCGGACCTCCGTCCGAATCATCTGGATGCCCCCCTGGATCATCCGGGTAATCCCACAGCCACGACACCCGAAGCTTGCAGAACCCACCTGGCAGAGCCGAAACATCCGGACCATGCCCAGATCATCTGGAGCCCCATCCGAATCATCCGGCCTTTGCCTGCGCGCATGACTTGGGCCGATGCCCGTGTACCCCTTCGCCCCTCACTTACCCCTTTGTGGCTTAGCACTATATATAGACCCCCTCCTCCTCCTAGTTAGGGTTAGCAAAGTAATAGCTCATTTGTGAGATGTAGCCTTGCTCATCCATCCGGATCTACTCCCCCAAGAGAGACCGTGCCTATATGGAGAAGATCCACTTGGATTCAAGACACCCCAACGGGAAGAACTCAAGACCTCCTCACGGAGAAGAACCGGTTACCCTATGTATCGTCCCTTGTTGATCGTGGATCGTGTATCTCTTTTGTGTTTTGAGGATCTAGCATATGTGTGATCGTTCTTGTTGGTTTGAGTGATTCTCTCGTGTTTCCCCCTCGTGTTCTTCGTATTCTTCGTGGGATTCGCTCCAATCGTGAAAGATCGGCCACCTAGGGTTCTACCCTACATCATCTTGGATCAGAGCAAGGTTGATCACGAATTTGGAGCCCCTACCCCTCTTTTTCTAGCCTTCTTTTGCTTGATTTCATCCTAAATTTCGAAAACCCCCACCAAGAATAGCCCCAATTTTTTTTTGTGATTTGTTGGTATGATGAAGTTTTGTTGATTTTGATCCATGGATTTGCTTGGTTTCGAGTGGATCTAGCATCTCCCCAAGTTTTCCCACCTTCCATCCATGAAATATCCTTAATTTTGCCCTGAAAATCATCCATTTTCCGCTGAAAAATTCATCCCCGAGAGGAAATCCCGAGCAGTTTGACCTGCCCAGATCATCCGGACACCTCCCGGATCAGCTGGACCCTCTCCCGGATGTCCGGATAACCCACACACCCGAATACCCGAACCGGAGTTGACGAACCCGGATCATCTGGACATACTCCCGGATCATCCGGACATAGCCCGGTTGAGATGGACCTCCTCCCGGATGCCTGGTTAATCCTGACACTGACATGGCTGAATTCTTGTTTCGGCCATAACTAATTCACCCGGAGTCCGATTTTGACGTTCTTTAGCTCGTTTTGAAGCTATTGACATCCCCCATCCCACAAAAATACCTCCAACATCATTTGACTCCATCAAAATTTTGGAACTTTGGCATCTTTTCCTAATGCCTCCAACATAACTTCTACAAAACCACCATACCCTTCCGCAACTTAACCCATTTTGTTCCCCATAGCATTAGTGGTTGCTTAAGTAGTGATTCGAGTCTCCTAAGGTATTTCGGCTACTTAGGAATGGTTTCTACTGCATCAACCACCACCACTTCCGCATAACCTTGCCCACCATACACTTCCGCCACCCCAACTTAACCCAATTTTGTTTGTGTTGTGAGTTGTGTCTCCTAAGGTGTTTCGGCTACTTAGGGACCGTGCTTCTGACTCCAACACTGTGTATAGCCCCATACCCTTCCTCCACCTTAACCCATTTTGACTGGGTTTCCACCAATACTTGCGGAACCACCACCGCTTTTTGCTACCACCATTTGACATTTGACATTTGAGATTTTGAGTTTGCGGTTTTTCCGTTTCCTAAGGTGTTTCAGCTAATTACGAATGAGTCTACATCAAGCACACCACCACTCATCATCACCATGAGGTCATCATCGACTTTGACCACTTCACCATCATCTGTCCGTGGCTTACAAAACGAGAAACCCTCGACGGTAACCTTGACGACATCATTGTATATTCCCCTTGTAATTGCATTGATAACCCCTAGCCCATTTTGCGTTACTTGCCTATCGAGACTAGCCATTTGAGTATTGCCCAGCAACTTTACTTGTGCACATTAGTGATCCACCATTCCATTGCATACATACCATATCACATTGGTATCATCATATCATCCCTTGTGTCACAAGATTGTTCCCCGCATATACACAATTGCTATCTTGGTTCGCGCATTTCACATTGTGGCCATACAAAAAAAGAATAAATCTTTTAAGCAAAAGAGAAAGAGCAAGGAAGCTTGTAAGCAATAGACATAGCATCGACACATTACATGTCATACTACCATATTGATCATCTTTGATCATCGTGTGCGGAACACCGGGAACCATACATACATATCATACTTGGGATAGAAAGTTCATACATTTTACATCTTATAGGTTGTGCACAAGTGTTGTATCCGCCTATAGAGCAATCGTGCTAGCGTCTCTCTTGATTGTGCAACACGAGCGTTTTCCGTGGATTCCACATTTTGAGCTCATTCCTTGGTTGCACGACCCCATTTATCTATCTGTGTGTGCGTTTCCGTGTGCCATTCATTGCTATTGGTCTACTTGTTTCACTTGCGAATCTATGAATCTCTTTCAACATTATTGACTCTTGCTACCATTTTGCATCAAATTTTTGTGCCACTATCCTAACCGAGCTCCACCCAAAGCCTTACTTGTGTAGGTGAGAGAATCGACAAGATCCGGTACCAATTGTGCTATTTCCTTGTTACATTATTGAGTGATCATTGATCCATCTTCAACATTGGATAAGGTACATTTGGTATAAGTTCTTCTCTTTCTCCGACTCATATTTTCTCGAGTCTTGTGATGGATAGGCAAGGCATTTCATCTCTGGTCTTCCACGACAACGACGACGCGAACAACTACAACACCAAAACTCCCCACTCCGGACTACAACGAGCACTGCAAGTCATCGAGAACATCACCACCGACTTACGACATTCCGAAGCAATGAGAAGGGACTACTTCGACAACAAGTTTTCCGCACAAAAGGAGGAGCAAGATGCAAAGATGGAGGAGATTCGAACCTTTTTGGTCAACCGTTCTTCCCCTTCATCATCTTCAAGGCTAAGGCGAGCAAGTCGATAATCTTCGGAGCGCCCACGCGATGCAAGCGCAATTTGTCAACATCCACATCTACATAGTGACCATCATCACATTCATGATACAAATCTTCATGAAGGGCAAGTCACCTCCAAGCATCATGTGCATGACGATGATGAACGACATCTACTACGAGCTCAAGTACGACAACGACACCATCATCATGAAGATGCTCGACATGCGCAAACCAACAAGTCCCAACAAGCTCTACATCAAGCTACGGCCAAACTTCATGAGCACAAGAGAAGACCGCGAGACAAGCACCACCAAGAGGACTCTACGACTACTACCACCACCACTTCGGCATCTTCACCAAGTGCTATCAAGGCATCTTCGCCTTTGGACGTATGGCATCTTCGCCTACTTCCCACGAGTATGACTAAATTGACTTCATCATGTCCAAGGCGACCACCTACAAGCGAGGACAACACTTCCATCTTCGGAAGCCCCTCAAGGAAGATGGCCAAGCATGGGAATTTCCCTTCGGACATGGAGACGAGCTACGAGGTGCCACATCATATGGGCATCCAACAACAAGACAGAGACAAGACGGCCGAGCAAGGGCCATCCCCTTCGACTACAACGACGATCATGAACCTCTTCACCAACATCAAGATGGCGCCCATATTGGACTCATCCTCCGACTCAAGCTATGAGACCGCACATGAGACACTATCTTTGGTCTTGGAGGAGAGTGATGTTTTGCCACATCCTACATCATTCATCTTTGGAGGTGTTATGGATGAGGAGGTTGGGCATGGGACTATCCCTTCAACCAAGGCGACAATAGGAGTTGAGCATGGAGACATTTGCACCTACATCTTTCCGACACCCACATATGATGAGATGCCCAAATTGCCATGTGAGGAGAGCCACCAACCCATGAGTGAGATGAGTGACTCCACCACATATGCCATTGAGTGCATTTCCTATGAGAGAATGAGTGTGACCACCACTAGCCCCACACATGAGAGCATTCCACACATCCTATCTGAGGTTGAGAGCCATGACTCCACCAACCATGCGAGTGAGAGCATCCAAGAGGGAGTGAGTGATCCCCACCACTTAGTGAGTGAGGTAGTTGATAGGGAATGTGAGGCCACTATGATTTATAATGACTTAACCTCTACTTCGAGTGTGTTTTCTTCTTTGGTGCTAGGTCTCCTACATGATGACATGTCTATCCTTGACGAGTCCATACCTCCATTGGAGACAACGATGGCCATGATGGACTATGATGCACCCCCACATGGTTCCATCAAGATGAAGATGACCATGACTTGGTCTTCAACACCTCACCTACAACACATGAGCGATTCTCCAACGGTAACATAGGTGATGGTGCTTCTCTTGTCCCACTAGCGGACTATCCCACCAATGATTGCTTGCATGATGTTGACCCACCCATGCTTCATGCTAGTGCGAATTCCTCATGTCATGACTTACCCATTTATGATAAATATGATGATGAGCATGTTGAGTTGCCTAGTTGTGATGCTATGCTCCATAGGATATCATGTGAAAATTCTATTGGTCACGTCATGTTTGACAATCCATTGAACTTGTCAGATGCTATGAGTGAGATCTCCCATATTGCATCATTTCAATCTCAACATAGTAACTATGCATGCCCCATTAAAATAAATCCCATTTGCACTTATGGCATAAATGACGAGATGATGGTCATTGGTTTTTGTTTTTCATGCGATGATATTGCCATGCTTCCTTTACATGATTTGCACAATTCATCTACTATGCCATGCCATGATCACATTGTTCCGAATATGCATTATTTTGGATGTTGTCAATATTTTCCATGTGATGTTTCCACTAATGATCATGAGGAGACCCCCATAGTTTCCTCATACATATTAGGAGATTTTGATGCATTCCATACTTTGCATGGTTCCCATAATTGCATGCACCATATGCATTCCATGAATAACAATGCTCTACATATTTCTCATGATGCATTACACAATTTGAGTCTCCATTATGCTATACATAATGACAAACCTCTCATGATGGATGCCATGTTTCTATATCACACATCTCATTTATTTTAGCATTGGATATTTTGTGCTAACCAACACATGCACGTGCGCATCATGATGGATGATGTGTACATATACCATGCACACACAATTTCCCTTTGGCTTTGTTTTGTGTAGGTACTCATGTATACTCGTCAACCTCTCAATCCCAAGAGTTGACAAAACGAGCTCTTGAGATCAAAGATGACTTGGGATCCCGTGAACTATCCTTACCACTATTCTCTTCGCCCACTGACATCGCGCATTCCTTTTACTTGGCTCTCACACGGCTATGGGCTATATATCACTTGTCACATTATACCCATTTTACCATGTTCACTTTGCATGTTATGCTTGCTTCTATGCCTTTGCCATGCAATTGTGACCCTTTGTAACGCCCTCGATGCGGCTATATCTCCCACGTGTCGAAGCATGACTTAGAGGCATAACCGCATTGAAAGCAATGTCGCAAGTGAGGTAATCTTCACACAACCCATGTAATACATAAGGGAAAAGAGATACATAGTTGGCTTACAATCGCCACTTCACACAATACATGAATAAAGCATTACATCACACAAATACAATCAAGGTCCGACTACGGAACCAAAATAAAAGAAGAACCCCAAATGCGACAAGGTCCCCCGATCGACCCCAACTGGGCTCCACTACTGATCAACTAGAACGAAACGGCACAAAGGACAAGATCTTCATCAAGCTCCTCCTGAGCTTGGTTACGTCATCTGCATGGTCTCATCGGCACCTGCAAGCTGGTTTGGAAGTATCTGTGAGCCACGGGGACTCAGCAATCTCGCACCCTCGCGATCAAGACTATTTAAGCTTATGGGTAAGGTAAAGGTATGAGGTGGAGTTGCAGCAAGCGACTAGCATATATGGTGGCTAACATACGCAAAGGAGAGCGAGAAGAGAAGGCAAAGCACGGTCGATAAAAGTATGATCAAGAAGTGATCCTAAAACAACCTACGTCAAGCGGAGTCCGGAAAGAGACCATCACGGTTACACACGCGGTTGATGTATTTTAATTAAGGTCAACTTCAGGTTTTCTACAACCGGACATTAACAAATTCCCATCTGCCCATAACCGCGGGCACGGCTTTCGAAAGTTCAAATCCCTGCAGGGGTGTCCCAACTTAGCCCATCACAAGCTCTCACGGTCAACGAAGTATATGCCTTTTAGCGGGAAGACCCAATCAGACTCGGAATCCCGGTTACAAGACATTTCGACAATGGTAAAACAAGACCAGCAAAGCCACCCGAATGTGCCGACAAATCCCGATAGGAGCTGCAATATCTCGTTCTCAGGGCACACCGGATTGTCCAAACTTCCGGTAGGCCAGCCCAGAGTTGCCCCTGGTGGCCACCGGCGGCTGACAAGGTGGACCAACACTCAGAGGAGCACTGGCCCGGGGGTTTAAATAAAGATGACCCTTGAGCCGGCCGACTCAAGGGAAAGAAAAGGCTAGGTGGCGAATGGTAAAACCAATGTTGGGCCTTGCTGGAGGAGTTTTATTCAAGGCGAACTGTCAAGGGGTTCCCATTATACCCAACCGCATAAGGAACGCAAAATCCGGGAACATAACACCGATATGACGGAAACTAGGGCGGCAAGAGTGGAACAGAACACCAGGCATAAGGCCAAGCCTTCCACCCTTTACCAAGTATATAGATGCATTAATTAACTAAGAGATATTGTGATATCCCAACAAGTAAACATGTTCCAACAAGGAATAACATCTCCATGTTCCAACAAGGAACAAACTTCAATCTTCACCTGCAACTAACAATGCTATAAGAGGGGCTGAGCAAAGCGGTAACATAGACAAACAATGGTTTGCTAGGACAAGGTGGGTTAGAGGCTTGGTTCAACAATATAGGAGGCATGATAAGCAAGTGGTGGGTATCGTAGCATAGGCATAGCAAAGAGCGAGCAACTAGCAAGCAAAGATAGAAGTGATTTTCCAGGGTATGGTCATCTTGCCTGAAATCCCGCAAGGAAGAAGAACGAGTCCATGAAGAAGACAAATGGACGTAGAAGAATGGGTCCTCACAAACGCGACGTTACCGGAACCAACCCGAAGAGGCAAACACCGGAAAGAAGCACACAACATAGTAAACAACCAACACATGAACATGGTATGATATGCGGGATGCGGTATGTGATGCATATGCATGATTTGCAAAGGAATGATTGAACCTGGCCTCAACTTGGAAATCCAAGAGTGCCACTGGAAAGGTGAGGTGATTTCGGTTGAAATCGATATAAAGATCACCGGAATCGGATGCACGGTTTGGAAATGGCAAGCAATTCAAATATGGCACCGGTCTGCGATAAACAGCAAGTAGCCACATAAATGCAACAAGATGAACATGCTACAACACCCAAACATGACAACAAAATACATGGCAGGGATCCATTGATGATGCTAAACAAAATAGGAACACTGAGCTACGGCCAATTCATCCATCAACAGGTTCAAACAAGCATGGCAGAAGAGCAATTGGTAAACAGGTTTCAGACTTAGTGAAATTAACACTTGTCTGGAATTTCAGATCAGGTAGCACAGTTTGGAGAAAGAAATCTATATGCTACAGGAACTTAACATGGCAAAGCAAGGCATGGAATGGAGCTACTCAAAGATCTTAACAAAAGTCCCTTAGTGACCTTGAGCCAAAAGGGATCAGAAAATACAATTGCAAGTATGTGAACATGGCAAAAACATAATCAGATCTCAGACTTAGCGAAAAAACTGGAGCATGCAAATCAGATATCAAGTAGGCATATTTACAAGCTTGATGCACTCACTACACATCATGTCATGACAAACTAAGCATACACCTATCCATAATACACATTATACAAGCTGGACATGGCAAGAACAACAACATAGCATGCACGGATGAACAACAATATCCTCGGCAAAATCGCTAACAAGTAGATGATCTGCCCAGATTCACGAAATAGCAAAAGTAGAGCTCGATTGACTCACGCTAGGGTGCTCCATAATTGCAAACAAAGACATGGATGGATAGAGCACTACAAGATTAACAAAACATCCTTACTGATCATCCTCAAAAGAGGCACGGATCACTAGGAAACAACATGAACATATGGCATATTGATAAAAACAGATCAAGGACTTAGTGAAATTGCTAAGTCCCTGAAATCAACATTAACGAATGCACCACTTAGCAAGCTTGTGCTAGTCACCACACATATCACAAAAAATACATGGATAGCACCTCTCGAAAGATGGCAAAGCATATAACAAAATAGATGTAGAGCTCAGGAGCATATCTTGCACACAATAATCATGGAAAAATGACAAATAGCTATTTGGTGCAGCAGATCTGACAATTAACTCAAATAGCTCTCTTCGAACAGCATTTCGGGCATCAAGCTGAGCTCAAATGAAAATGATGCAATGAGATGAAATGATGTGCTCTCTGAGGCGAACATTTTAATATGCTACACGCGCAAAACGGTGCTACGGATGCAAAGTTACGACACAGTGAACATGGGCATTTGAAATTGGAAATCTCGGGGACTTAGAAGAAATTACCACTCCGAGAAAGTCAACGGGACCGGACGAAGCGGGATGGCGAGATCCGGATCGGGAGGGGCCATTTGGTTCATCACCCGGTGGATCTCATCCACCGGGGCAGATCTGGCCGGGACGGGGTCCGGCGAGGCAACTCCGACGAGAGGCGGCTCACCGGCGTGACGAGGCAGGGAGCCGGACGGCGGACAGAGGCGATGGTGCGAGGCGCGGCGCGCCGGCAAGCGAGCGGCGAAGGAGCGGGGCGGCGTGGCATCTCGCGGGCGGGGCGGAGCAAAGCGCGGCGGCAGAGACGGCGGCGCCGGCCGGCGAGCGAGGCGGCGGAGCAAGTCGCCGGCGAGAGGCGGTGCAGCGAGGCACTCAGGAAGAGCCAGGCGGCGGGGCGCGCGGGATCTGGCGGCGGCGGAGATGGGCCCCGCGGGCCCGATCCGGGCCGCGCGGGCCGGCGGTGGGGCTGGAGGAGAGAGAGGGCGGCGGTGGATGACGTGTCAAGCTGGGATTCGCCGGCGGCGGCGGTTGGACATGTCCGGGCGCGGGATTTTTTATCCGGCGGCGCGAGCGGAGCGGGGCTAGGGTTTGGACTGCGGGATAATTTCGGAGGGAGATACATATTTACAGGTAGACGGAGCTAGGAGAGTCTAAATGAGGTGCGGTTTTCGGCCACGCGATCGTGATCAAACGCTCTAGATGATGGAGAGGGTTTTGGTGGGTTTTGGGCCAAATTGGAGGGGTGTTGGGCTACAACACACACGAGGCCTTATCGGTCTCTCGGTTAACCGTTGGAGCATTAAAACGAAGTCCAAATGGTACGAAACTTGACAGGCAGTCTACCGGTAGTAAACCAAGACCGCTTGGTGAATCTCGGTCCAATCCGGAAATGTTTAACCCCCACACACGAAAGGAAGGTAGAAAGGACCACCGGAGGAGATAGAAGCGCCGGAATGCAAAACGGACAACGGGGAAAATGCTCGGATGCATGAGATGAACACGTATGAAAATGAAATGCACATGATGACATGATATGCAATGCATGACACGCAAGCAATGACAAGGCAACAACAGCGAATAACTGGACGACACCTGGCACATTGGTCACGGGGCGTCACACCCTTGCTTGCATCTACTATGATTCACCATTTTACTACTCATGTGTATTTGCATGCTTGGTGGAGATCCTTGTTGCTATTGCCATGTTTACCATGTGCCTCATGCTATTGTTGACTCTTGTGTTGGGAGAGCCATGATGTACCATTGCTATTTCCATATGACCTATTGCCAATACAATGACGATACATTTCTCATATCTTGTTTTCATGCTTGTGATATGTCATGTGCATCATATATGCTCACTATTTGCACACACGACATGATTGCCATGATTCCTTCTAGTATGTTGCATCTTCACACTACTTGCTTGCCCTACTTGATCGCTATGATTGCTTGCTTTGTCGCATCACCCATGTTCCATTTTTACTCGCTTTCTTGGGCCGATGACATATATATTCATGCCTATCACATGATATATCTTGATCATTGTCTCTTATCTCCATTAGTTGCACCTCTCATATGCCATTATAGTGAGTGCACTCATGTTATGCTTATCTATCTTGGAGACTTGGGCATATTACTTGTGAAGCTTGCTTGTTTCATTGAGCCTAATGTATTTAGTTGTAGTTGCATCATATGCTTTCATACCATGCCACACCTTGTCCTTTCTTATGTCAAGAATGATGAGAACACTTGTTGGGTATTTCACCACATGAATGATAGGTTTTGCTTTCATGCTAACCTCATTTGTTTTTCCGAGTGTTTTTCATGTTCTTTCGTTTTGAAGGAATCACAAAGCACCGCTATCACGAGACATATTGGTTATGTGAAGTCGTACATGACGTGCAACTCGAACATCTTCGGGAACATTCATAAGGTGAACTCCTTCCCTTTGAGTCATCCTCACATACACATATTGGATGGGTCATTCTTTCATTTTTGTTTCCTTCTTCTTGTCTACATGATACACATATTGGAGGGAGGACCGACATTGGAGATGGACCCTATGGACCTTCACCTTGAGGAGTGCCACAACATCGAGCTTTGGTACAACACCACCGATAATAAATTTGCATCTTATGCATGGATTGACTCACATTATGATTGCCTTGTTGCATCTTGTATTACCATGTCATCAATGATATATGAGATTGTGCACTTTCTTAGCAAATTTGTTGTGATCTTTCTTGATGACATATTCATATATCATGATAATATTGCCTACCATCAATTGCATCATAACTTATTCATATTGAGCATCCATTGCCATATTCATGCTACTGATAAACCGTCTCACTATGACATCATTTTGCACCGTTGTTGCATTGATCATATTCACAACACATTTGTGTGCACAATAAATGCTTTTGCTCCCATGAATGCTTTGCATATCATTCTACATCATCTTGATAAGCTTCATGCGCTTTGTCACAAACAATCTTGCCACACAGACTCATTCTTACATGATGGAAACTTTGTGTGCGCTAACCATTGTATTTCTGAGTGTCGTTTGTGTTTGCTCTTTTTGCATGTATACCACACCGGCGACACATTGGAGTACTTGGATTGCGCAATGTCTTCAACTCCGTCCAACTACAAGTCCGTCCACAACGAACGTTTCCATGGTGATGAGGATCACGATCCGAGGTCGGATCTTTCCCAAGGGGGGGGGAGATGATGCGGAGCATCCTACAATCATCCCCATGTAAACTTCGACTACTCCCCAAGCCCCAAGAGGACATATGATGAGACCTCGACCATACTCCATTGGACACAAGGCTCCTATGAGATGACCATGGAGATTCAAAGGACCAAGGCCAAGCATGGAAGAAAAGACAAAATAAAGGAGAAGAAGATGGAGCGGCTACTTGAGTCAGCCCGGACGTCCGGACTCATCCGGATCATCCAGATGCCCCCGGACATCTGGGTAATCCCACATCCACGACACCCGAAGCTTGCAGAATCCACCCGGCGAAGCTGGATCATCCGGACGAGGACCCGGATCATCCGGCCTTTGCCTGTGTGCATGACTTGGGCCGAGGCCCGTGTACCTCTTCGCCCCTCACTTACCCCTTCGTGGCTTAGCACTATATATAGAACCCTCCTCCTCCTAGTTAGGGTTAGCAAAGTAATAGCTCATTTGTGAGATAGAGCCTTGCTCATCCATCCAAATCTACTCCTCCAATAGAGACCGTGCCTCTACGGAGAAGATCCACTTGGATTCAAGACCTCCCAACGGGAAGAACTCAAGACCTCGTCACGGAGAAGAACCGGTTACCCTATGTATCGTCCCTTGTTGATCGTGGATCATGTATCTCTTTTGTGTTTCGAGGATCTAGCATATGTGTGATTGTTCTTGTTGGTTTGAGTGATTCTCTCGTGTTTCCCCTCGTGTTCCCCCCTCGTGTTCTTCATGTTCTTCGAGGGATTCCCTCCAATCGTGAAAGATCGACCACCTAGGGTTCTACCCTACATCACAAAGGATCTGTGGAGGCGTCATGTGAAGGAAATATGACCTAGAGGCAATAATAATGTTGGTATTTATATTTCCTTATATCATGATAAATGTTTATTATTCATGCTAGAATTGTATTAACCGGAAACTTAGTACATGTGTGAATACATAGACAAACAGAGTGTCACTAGTTTGCCTCTACTAGACTAGCTCATTGAATCAATGATCGTTATGTTTCCTAAACCATAGACATGAGTTGTCATTTGATTAACGGGATCACATCATTAGAGAATGATGGGATTGACTTGACCCATCCGTTAGCTTAGCACGATGTTCGTTTAGTTTGTTGCTATTGCTTTCTTCATGACTTATACATATGCAACTCCCAAGTACCGGAGGAACACTTTGTGTGCTACCAAACGTCACAACGTAACTGGGTGATTATAAAGGTGCTCTACAGGTGTCTCTGATGGTACTTGTTGAGTTGGCATAGATCGAGATTAGGATTTGTCACTCCGATTGTCAGAGAGGTATCTCTGGGCCTTCTCGGTAATGCACATCACTATAAGCCTTGCAAGCATTGTGACTAATGAGTTAGTTGTGGGATGATGCATTACGGAACGAGTAAAGAGACCTGCCAGTAACGAGATTGAACTAGATATGAGGATACCGACGATCGAATCTCGCGCAAGTAACATACCGATGACAAAGGGAACAACGTATGTTGTTATGTGGTTTAACCGATAAAGATCTTTGTTGAATATGTAGGAACCAATATGAGCATCCAGGTTCCGCTATTGGTTATTGACCAGACACGAGTCTCGGTCATGTCTACATAGTTCACGAACCTGTAGGGTCCGCATGCTTAAAGTTCGGTTACGATCGGTAATATGAGTTTATGTGTTTTGATGTACCGAAGGTAGTTCGGAGTCCCGGATATGATCACGGCCATGATGAGGAGTCTTGACATGGTCGAGACATAAAGATTGGTATATTGGAAGCCTACATTTGGACATCGGAATGGTTGCGGGTGAAATCGGGATTTTACCGGAGTGCCCAGGGGGGGGGGGGGGGGTTACCGGAACCCCGCAGGGGTTAATGGGCCTTGTTGGGCCCTATTGTATAGAGAGAGGGGCCGGCCAGGGTAGGGCCGCGCCCCTCTCCCCTTGAGTCCGAATAGGACAAGGAAGGGGGGGGGCTTGCCTTTCCCCCTCCCCCAATCCTTCCTTCCCCCTCCTAATGGGACTAGGAAAGGGGAGTCCTACTCCCACTAGGAGGAGGACTCCTCCTCCTCCTGGCGTGCCCTGCTAGGGCCGGCCAGCCTCCCCCTTGCTCCTTTATATACGGGGGTAGGGGTACCCCAAGAGTGACAAGTTGACCAGTTGATCTTTTAGCCATGTGCGCTGCCCCCCTCCACCATAATCCACCTCGGTCATATTGTAGCGGTGCTTAGGCGAAGCCCTGCGTAGGTAGCATCATCATCACCGTCATCATGCCGTCATGCTGACGAACTCTCCCTCGAAGCTTTGCTAGATCGGAGTTCGTGGGACGTCACCGAGCTGAACGTGTGCTGAACTCGAAGGTGCCGTACGTTCAGTACTTGGATCGGTCGGATCGTGAAGACGTATGACTACATCAACCGCGTTCTCATAACGCTTCCACTTATGTTCTACGAGGGTACTGTGCTACCTCTTGAGCACTTGCGTTGGTTTTACCTTGAAGAGGAAAGGGTGCTGCAGCAAAGTAGCGTAAGTATTTCCCTCAGTTTTTGAGAACCAAGGTATCAATTCAGTAGGAGGCTACGCACGAGTCCCTCGCACCTACACAAAACAAATAAATCCTCGCAACCAATGCGATAAGGGGTTGTCAATCCCTACACGGTCACTTACGAGAGTGAGATCTGATAGATATGATAAGATAATATTTTTGGTATTTTTATGATAAAGATGCAAAGTAAAATAAAAGCAATGAAAATAACTAAGTATTGGAAGATTAATATGATGGAAGATAGACCCGGGGGCCATAGGTTTCACTAGTGGATTCTCTCAAGAGCATAAGTATTTTACGGTGGGTGAACGAATTACTGTTGAGCAATTGACAGAATTGAGCATAGTTATGAGAGTATCTAGGTATGATCATGTATATAGGCATCACGTCCAAGACAAGTAGACCGATTCCTGCCTGCATCTACTACTATTACTCAACACATCGACCGCTATCCAGCATGCATCTAGAGTATTAAGTTCATAAGAACAGAGTAACGCCTTAAGCAAGATGACATGATGTAGAGGGATAAATTCATGCAATATGATAAAAACCCCCATATTGTTATCCTCGATGGCAACAATACAATACGTGCCTTGCTGCCCCTACTGTCACTGGGAAAGGACACCGCAAGATTGAACGCAAAGCTAAGCACTTCTCCCATTGCAAGAAAGATCAATCTAGTAGGCCGAACCAAACTGATAATTTGAAGAGACTTGCAAAGATAACCAATCATATATATAAAAGAATTCAATGAAGATTCAAATATTGTTCATAGATAAACTTGATCATAAACCCACAATTCATCGGTCTCAACAAACACACCGCAAAAGAAGATTACATCGAATAGATCTCCACAAGAGAGGGGAGAACTTTGTATTGAGATCCAAAAAGAGAGAACAAGCCATATAGCTAATAACTATGGACCCGTAGGTCTGAGGTAAACTACTCACACTTCATCAGAGAGGCTGTGGTGTTGATGTAGAAGCCCTCCGTGATCGATGCCCCCTCCGGCGGAGCTACGGAACAGGACCCAGGATGGGATCTCGTGGATACAGAAAGTTACAGCGGTGGAATTAGGGTTTTGGCTCCGTATCTGATCATTTGAGGGTACGTAGGTATATATAGGAGGAAGAAGTACGTAAGTGGAGTAACAGGGGGCCCATGAGGGTGGAGGGCGCGCCTGGGGGGGGGGGGGGGGGGGGGGGGGGGGGGGGGGGGGTAGGCGCGCCCCCTACCTCGTGGCCTCCCTGTTGGTTGCTTGACGTAGGGTCCAAGTCTCCTGGATCATGTTCGGTGAGAAAAATCACGTCCCCGAAGGTTTCATTCCGTTTGGACTCCGTTTGATATTCCTTTTCTTCGAAACCCTAAAATAGGCAAAAACAGCAATTCTAGGCTGGGCCTCCGGTTAATAGGTTAGTCCCAAAAATAATATAAAAGTGGATAATAAATCCCAATAATGTACAAAATAGTTGATAATATAGCATGGAGCAATCAAAAAATATAGATACGTTGGAGACGTATCAAGCATCCCCAAGCTTAATTCCTGCTCGTCCTCAAGTAGGTAAATGATAAAAACGGAATTTTTGATGTGGAATGCTACTTGGCATATTTTCAATGTAATTCTTCTTAATTGTGGCATGAATATTCAGATCCGAAAGATTCAAGATAAAAGTTTAATATTGACATAGAAATAATAATACTTCAAGCATACTAACTAAGCAATTATGTCTCTTCAAAATAACATGGCCAAAGAAAGTTATCCCTACAAAATCATATAGTCTGGCTATGCTCTATCCTCACCACACAAAGTATTTAAATCATGCACAACCCCGATGACAAGCCAAGCAATTGTTTCATACTTTTGACATTCTCAAAACTTTTTCAATCTTCACGCAATACATGAGCGTGAGCCATGGCACTACAAAAAAGACACATCCGTGACATTTTGGGCCGAATGAATTTTTTTCTGTCATACATATGACACTTCTATGACGATAATTGTGACAAAACCCGGTATCATCATAGATGTGGTGGGCTCCTACTTCTATGACAAAAAATCATGACAGAAAATGGGCTTTTCGTCCTGGGCGGGCCGGAGACACAGCTGCATGACATTCTTTGGGCCGTCCATGACGGAAAAAACCGTGGTAGAAGCGAGGGGGAGGAAAATTTTGGGGAGTTCCCGGTTACAGTGGGAGGTCGGGGGCCGAGCGATGCGTGCTTATCTCGTACACGTATGCGCGTGTGTGCGAGGCGTTGGCTCTAACTGAACCCGAGCGATTGCACTGCAGGCTACGCGTTACTAAACCCGAGCGATTGATCGATGGCTATTAACTGAACCCGATCGAGCGATTCCTTCGCTACTGTTGCTAACTGAAGCT